>NC_082708.1:32164226-32467257 GCF_030144855.1 Hypanus sabinus | reverse complement strand
TTGTCCCTCATCCCATTGTAGTCCCCATTGTTAGAAATATGCATGTGTGCTGCACCCCACGTCTAGGGGTATACACTTTGACAAAGTGCAGCAGTACACCATCCAGGCGCACAATATCCTGGACTTTTACTATTTCCGGCTTGAAGGTTGGGGCCAACAGGATCTCCACTCCACTAGAGTTGGAGCTGAGGTGGCTCATGTAGACCCCTCCCTGCCATTCCAGGAGCCAAGTGGACTCATCTCTTAGGATGGTATGTGTTTCCTGCAGGAAACTCACCGCGTATCTCCCATTCTTGAGGACCGAGAGATTGTTGAATCTGCAGAGAGGACACCTTCTGCCGTTCATATTGAGACTATGTATGGTGGGTTTCATATTGGGAGGACACTAGGCCTTTGCACCAGCACCCTTCCCAGTGAGAGCAGAGTTGTCCTCATCCCTACCATACCCAAAAAGAGCAAGAATGCTCCTTCCTCTCCAGCTCGAGCGGTGCCAATCCCACCTTGTGATCCGCCACCCTTCAAAGGAGTGAGGCTGCACCCTACTCAGATGCCTAGCTAAATCCTCCCTCATCCCACTGTTTAGGAATAGGCATGTCTGCAACAGCCCACGCCTAGGGTATACACGTTGACAAAGTGCAGCAGTAAAAATCTCAGAGGTGAGAATAAACTCTTTAATCGCCTTGACGGGAAACAATGGGGATTTCTCAGGTGGGGTGTCACACAATCAGATGAGTGTCCTTCCACCCCCTCACTACACACAGGGCCCCCATCTTCCTCCTCGTGTGTACTAGCAGATGAGAATGTTTCTAACCCATGCTACTCAGCAGGTACCTTGTTCACACCTGCCCACTCCACACTTGCCTTAGCCCTACCCCCCCCCCCCCAAGAATAAGGACTGAGGGATTGCCCCCAGGAATTTCTTGGAAACCGAAGGTTGATGGGGTCAGCTTGGTGAGTACATTACTCACCCAAGGGTCCAGGCTCTGACATCTCCAGTTCTAGGAATCCTGAGAATAAGAGGGGCTAGTTACCGCTTCATCAACCTTACCCAGTGTACCCAGCTCTAAGGAGGCCCAAACAATTAAGTGCTTGGTGGGGGGGATCCAGGGTCATCTCAGATGTCTGAGCAGGGGCACCACCATCCCGTGCAATCACTCCACCCACCACAGGGCTCGAGAATATATCTGAGAGTTCAGGTTCCAGGCCGACCTCCACCAGAATTCCCACTCCCCCACAGCTACATTCTCTCTCCTCTTGGGGCAGGAGCTCCTAACCCTCTTCAGGCAGGAGGAGCACGCAGGTCAGGCAGCAGCCTCACACCTCCTTTTTATTCTGGCAACTTTGACCATAAGACGTAGGAACATTGAGTGTGCCCTGCCATTCAATATTCCCCCTTCCTTTTCAGTCCTGAAGAAGGGTCTCAGCCCGAACCATCCACTAACTATTCACTTCCACAGATGTTGCCTGGCCTGCTGAGTTCCTCCAGCATTTTGTGTGTGTTGCTGTGGATTTCCAGCATCTGCAGACTTTCCTGTGTTTAAGTCTTCATCTATTTTTATCTGTAGCTATATCAAGTATAGTGTAGTGAACTCAAATTAAAAGCCTGCGTTGTTCTTGAGATTCAAAGGCTGGGATGTGCTGCAGGTAGTTTGGTCAATAATGTTCAGGTGGCAGAATTTAAGCTGTTGTTTGGAAACTTAGTTTGCAAAAAAAGATTTTTAATGTTCCCTTAGAGCAGGGATTCCCAGCCTGGGTCCACGGACCCCTCGGTTAACAGTGAGGGTCCATGGCATAAAATGGTTGAGAACCCCTACTATAGAAGTAGATGTACATTTACATACATTATAGAAGATTATCCATTTCCTTTCCATTAACTTAATTGGACAGAAACATCATTCTGTAATTTTTAGGGATGAGGAAGCATTCCCACTAGATTTCCCTACATTCACTAACCTCAGGAAAAGCTCAGTGTTTAAAGATATAAACTCATTCCTTTATTCCCATCGGTTTTGAATCCCATCAGAATGCACTGAAAAATAAATTGTAATGGTTTATTTTCCTCCCTAGTTGTTTTGTCATCCAAATTCCATTACCATGCTGGCCACCAGAAACAATTTCTGGAAATAATGATGGCATTGAACTTAAAATAATGCATTTTCCTTAGCACAGGGAAACACTGCTTCATTTATTAGAGAGAATTCTGGAGACCCTCAGGACATCAAGCAGCATCAGTTGGGAGAGAAACATGAATCAATGTTTCAAGTCAAGGACTCTTCATCAGAATTGAAAACTCAAATAAAAGCTTTATGTTGGAGGGAGGGAGATGAATAGAGGGAATGTCTGTGATAGGGTTTTCAATCTATCAAAGCTAGGCCCTTGTACTTTCCTACCTAACCCATCCCACTTCTCCAGTTTTAAGGCAGGGTCTTTGAAAATCTTTCTTTGTCTTCATTCAGATTGACCTTTGGGTGAGTTTCTGTCTTGGAATATCAACATCTGCTTCAGTTTTCAGTTCTGGTGCCTTTTCTTCCATTACTTACTGTAGTCTTTCAGTTATTTTTCCTGTTGAACATGCTGGTTTAGAGGACAAAGATTAACACACAATTCTTCAGTGACAGTAAATCAATAGAGTTTAATAATTAAGCCATTGTTGCTACCAACTTGTATGATAAATAATGAGTGAGTTAGTGGTTGAGCGATGACAGCACTCCCTCGTCGTTGGAAAAGACATTGTTCAGTTATGTGGAGCAAGATTCATTTTGACAGAATGTGCAACAAATCAGCAGGTTCTTTGCCACACAACAGTTGCTGTTGTAGATCCTGCAGAGAGAGTGAGAGGATTATCATCATAGCTTCCAGATCATTTCTATGTTCTGGCTGTCCTGCAGTCTGTTCCGTCTGCTTGTAAATCTGTAGCTTTTTAAAATCACAAAATAATCAATCACAAACATCAATTGGCTTTAATAAAATGTCAATTGAGTAATATTTTGCAACCTTTTTATGCTCCCAGTCTTCAAAGCAAACTGTAAAATGTGTGAAAATAGGTGACAATTGTACAATGACAATTTAGACAGTAGTAGTAACACACAAAATGCTGGAGGAACTCAGCACGTCAGGCTGCATCCAGGGAAAAGAATGGAGTTGGTGTTTCAGGCCAAGCCCTTCATTAAGACCTTGGCATTTTGTGTGTGTTGTTTGGGATTTCCAACAACTGAAGAATCTCCTGAGTTCAGACAAAATTAGGACTTTTAGCCTTTCTTCCATTTATTACTCAATAGCCTGTAGGAATACTATGTTCAATGAGGGATTTCTTTCTCTTAAAGATTAGCAGACTGTGGCATAGCCAGGAGCAAGCAATTCAAAGGACATACATCTTTACAAATGGGTAAGTTGCTTTTCCTAAACATGACATTTAAACAAAAGCAACATTCTTAAAAAGCAATTCGTGAAACATCAGAATTTGCACTTCCAGATGAGACATGTCCCCAAGTGGATGAAAACAATCCTTGGGAGTTTACTCAGTATCCCCTAGCCAATAGTTTTCCTCACTCAGTTATTAAAAGAGATTAAATTCTCCTTGGTGCTGCAGAAGTGTTCTGTGTGAAATCTGGTAGTTCCTACATTATGGAGTGATGGCTTTTCTTTAGAATGCCCTGAAAGGAACCCAAGGTACTTTAAAATTGTAAATCATTCTATATAGTCCCTATGGGATTTCTAGTCTATAATTATTATTCAAATAATGTCATAATTTAAATGAAGGCCATATATTCAATCAAATGAAAATTTTATGTGATTAATATACCATATCATCATAATTACTGATATCCATATATAACACTGAAGCAAAAGTAGAGTAGCTAAATGGAAGCAAAATGTAATGCAAATGAAATTATGACACATCTGAACTTTATAAAGCTCATAATAGGTCCAATGATTATTGAATTTACAAGACATTCATGTGCAAATGCTGGAGGCCTGATATTAGACCAATTCATTCAACCATACCGTGACCTTACTAGCTTATTATCAAGAGCAGATGTTATTTTATAAGAATTATTTATAATCAAAATTACTTCAAATTACATCAATATTATTGGTTGTACTGATTTATCATGCAGAAGGCATTGAATCTGGCAACGTCAGCAAGTTGTATTAACTGGCACATTGAAACTGGGGATTCTCAATGATTGTGAACCGTTAGGCAAGTTAATGGGTGAAACAGGCCTTACCTCTATTTAGTTACTCAACTTGCCCGAGAACTATCTGAACATCTAATGATAAAACTTGACATTCCATCAACTAGAAATGAGAGGCTTGGCATTATCAGATGGTTAACATAACTTTCTTTTTGTGAAAAGGACAAATTAGCAAGCAAGGTCATAACTTCAGCATGTTTATTTGCATCTGTGAAATAATATATGAAATGCAAAGATCAATTAAAAAAAGCATGGAACCAGGAAAAAGAAAGAACAAATTATTCATTTGCAAGCTGGTTTGCTCCAACTCTCCTGTTAAAGTTGAATCACCTGACATGAAATAGATGTCTGTGTTATTTGTGCCATTCTCTGATTCCAACCTCACTCCTTCCAAATGCACTGCTCTCCACTAACCCTAAACTCACCATCAAACCTGCAGACAAGGGGGGGTGCTCTATTATTCTGGTGGACTAACCTCTACCTTGCTGAGACCAAGCAACAACTGTCAGATACCTCGTCTTACTCACCCCTCGAACAGGATCCCACTAAGGTAGACCAGCCCAATGTCTCCCACACCGTCACTGACATTATTAACTCTGGGTTTATCACAGCTCCCTCACCCCATTTCTACCTCCTACCCAAAATCCACAAGCCTGCCTGTCCAGGTAGACCCATTGTTTCTGCTTGTTCCTGCCCCACCGAAATTACATCTGCATTCCTCGATTCAGTTTTATCCCCCCCCGGTTTGTCCCTTCCTACCTACATCTGTGGCACTTCACACACTCTAGATCTTTTCAATGATTTCAAGTTCCCTGGCCCCAGTTATCTTATTTTCACTATGGATGTCTAGTCCCTATACACCTCCATCCCCCATCAGGAAGGTCTCAAAGCTCTTCGTTTCTTTCTGTACACAAGATCCAACCAGTTCCCCTCCACCACCACTCTCCTTCGCCTGGTGGAGCTCGTCCTCACTCTTAATAATTTCTCCTTTGGCTCCTCCCACTTCCTTTAAATAAAAGGTGTAGCCATGGGTATTCACATGGGTCTCAGCTATGCCAGCCTGTTTATAGGCTTTGTGCAACAGTCTATGTTCCAGGCCTACACTGGTATCACTCCCCCACATTTCCTACACTACATTGATGACTGCATTGGTGCTGCTTCCCACACCCAAGCAGAGCGTGTTGACTTCATCAACTTTACCTCCAACTTCCACTCCACTCTCAAATTTACCTTCTCCATTTCCAGCACCTCTCTCCGCTTTCTCAATCTCTCTGTCTCCATCTCTGAAGACAGCTTATCTACTCATATCTTTTATAAACCCACTGATACTTCCCACCCTGTTACTTGTAAAAATGTCATCCCCTTCTTTCAATTCCTCCGTTTCTGGCACATCTGCTCTCAGGAAGCAGCTTTCCATTCCAGATCGAAGGTGATGTCCTCCTCCTTCAAAGAAATAAGTGTCCCTTCCTCAGCCATTGACGCTGCCCTCACCCGCACTTCTTCCATTTTGTGCTTGTCTGCCCTCACCCCACCACCAAGGATAAGGTTTCTCTTGTCCTCACCTAGAACCCCACCAGCCTCCGCATACAGCACACAATTCTCTGTAACTTCTGCCATCTCCAATGGGATTCCACCACCAAGCACATCTTCCCCTCCCCCCAACTTTCTACTTTCCACAGGGATCACTCCCTATGCAATTCCCTTGTCCATTCGTCCCTCACCACTAATCTCCCTCCTGGCACTTACTCTTGCAAGTGGAACAAGTACTACACCTGTCCGTACACCTCCTCCCTCACTACAATTCAGGGCCCCAATCTCTCCTTCTAGGTGAGGTGACACTTCACCTGTGAGTCTGTTGGGGTCATATACTGTGTTCGGCCTCCTGTATCTCGGTGAGACGCAGCATAGATTGGGAGACCACTTCACCAAACATCTACGCTCCATCCGCCAGAAAAAACGGTATCTCACAGTGGCCACCCATTTTAATCCTCTTTCCCATTCCCATTTCAATATGTCAGTCCATGACCTCTACTGCAGCGATGAGGCCACACTCAGGTTGGAGGAGCAACACCGTCTTCTTAGCCTGATGGCATGATCATTGATTTCTTGAACTTGCTGCAATGGCCCTCTCTCTCTTCCACCAATCCCCATTCCCCATTCCCATTTCCCTCTCTCACATCTCCTTACCTGCCAATCACCTCCCTCTTCACCCTTCCCTTCCCTTTCTTGCATGGTCTTCTGTCCTCTCCTATCAGATTCCCCTTCTCCAGCCCTTCCACCAATCGACTTTCCAGCTCTTTAGTTCACCCCTCCCCCTCTCCGGGTTTCACCTATCACCTACTACCTTGTATGTCTTCCTCCCTTACCCCTCCCCACCTTCTTAACGTGAGCATTTATCTTTTTTCCCCAGTCCTGATGAAGGGTCTCGGCCTGAAACATCGCTGCTTACTCTTTCCTGTGGATTCTGCCTGTTCCTCCAGCATTTTGTCTGTGTTCCTTGGATTTCTAGCATCTGCAACTTTCTCTTGTTTGTTGATGGGCCAATGGCCCAATTCTGCTCCTTATTCTTTTGTTCTGAAATTGCACATTCAAACTAAAAGCAGCTCAAATCTGGCTTAACTCTAGGAAGTCCTTTGAATCTAGGAAGTAGATGCAAGCTGTTTGACAAGTTTCACGTAAGAAATGTAATACTTTTATTAAATCCTTAAAATAATGCTGAATATATAACAGTCATTTCTGTAACATAGGTCTCAACCTTGAACATGAAAAGTACTTGGAGCAACACACACAAAATGCTGGTGGAAAGCAGCAGGCCAGGCAGCATCTATAGAAAGTACAGTCGGTGTTTCGGGCCAAGACCCTTCATCAGGACTAACTGAAAGAAGAGATAGTAAGAGATTTGAAAATGGGAGGGGAAGGAGAAATCTGAAATGATAGGAGAAGACCGGAGGGGGTAGGATTAAGCTAAGAGCTGGAAAGGTGATTGGCAAAAGGGATACAGAGCTGGAGAAGGGAAAGGATCATGGAACGGGAGGCCAAGGGAGAAAGAAAGGGGGAGGGGAGCACCAGAGGAAGATGGAGAGCAGGCAAGGAGTGATTGTGATAGGGACAGAGAGAGAAAAAAAGGGAAAAAATAATAAATTAATTAATGAATAAGGGATAGGGTAAGAAGGGGAGGAGGTATTAATGGAAGTTAGAGAAATCAATGTTCATGCCATCAGGTTGGAGGCTACCCAGCCCGTATATAAGGTGTTGTTCCTCCAGCCTGAGTGTGGATTCATTTTGACAGTAGAGGAGGCCATGGATAGACATATCAGAATGGGAATGGGACATGGAATTAAAATGTGTGGCTACTGGGAGATTCTGTGTGGATTTCTTGTGTTTGCACTGAAAAGGACTTGTATAGTTTTATACACAGCTTGTTGTTGAATACATAGCTACTATTTTCTTACAGTTGTTTAAAATCAAGTTATCAGCATTTTAACCTCCATTGTTAATAGTTTGGTCCCCATACGGATGGAGGCAGTTGACCCATCAAGTTGGTTTGGGGACTGTATTAGGAAGTACCACCTATTTAGACAGGACTACAAATTGTTGCAATTTTTATTCCATTCTTTCGCAACCTCTTTTATTCCAAGGACTTCAGACTTGATGACCAGCATGTTAACTAATATTTTATCAAACACCTTTACAGCCCATTTACCATATATCTGATTTTCTCTACTCAATTGTCCAAACAATTGTTAATTTGTTCTCTGGCTATTGTTTCTTGAGGTTAAACTCATTGATCCATACTTATTGGGTTTTCACAATTTTGTGAACAGAAGTGTAACTTGTCAGTCTACCAGCAGTTCTGTAGAAATATTTGCCGAGAGTAAACGTGGTCATGTAGACCAAGGTTGCCCTCATCATACCACACAGCACATAATGATAATGATGATGATCAGCACCAGACCAACCCTTTATATCGGGGTTCCCAACCTTTATACACTCTGGGCCCCTACCATTAACTGAAGACCCAAGTTGGGAACCTTACTTTAGATATTTGCTATGACATTTTTATTTGTAAGTACTGTGTCACAGAACGACATGATATTATGCATTATACAGCCTGGACCAACCTCAGTGCGTCTACAGGTCTGTTGTGTTTACGGATGTGATTCAGACTTCCATAAGACACAGGGCCAGAATTAATCCTCTCAGCCTATGGAGTCTGCTCATCCATTCCATTATAGCTGATTTATTATCCGTCTCAACCCCATTCTCCTGCCTTCTCCCTGTAATCTTTGACATCCTGACTAACCAAGAGCCTACAACCTCTGCTTTATATGTTTTCCATAACTTGGCCTCCACAGCTGATGCAAATGAATTCCACAGATTCACCAACCTCTAGCTAAAGAAATTCGTTCTAATCTCTGTTCTAAATGGACGTCCTGTGGCGACCCACTTCCTAGCGCACTCGAACTGGCTCACAATTAGCCAGCGTGCCGGCACAAAGGCCAGGTCAGCAACAAAGGGTGAAAAGTCTGGGGGGGCGGGGGGGTTTGTGAGTATGTTTCTCTTGGAGCATCCGCGCTCGGGGAGGGCGGGATGAGGGAGGCTTAAAAAGCAAGGCTGTGAAGTTCGAATAAAATTATCTTTGATCGCAGTTTACCGACTCCGTGTCGTTATTTTAGCACTGCGTGTAACACACCGCTACAATTGGTGACCCCGACGGTCCAAACGATTTTTGGACCAGAGATTACCGACGCCGCATCTGTTCATGCAGTTTCGTTGAAACTGCCAAGCTTCTGGACACTGCGACCTCACCTATGGTTCCAGCGAGCCGAAGCCCAATTCCATGTTCAGCAGATAACCTCAGAGAACGCACGTTACTACTACGTGGTGAGCTCCCTTGACCAGGACCCAGCAGACCAGGTTTCGGGGTTCGTACAGTCTCCCCCGGCGGACGGCAAGTACATGGAATTCAAAGCCCTGCTCATAAGGACTTTCGGACTCTCACAGCGCGAGCGAACTGCCCGTTTACTGCACCTGGATGGCTTGGGAGACGGACCTCCATCGGCTTTAATGAATGAGATGTTGTCTCTGGCCGGCGGACACAAACCCTGCCTCATGTTTGAGCAGGTGTTCCTAGAGCAGTTGCCTGAGGACATACGCCTGCTGCTGTCCGACGCGGATTTCAGCGACTCCCGGAAGGTGGCAGCCCGGGCGGACTTGCTGTGGAATGCCAAGAAGGTGAGTGAGTCATCCGTTGCACAGATCACCAGGCCACGCTCCCAGCAGCAAGCCAGTCCAGGCCCAGCCGCAGAGCCCGCTAACCCCAGAGGCAGGGGTGAGGAGCCCAACGAACAATGCTGTTTATACCACCAGCAGTGGGGCGCAGAAGCCTGCCATGGTCACCCGCCCTGCCAGTTCCCGGGAAACGCCAGGGCCAGCTGCCGCTGATGGCTACGGCGGCTGGCCATTGGGATAGCCTCCTGTATGTGTGGGACCAGCAGTCGGGACGCCGTTTTTTGGTCGACATTGGTGCCGAGATCAGCGTCTTACCTCAGACGAGTTACAACACCCGCAACAGGGCACCGGGTCCCCCCCTAAGGGCTGTGAATGGCAGCACGGTCAGGACCTACGGCACCCGTACGGTGCAGCTACAGTTCGGCTCCAGCCGGTTCACGTGGGACTTTACACTGGCTGCCAAAGCCCAACCGCTTCTGGGTGTGGATTTTTTGCGAGCTCACAGCCAGCTGGTCGACCTGCCAAGGCAGAGGCTGGTCCATGCCGAGACCTTTCAGACATTCTTCCTGGGTGCAGCCCAGTTGCCAGCCCTTCACCTCGACTCCATCACGCTGTCCAACAATGACTTCACCAGGGTCCTGGTGGATTTCCCATCGGCTCTGGCACCGCAGTTCACAGCAGCCATGCCCCGACACGGCATACAGCACCAGATCCCGACCCAGGGACCACCCCTCCACGCCCGCGCTCGGCGGCTTCCCCCGGACAAGCACCGACTGGCGAAGGAGGAGTTCAAGAGGATGGAGGAATTGGGGATCATCCGGCTCTCCGACAGCCCATGGGCCTCCCCCCTGCACATGGTGCCCAAAGCAACAGGGGGCTGGAGACCATGCGGCGAATACCGCAGGCTGAACGAGGCTACCACACCGGACCGCTACCCTGTGCCGCACATTCAGGACTTTGCAGCAAACCTGCACAGCGCATAGATCTTCTCCTAGACCTCGTCCGGGGATACCATCAAATCCCGATGCATCCGGACGATGTCCCCAAAATGGCTCTCATCACCCCGTTCGGCCTTTTCGAGTTCCTCCACATGCCATTCGGCCTGAAGAATGCCGCACAGACGTTCCAGCGGTTAATGGATGCAGTGGGACGCGACCTGGACTTTGCTTTCATCTATTTGGATGACATAGCCAGCAGCAGTCGTCAGGAGTACCCCAGAATGGACGTCCCTACTGCCCTCACAGTGGACGCATCTAACACGGCAGCCGGTGGGGTACTGGAGCAACTCATCGTGGGTCGCTGGCAAACCCTGACATTTTTCAGCAAACACCTGCGGCCACCCGAGCTCAAATACAGTGCTTTCAACTGGGAACTGTTGGCGCTATACCTGGCAATCCGGCATTTCAGGTACTTCTTAGGAGGTAGGCCCTTCACTGCGTTCACGGACCACAAACCGCTTACCTTTACGTTCACGAAGGTGTCCGATCCCTGGTCATCCCGCCAGCAGCGCCATCTGTCCTACATCTCTGAATACACGACGGATGTCCGGCACGTCTCGGGTAAGGACAATGTCGTGGCGGATGAAGGGTCATCGACTTGAAACACAGAGCAGAGCTTCCTAACCTATTTAACGGGCATGGACCAATACCATGAAGCAAGGGGTCCATGGACCCCAGGTTGGGAAACCCTGCATTAGAGCAGGACACTCAAACTGCTTGAGGAACACAGCCAGTCAGGCAGCATCTATGAAGATGAAAAGAGTTGATGTTTCAGGCCATAACCCTTCACCACGCGTCCTGGCGTAGGGTCTCAGCCGGAAATGTCGACCGTTTTAATTTCTATAGCGGCTGAGTTCCTCCAGCATTTCGTGTGCATTGTTCTGGATTTCCAGCATCTGCAGAATCCCATGTTTATGACTTGAAACATTACCTCTGTTTCTTTTTCTACAGATTCCAGCTAACCTCCTGAGAAACTCCAGCATTCTTCGTTTTTGTTTCCGTCTTCCTGTACAATGATGTTATCAGCTTGCGCTTTCAGCATAAAAATTTCAGAAATTTCAGTGTACAAAGGCAAATCTAATAAATGGCAGACCCTGTTGAGATTCATTCTCACAGGAAATTATGAGCCGGTTATAGATAGTAAAAATAGTATCTCTTTTAATGTTCGTGTTTGACGATCAGTATCCTGATTATAGATGGGCTGGATTCCTTATCCTGGCACATGAAGTAGACCATGTTTAGCAAAGATTATTGAAGTAGAAAGAGATAAAAGTACACCATGTTTGTACATATTCACATTTTGATCTGAATTACTGGTACTGGTTCTCACTGATACCAGGCTTCATCATTCACTGCCAACACCATACAAACATCTTTCATTCCTTGACAGCCTAAAACTAAATGTAGTACTCAAGGTGCATTGCAAACATGGAACAACCAATTTTTATAATTTGCTTAGAAAATTGGATTGGGTATTGAAGCTGGGGAGCTGAGACAACCGCACCTGACTGCATGAACCTGTCTGCCCGTGGACGACTGCGTATTGCCACGTTTTCGTACAGAGAACAATTTAATTTAAACCAAAGATAGAACTTCATTGAAATCTGGGTCTTACTGCAAGAAGTAACATGCGGTCTTGTTTATTAAGTGCTGAAAGTCCAAGTTCAAAGTAAATTTAGTATCAAAGTATGTATGTCGTATACAACCTTGAGATTTGTCTTCATGTAGGCAGCCACAAAACAAAGAAACATATTAGAATCCATGAAAAAACCTGGGCGATGAAGATGGACAGGCATCCAGTGCACGCGAAAACAGCAAATCATACAAACAATAAAAATGTAAACAAATCATACCCAGAACTTCAACTGCAGTGTCCCTAACAGGGAGCCAACGGGCAAGGAGCCAGTTTTGTGCTGAGATGAGTCAGTCAACAGCAATGGAGTCAGTTTAGTGCTGAGGTGAGTGAATCTACAGTCATGGAGCAAGTTTAGTGCAGAGGTGAGTGAGTACACGGCCATGGTGACAGTTTAGTGCTGAGGTGAGACAGTTTACGGCCATGGAGCCAGTTTAGTGCTGAGAGGAATCAGTCCACAGGCATGGAGCCAGTTTAGTACTGAGGTGAGTCATTCCACAGCCATGGAGCCAGTTTAGTACTGAGGTGAGTCATTCCACAGCCATGGAGCCAGTTTAATGCTGAGGTGAGTGAGTTCACGGCCATGGAGCCAGTTTAGTGCTGAGGTGTGTGAGTCCACGGCCAGTGAGCCAGGTTTTTTGCTGAGGTGAGTCAGTTAACGGCCATGGAGTCAATTTAGTACTGAGGTGAGTCAGTTAACGGTCATGGGCCAGTTTAGTGCTGAGGTGAGTGAGTCCACAGCCAATGAGCCAGGTTTATTGCTGAGGTGAGTCAGTTAACGGCCATGGAAACAGTTTAGTGCTGAGGTCAATGAGTTCACGGCCTTGGTGCCACTTTAATACGGAGGTGAGTGAGTTCACTGCCATTGAGTCAGTTTAGTGCTGATGTGAGTCAGTTCACGGTCATGGAGCCAGTTTAGTGCTGAGGTGAGTGAGTCCAGAGCCATGGAGACAGTTTAGTACTTACGTGAGTCATTCCACAGCCATGGAGAGAGTTTAGTGCTGAGGTGAGACAGTTTACGGCAATGGAGCCAGTTTAGTGCTGATAGGAATCAGTCCACAGACATGGAGCCAGTTTAGCACTGAGCTGAGTGAGTCTACAGTCATGGAGCCAGTTTAGTACTGAGGTGACTGAGTCCACGGCCAATGAGCCAGGGTTTTTGCTGAGGTGAGTCAGTTAATGGCCATGGAGTCAGTTTAGTGCTGAGGTCAATGAGTTGACACCCTTGATGCCACTTTAATACTGAGGTGAGTGAGTTCACGACCATTGAGTCAGTTTAGTACTGATGTGAGTCATTCCACAGCCATGGAGCCAGTTTAGTGCTGAGATGAGTGAGTCTACAGTCATGGAGTCAGTTTAGTGCTGGGGTAAATGAGTCCACGGGCATGGAGCCAGTTTAGTGCTAAGGTGAGTGAGTCCAGAGCCATGGAGACAGTTTAGTACTGACGTGAGTCATTCCACAGCCATGGAGCCAGTTTAGTGCTGAGGTGAGACAGTTTACAGCAATGGAGCCAGTTTAGTGCTGATAGGAATCAGTCCACAGACATGGAGCCAGTTTAGTACTGAGGTGACTGAGTCCACGGCCAATGAGCCAGGTTTTTTGCTGAGGTGAGTCAGTTAATGGCCATGGAGTCAGTTTAGTTCTGAGGTGAGTGAGTCTACAGTCATGGAGTCAGTTTAGTGCTGAGGTGAGTCATTCCACAGCCATGGAGCCAGTTTAGTACTGAGGTGAGTCAGTTAACGGCCATGGAGTCAGTTTAATACTGAGCTGAGTGAGTCTACAGTCATGGAGACAGTTTAATGCTGAGGAGAGTCACTTCACGGGCATGGAACCAGTTTTGTACTGTGGTCAATGAGTTCACGGCCTTGATGCCACTTTAATACTGAGGTGAGTGAGCTCACGGCCATTGAGTCAGTTTAGTGCTGATGTGAGTCAGTTCACTGTCATTGAGCCAGTTTAGTGCTGAGGTGAGTCATTCCACAGCCATGGAGCCAGTTTATTGCTGAGATGAGTCATTCCACAGCCATGGAGTCAGTTTATTGTTGAGATGAATCATTCCATAGCCACTGAGCCAGTTTAGTACTGAGCTGAGTCATTCCACAGCCAGGAGCCAGTTTATTGCTGAGTTGAGTCATTCCACAGCAATGGAGCCAGTTTAGTGCTGAGGTGAGTCATTCCACAGCCAGGGAGCCAGTGTATTGCTGAGGTGAGTCATTCCACAGCCACAAAGCCAGTTTAGTACTGAGCTGAGTCATTACACAGCCAGGGAGCCAGTTTAGTACTGAGGTGAGTCATTCCACAGCAATGGAGCCAGTTTAGTGCTGAGGTGAGTCATTCCACAGCCAGGGAGCCAGTTTATTGCTGAGGTGAGTCATTCCACAGCCACAGAGCCAGCTTAGTACTGAGCTGAGTCATTCCACAGCCAGGGAGTCAGTTTAGTACTGAGGTGAGTCATTCCACAGCCAGGGAGTCAGTTTAGTACTGAGGTGAGTCATTCCACAGCCAGGGAGCCAGTTTAGTGCTGAGGTGACTCAGTTTACTGCCATGGAGGCAGTTTAGTGCCAAGGTGAGTGAGTCCTCCGCAATGGAGTCAGTTTAGTGCTGATGTGAGTCATTCCACAGCCAGGGAGCCAGTTTAGTGCTGATGTGAGTCATTCCACAGCCAGGGAGCCAGTTTAGTGCTGATGTGAGTCATTCCACAGTAATGGATTCAGGTTAATACTGAGGTGAGTGAGCTCACGGCCATTCAGTCAGTTTAGTGCTGATCTGAGTCAGTCCACAGCAATCGAGTCAGTTTAGTGCTGAGATGAGGCAGTTAACGGCCAGGGAGCCAGTTTAGTGCAGAGGTGAGACAGTTTACGGCCATGGAGCCAGTTTAGTGCTGATAGGAATCAGTCCACAGACATGGAGCCAGTTTAGTGCTGAGGTGAGTCATTCCACAGCCATGGAGCCAGTTTAGTTCTGAGGTGAGTGAGTCTACAGTCATGGAGTCAGTTTAGTGCTGGGGTAAGTGAGTCCACGGGCATGGAGCCAGTTTAGTGCTGAGGTGAGTGAGTCCAGAGCCATGGAGACAGTTTAGTACTGACGTGAGTCATTCCACAGCCATGGAGAGAGTTTAGTGCTGAGGTGAGACAGTTTACAGCAATGGAGCCAGTTTAGTGCTGAGGTGAGTCATTCCACAGCCATGGAGCCAGTTTAGTACTGAGGTGAGTCATTCCACAGCCATGGAGCCAGTTTAGTACTGAGGTGGGTGAGTCCATGGCCAATGAGCCAGGTTTTTTGCTGAGGTGAGTCAGTTAACGGCCATGGAGTCAGTTTAATACTGAGCTGAGTGAGTCTACAGTCATGGAGTCAGTTTAGTGCTGGGGTAAGTGAGTCCACGTTCATGGAGACAGTTTAGTGCTGAGGTCAATGAGTTGACACCCTTGATGCCACTTTAATACTGAGGTGAGTGAGTTCATGGCCATTGAGTCAGTTTAGTGCTGATGTGAGTCAGTTCACTGTCATTGAGCCAGTTTAGTACTGAGCTGAGTCATTCCACAGCCAGGGAGTCAGTTTAGTACTGAGGTGAGTCATTCCACAGCCAGGGAGCCAGTTTATTGCTGAGGTGAGTCATTCCACAGCCACAGAGCCAGCTTAGTACTGAGCTGAGTCATTCCACAGCCAGGGAGCCAGTTTATTGCTGAGGTGAGTCATTCCACAGCCACAGAGCCAGTTTAGTACTGAGCTGAGTCATTCCACAGCCAGGGAGTCAGTTTAGTACTGAGGTGAGTCATTCCACAGCCAGGGAGTCAGTTTAGTACTGAGATGAGTCATTCCACAGCCAGGGAGCCAGTTTAGTGCTGAGGTGACTCAGTTTACTGCCATGGAGGCAGTTTAGTGCCAAGGTGAGTGAGTCCTCCGCAATGGAGTCAGTTTAGTGCTGATGTGAGTCATTCCACAGCCAGGGAGCCAGTTTAGTGCTGATGTGAGTCATTCCACAGCCAGGGAGCCAGTTTAGTGCTGATGTGAGTCATTCCACAGTAATGGATTCAGGTTAATACTGAGGTGAGTGAGCTCACGGCCATTCAGTCAGTTTAGTGCTGATCTGAGTCAGTCCACAGCAATCGAGTCAGTTTAGTGCTGAGATGAGGCAGTTAACGGCCAGGGAGCCAGTTTAGTGCAGAGGTGAGACAGTTTACGGCCATGGAGCCAGTTTAGTGCTGATAGGAATCAGTCCACAGACATGGAGCCAGTTTAGTGCTGAGGTGACTCAGTTTACTGCCATGGAGGCAGTTTAGTGCCAAGGTGAGTCATTCCACAGCCAGGGAGCCAGTTTATTGCTGAGGTGAGTCATTCCACAGCCAGGGAGCCAGTTTATTGCTGAGGTGAGTCATTCCACAGCCACAGAGCCAGTTTAGTACTGAGGTGAGTCATTCCACAGCCAGGGAGTCAGTTTAGTACTGAGGTGAGTCATTCCACAGCCAGGGAGCCAGTTTAGTGCTGAGGTGACTCAGTTTACTGCCATGGAGGCAGTTTAGTGCCAAGGTGAGTGAGTCCTCCGCAATGGAGTCAGTTTAGTGCTGATGTGAGTCATTCCACAGCCAGGGAGCCAGTTTAGTGCTGATGTGAGTCATTCCACAGCCAGGGAGCCAGTTTAGTGCTGATGTGAGTCATTCCACAGTAATGGATTCAGGTTAATACTGAGGTGAGTGAGCTCACGGCCATTCAGTCAGTTTAGTGCTGATCTGAGTCAGTCCACAGCAATCGAGTCAGTTTAGTGCTGAGATGAGGCAGTTAACGGCCAGGGAGCCAGTTTAGTGCAGAGGTGAGACAGTTTACGGCCATGGAGCCAGTTTAGTGCTGATAGGAATCAGTCCACAGACATGGAGCCAGTTTAGAACTGAGGTGAGTGAGTCTACAGTCATGGAGCCAGTTTAGTGCTGAGCTGAGTCATTCCACAGTCATGGAGCCAGTTTAGTTCTGAGGTGAGTGAGTCCACAGCCATTGAGCCAGTTTAGTTCTGAGGTGAATGGGACTACCACCATGGAGACAGTTTAGAGCTGAGGGGAGTCACTTCACGGTCATGAAGACTGTTTAGGGCTGAGGTCAATGAGTTCACACCCTTGGTTCCACTTTAATACTGAGGTGAGTGAGTCCACGGCCATTGAGTCAGTTTAGTACTGAGGTGAGTGAGTCCACAGCCATTGATCCAGGTTAGTGCTGAGGTGAGTCAGTCCACAGCCATGGAGCCAGTTTAGTTCTGAGGTGATTGAGTCCACGTCCATGGAGCCGGTTTAGTGCTGAGGAGAGTCACTTCACGGTCATGGAGACAGTTTAGTGCTGAGGTCAATGAGTTGACACCCTTGGTGCCACTTTAATACTGAGGTGAGTGAGTTCACGACCATTGAGTCAGTTTAGTACTGATGTGAGTCATTCCACAGCCATGGAGCCAGTTTAGTGCTGAGGTGAGTCATTCCACAGCCATGGAGCCAGTTTAGTTCTGAGGTGAGTGAGTCTACAGTCATGGAGTCAGTTTAGTGCTGGGGTAAGTGAGTCCACGGGCATGGAGCCAGTTTAGTGCTGAGGTGAGTGAGTCCAGAGCCATGGAGACAGTTTAGTACTGACGTGAGTCATTCCACAGCCATGGAGAGAGTTTAGTGCTGAGGTGAGACAGTTTACAGCAATGGAGCCAGTTTAGTGCTGATAGGAATCAGTCCACAGACATGGAGCCAGTTTAGCACTGAGGTGACTGAGTCCACGGCCAATGAGCCAGGTTTTTTGCTGAGGTGAATCAGTTAATGGCCATGGAGTCAGTTTAGTGCTGAGGTGAGTGAGTCAACCGCCATGGAGCCAGTTTAGTGCTGAGGTGAGTCATTCCACAGCCATGGAGCCAGTTTAGTACTGAGGTGGGTGAGTCCATGGCCAATGAGCCAGGTTTTTTGCTGAGGTGAGTCAGTTAACGGCCATGGAGTCAGTTTAATACTGAGCTGAGTGAGTCTACAGTCATGGAGTCAGTTTAGTGCTGGGGTAAGTGAGTCCACGTTCATGGAGACAGTTTAGTGCTGAGGTCAATGAGTTGACACCCTTGATGCCACTTTAATACTGAGGTGAGTGAGTTCATGGCCATTGAGTCAGTTTAGTGCTGATGTGACTCAGTTCACTGTCATTGAGCCAGTTTAGTGCTGAGGTGAGTCATTCCACAGCCATGGAGTCAGTTTATTGTTGAGATGAATCATTCCATAGCCACTGAGCCAGTTTAGTACTGAGCTGAGTCATTCCACAGCCAGGAGCCAGTTTATTGCTGAGTTGAGTCATTCCACAGCAATGGAGCCAGTTTAGTGCTGAGGTGAGTCATTCCACAGCCAGGGAGCCAGTTTATTGCTGAGGTGAGTCATTCCACAGCCACAGAGCCAGTTTAGTACTGAGCTGAGTCATTACACAGCCAGGGAGCCAGTTTAGTACTGAGGTGAGTCATTCCACAGCAATGGAGCCAGTTTATTGCTGAAATGAGTCATTCCACAGCCAGGGAGCCAGTTTAGTGCTGAGGTGAGTCATTCCACAGCCAGGGAGCCAGTTTATTGCTGAGGTGAGTCATTCCACAGCCACAGAGCCAGTTTAGTACTGAGCTGAGTCATTCCACAGCCAGGGAGCCAGTTTAGTGCTGAGCTGAGTCATTCCACAGCCAGGGAGCCAGTTTAGTGCTGATGTGAGTCATTCCACAGTAATGGATTCAGGTTAATACTGAGGTGAGTGAGCTCACGGCCATTCAGTCAGTTTAGTGCTGATCTGAGTCAGTCCACAGCAATCGAGTCAGTTTAGTGCTGAGATGAGGCAGTTAACGGCCAGGGAGCCAGTTTAGTGCAGAGGTGAGACAGTTTACGGCCATGGAGCCAGTTTAGTGCTGATAGGAATCAGTCCACAGACATGGAGCCAGTTTAGTACTGAGGTGAATCAGTCCACAGCCATGGAGCCAGTTTAGTGCTGAGCTGAGTCATTCCACAGCCATGGAGCCAGTTTAGCACTGAGGTGAGTGAGTCTACAGTCATGGAGCCAGTTTAGTTCTGAGGTGAGTGAGTCCACAGCCATTGAGCCAGTTTAGTTCTGAGGTGAATGGGACTACCACCATGGAGACAGTTTAGAGCTGAGGAGAGTCACTTCACGGTCATGAAGACTGTTTAGGGCTGAGGTCAATGAGTTCACACCCTTGGTTCCACTTTAATACTGAGGTGAGTGAGTCCACGGCCATTGAGTCAGTTTAGTGCTTATGTGAGTCATTCCACAGCCATGGATCCAGTTTAGTACTGAGGTGAGTGAGTCCACAGCCAAGGATCCAGGTTAGTGCTGAGGTGATTGAGTCCACGTCCATGGAGCCGGTTTAGTGCTGAGATGAGTCAGTCCACTGCAATCGAGTCAGTTTAGTGCTGAGGTGAGTGAGTTCAGGGTCCTGGAGCCAGTTTAGTACTGAGCTGAGTCATTCCACGGCCATGGAGCCAGTTTAGTACTCAGGTGAGTCATTCCACGGCCATGGAGCCAGTTTAGTACTGAGGTGAGTGAGTTCACGACCATTGAGTCAGTTTAGTACTGATGTGAGTCATTCCACAGCCATGGAGCCAGTTTAATACTGGGCTGAGTCATTCCACAGCCAGGGAGCCAGTTTAGTGCTGAGGTGAGTCAGTTTACTGCCATGGAGACAGTTTAGTGCTGAGGTGAGTGAGTCCAGAGCCATGGAGACTGTTTAGTACTGAGGTGAATCATTCCACAGCCATGGAGAGAGTTTAGTGCTGAGGTGAGACAGTTTACGGCCATGGAGTCAGTTTAGTGCTGAGGTGAGTGAGTTCACGGCCATGGAGCCAGTTTAGTTCTGAGGTGAGTGCGTCTACCGCCATGGAGACAGTTTAGAGCTGAGGAGAGTCACTTCACGGTCATGGAGACAGTTTAGTGCTGAGGTCAATGAGTTCACACCCTTGGTGCCACTTTAATACTGAGGTGAGTGAGTTCACGACCATTGAGTCAGTTTAGTACTGATGTGAGTCATTCCAAAGCCATGGAGCCAGTTTAGTGCTGAGGTGAGTTATTCTACAGTCATGGAGCCAGATAAGTACTGAGGTGATTGAGTCCACAGTCATGGAGCCAGTTTAATACTGGGCTGAGTCATTCCACAGCCAGGGAGCCAGTTTAGTGCTGAGGTGAGTCATTCTACAGTCATGGAGCCAGATAAGTACTGAGGTGATTGAGTCCACAGTCATGGAGCCAGTTTAATACTGGGCTGAGTCATTCCACAGCCAGGGAGCCAGTTTAGTGCTGAGGTGAGTCAGTTTACTGCCATGGAGACAGTTTAGTGCTGAGGTGAGTGAGTCCAGAGCCATGGAGACTGTTTAGTACTGAGGTGAGTGGGTCTACCGCCATGGAGACAGTTTAGAGCTGAGGAGAGTCACATCACGGTCATGGAGACAGTTTAGTGCTGAGGTCAATGAGTTCACACCCTTGGTGCCACTTTAATACTGAGGTGAGTGAGTTCACGACCATTCAGTCAGTTTAGTACTGATGTGAGTCATTCCACAGCCATGGAGCCAGTTTAGTGCTGAGGTGAGTCATTCCACAGCCATTGAGTCAGTTTAGTACTGATGTGAGTCATTCCAAAGCCATGGAGCCAGTTTAGTGCTGAGGTGAGTGAGTTCACGGCCATGGGGCCAGTTTAGTTCTGAGGTGAGTGGGTCTACCGCCATGGAGACAGTTTAGAGCTGAGGAGAGTCACTTCACGGTCATGGAGACAGTTTAGTGCTGAGGTCAATGAGTTCACACCCTTGGTGCCACTTTAATACTGAGGTGAGTGAGTTCACGACCATTGAGTCAGTTTAGTACTGATGTGAGTCATTCCAAAGCCATGGAGCCAGTTTAGTGCTGAGGTAAGTTATTCTACAGTCATGGAGCCAGATAAGTACTGAGGTGATTGAGTCCACAGTCATGGAGCCAGTTTAATACTGGGCTGAGTCATTCCACAGCCAGGGAGCCAGTTTAGTGCTGAGGTGAGTCATTCTATAGTCATGGAGCCAGATAAGTACTGAGGTGATTGAGTCCACAGTCATGGTGCCAGTTTAATACTGGGCTGAGTCATTCCACAGCCAGGGAGCCAGTTTAGTGCTGAGGTGAGTCAGTTTACTGCCATGGAGACAGTTTAGTGCTGAGGTGAGTGAGTCCAGAGCCATGGAGACTGTTTAGTACTGAGGTGAATCATTCCACAGCCATGGAGAGAGTTTAGTGCTGAGGTGAGACAGTTTACGGCCATGGAGTCAGTTTAGTGCTGAGGTGAGTGAGTTCACGGCCATGGAGACAGTTTAGTGCTGAGGTGAGTGGGTCTACCGCCATGGAGACAGTTTAGAGCTGAGGAGAGTCACTTCACTGTCATGGAGACAGTTTAGTGCTGAGGTCAATGAGTTCACACCCTTGGTGCCACTTTAATACTGAGGTGAGTGAGTTCACGACCATTGAGTCAGTTTAGTACTGATGTGAGTCATTCCAAAGCCATGGAGCCAGTTTAGTGCTGAGGTGAGTCATTCCACAGCCATTGAGTCAGTTTAGTACTGATGTGAGTCATTCCAAAGCCATGGAGCCAGTTTAGTGCTGAGGTGAGTCATTCTACAGTCATGGAGCCAGATAAGTACTGAGGTGATTGAGTCCACAGTCATGGAGCCAGTTTAATACTGGACTGAGTCATTCCACAGCCAGGGAGCCAGTTTAGTGCTGAGGTGAGTCATTCTACAGTCATGGAGCCAGATAAGTACTGAGGTGATTGAGTCCACAGTCATGGAGCCAGTTTAATACTGGGCTGAGTCATTCCACAGCCAGGGAGCCAGTTTAGTGCTGAGGTGAGTCATTCCACAGCCATGGAGCCAGTTTAGTACTGAGGTGACTGAGTCCACGGCCAATGAGCCAGGTTTTTTGCTGAGGTGAGTCAGTTAATGGCCATGGAGTCAGTTTAGTGCTGAGGTGAGTGAGTCAACCGCCATGGAGCCAGTTTAGTGCTGTGGTCAATGAGTTCACACCCTTGGTGCCACTTTAATACTGAAGCGAGTGAGTCCAGGGCCATTGAGTCAGTTTAGTGCTGATCTGAGTCATTCCACAGCCATGGATCCAGTTTAGTGCTGAGGTGAGTGAGTCCACAGCCAAGCATCCAGGTTAGTGCTGAGGTGATTGAGTCCACGTCCATGGAGCCGGTTTAGTGCTGAGATGAGTCAGTCCACTGCAATCGAGTCAGTTTAGTGCTGAGGTGAGTGAGTTCAGGGTCCTGGAGCCAGTTTAGTACTGAGCTGAGTCATTCCACGGCCATGGAGCCAGTTTAGTACTCAGGTGAGTCATTCCACGGCCATGGAGCCAGTTTAGTACTGAGGTGAGTGAGTTCACGACCATTGAGTCAGTTTAGTACTGATGTGAGTCATTCCACAGCCATGGAGCCAGTTTAATACTGGGCTGAGTCATTCCACAGCCAGGGAGCCAGTTTAGTGCTGAGGTGAGTCAGTTTACTGCCATGGAGACAGTTTAGTGCTGAGGTGAGTGAGTCCAGAGCCATGGAGACTGTTTAGTACTGAGGTGAATCATTCCACAGCCATGGAGAGAGTTTAGTGCTGAGGTGAGACAGTTTACGGCCATGGAGACAGTTTAGTGCTGAGGTGAGTGAGTCCAGAGCCATGGAGACTGTTTAGTACTGAGGTGAATCATTCCACAGCCATGGAGTCAGTTTAGTGCTGAGGTGAGTGAGTTCACGGCCATGGAGCCAGTTTAGTTCTGAGGTGAGTGCGTCTACCGCCATGGAGACAGTTTAGAGCTGAGGAGAGTCACTTCACGGTCATGGAGACAGTTTAGTGCTGAGGTCAATGAGTTCACACCCTTGGTGCCACTTTAATACTGAGGTGAGTGAGTTCACGACCATTGAGTCAGTTTAGTACTGATGTGAGTCATTCCAAAGCCATGGAGCCAGTTTAGTGCTGAGGTGAGTTATTCTACAGTCATGGAGCCAGATAAGTACTGAGGTGATTGAGTCCACAGTCATGGAGCCAGTTTAATACTGGGCTGAGTCATTCCACAGCCAGGGAGCCAGTTTAGTGCTGAGGTGAGTCATTCTACAGTCATGGAGCCAGATAAGTACTGAGGTGATTGAGTCCACAGTCATGGAGCCAGTTTAATACTGGGCTGAGTCATTCCACAGCCAGGGAGCCAGTTTAGTGCTGAGGTGAGTCAGTTTACTGCCATGGAGACAGTTTAGTGCTGAGGTGAGTGAGTCCAGAGCCATGGAGACTGTTTAGTACTGAGGTGAGTGGGTCTACCGCCATGGAGACAGTTTAGAGCTGAGGAGAGTCACATCACGGTCATGGAGACAGTTTAGTGCTGAGGTCAATGAGTTCACACCCTTGGTGCCACTTTAATACTGAGGTGAGTGAGTTCACGACCATTCAGTCAGTTTAGTACTGATGTGAGTCATTCCACAGCCATGGAGCCAGTTTAGTGCTGAGGTGAGTCATTCCACAGCCATTGAGTCAGTTTAGTACTGATGTGAGTCATTCCAAAGCCATGGAGCCAGTTTAGTGCTGAGGTGAGTGAGTTCACGGCCATGGGGCCAGTTTAGTTCTGAGGTGAGTGGGTCTACCGCCATGGAGACAGTTTAGAGCTGAGGAGAGTCACTTCACGGTCATGGAGACAGTTTAGTGCTGAGGTCAATGAGTTCACACCCTTGGTGCCACTTTAATACTGAGGTGAGTGAGTTCACGACCATTGAGTCAGTTTAGTACTGATGTGAGTCATTCCAAAGCCATGGAGCCAGTTTAGTGCTGAGGTAAGTTATTCTACAGTCATGGAGCCAGATAAGTACTGAGGTGATTGAGTCCACAGTCATGGAGCCAGTTTAATACTGGGCTGAGTCATTCCACAGCCAGGGAGCCAGTTTAGTGCTGAGGTGAGTCATTCTATAGTCATGGAGCCAGATAAGTACTGAGGTGATTGAGTCCACAGTCATGGTGCCAGTTTAATACTGGGCTGAGTCATTCCACAGCCAGGGAGCCAGTTTAGTGCTGAGGTGAGTCAGTTTACTGCCATGGAGACAGTTTAGTGCTGAGGTGAGTGAGTCCAGAGCCATGGAGACTGTTTAGTACTGAGGTGAATCATTCCACAGCCATGGAGAGAGTTTAGTGCTGAGGTGAGACAGTTTACGGCCATGGAGTCAGTTTAGTGCTGAGGTGAGTGAGTTCACGGCCATGGAGACAGTTTAGTGCTGAGGTGAGTGGGTCTACCGCCATGGAGACAGTTTAGAGCTGAGGAGAGTCACTTCACTGTCATGGAGACAGTTTAGTGCTGAGGTCAATGAGTTCACACCCTTGGTGCCACTTTAATACTGAGGTGAGTGAGTTCACGACCATTGAGTCAGTTTAGTACTGATGTGAGTCATTCCAAAGCCATGGAGCCAGTTTAGTGCTGAGGTGAGTGAGTCCAGAGCCATGGAGACTGTTTAGTACTGAGGTGAATCATTCCACAGCCATGGAGAGAGTTTAGTGCTGAGGTGAGACAGTTTACGGCCATGGAGTCAGTTTAGTGCTGAGGTGAGTGAGTTCACGGCCATGGAGACAGTTTAGTGCTGAGGTGAGTGGGTCTACCGCCATGGAGACAGTTTAGAGCTGAGGAGAGTCACTTCACTGTCATGGAGACAGTTTAGTGCTGAGGTCAATGAGTTCACACCCTTGGTGCCACTTTAATACTGAGGTGAGTGAGTTCACGACCATTGAGTCAGTTTAGTACTGATGTGAGTCATTCCAAAGCCATGGAGCCAGTTTAGTGCTGAGGTGAGTCATTCTACAGTCATGGAGCCAGATAAGTACTGAGGTGATTGAGTCCACAGTCATGGAGCCAGTTTAATACTGGACTGAGTCATTCCACAGCCAGGGAGCCAGTTTAGTGCTGAGGTGAGTCATTCTACAGTCATGGAGCCAGATAAGTACTGAGGTGATTGAGTCCACAGTCATGGAGCCAGTTTAATACTGGGCTGAGTCATTCCACAGCCAGGGAGCCAGTTTAGTGCTGAGGTGAGTCATTCCACAGCCATGGAGCCAGTTTAGTACTGAGGTGACTGAGTCCACGGCCAATGAGCCAGGTTTTTTGCTGAGGTGAGTCAGTTAATGGCCATGGAGTCAGTTTAGTGCTGAGGTGAGTGAGTCAACCGCCATGGAGCCAGTTTAGTGCTGTGGTCAATGAGTTCACACCCTTGGTGCCACTTTAATACTGAAGCGAGTGAGTCCAGGGCCATTGAGTCAGTTTAGTGCTGATCTGAGTCATTCCACAGCCATGGATCCAGTTTAGTGCTGAGGTGAGTGAGTCCACAGCCAAGCATCCAGGTCAGTGCTGAGGTGAGTCAGTCCACAGCCATGGAGCCAGTTTAGTGCTGAGGTGAGACAGTTTACGGCCATGGAGCCAGTTTAGTGCTGATAGGAATCAGTCCACAGACATGGAGCCAGTTTAGTACTGAGGTGAATCAGTCCACAGCCATGGAGCCAGTTTAGTGCTGAGGTGAGACAGTTTACGGCCATGGAGCCAGTTTAGTGCTGATAGGAATCAGTCCACAGACATGGAGCCAGTTTAGTACTGAGGTGAATCAGTCCACAGCCATGGAGCCAGTTTAGTGCTGAGGTGAGACAGTTTACGGCCATGGAGCCAGTTTAGTGCTGATGTGAGTCAGTTTACTGCAATGGAGCCAGTTTATTGTCGAGGTGAGTGAGTTCACGGCCATGGAGCCAGTTTAGTGCTGAGGTGAGTCATTCCACGGCCATGGAGCCAGTTTATTGTCGAGGTGATTGAGTCCACGTCCATGGAGCCAGTTTAGTGCTGAGATGAGTCAGTCCACTGCAATCGAGTCAGTTTAGTGCTGAGATGAGTCAGTTAACGGCCATGGAGCCAGTTTAGTGCACAGATGAGTCATTCCACAGCAATCTATTCAGTTTAGTACTGAGGTGAGTGAGTTCAGGGTCCTGGAGCCAGTTTAGTACTGAGCTGAGTCATTCCACGGCCATGGAGCCAGTTTAGTACTGAGGTGAGTCATTCTACAGTCATGGAGCCAGATAAGTACTGAGGTGATTGAGTCCACAGTCATGGAGCCAGTTTAATACTGGGCTGAGTCATTCCACAGCCAGGGTGCCAGTTTAGTGCTGAGGTGAGTCAGTTTACTGCCATGGAGACAGTTTAGTGCTGAGGTGAGTGAGTCCAGAGCCATGGAGACTGTTTAGTACTGAGGTGAATCATTCCACAGCCATGGAGAGAGTTTAGTGCTGAGGTGAGACAGTTTACGGCCATGGAGTCAGTTTAGTGCTGAGGTGAGTGAGTTCACGGCCATGGGGCCAGTTTAGTTCTGAGGTGAGTGGGTCTACCGCCATGGAGACAGTTTAGAGCTGAGGAGAGTCACTTCACGGTCATGGAGACAATTTAGTGCTGAGGTCAATGAGTTCACACCCTTGGTGCCACTTTAATACTGAGGTGAGTGAGTTCACGACCATTGAGTCAGTTTAGTACTGATGTGAGTCATTCCAAAGCCATGGAGCCAGTTTAGTGCTGAGGTGAGTTATTCTACAGTCATGGAGCCAGATAAGTACTGAGGTGATTGAGTCCACAGTCATGGAGCCAGTTTAATACTGGGCTGAGTCATTCCACAGCCAGGGAGCCGGTTTAGTGCTGAGGTGAGTCATTCTACAGTCATGGAGCCAGATAAGTACTGAGGTGATTGAGTCCACAGTCATGGAGCCAGTTTAATACTGGGCTGCGTCATTCCACAGCCAGGGAGCCAGTTTAATGCTGAGGTGAGTCAGTTTACTGCCATGGAGACAGTTTAGTGCTGAGGTGAGTGAGTCCAGAGCCATGGAGACTGTTTAGTACTGAGGTGAATCATTCCACAGCCATGGAGAGAGTTTAGTGCTGAGGTGAGACAGTTTACGGCCATGGAGTCAGTTTAGTGCTGAGGTGAGTCATTCCACGGCCATGGAGCCAGTTTAGTGCTAAGGTGAGTGAGTCTAGAGCTATGGAGACAGTTTAGTACTGACGTGAGTCATTCCACAGCCATGGAGAGAGTTTAGTGCTGAGGTGAGATAGTTTACGGCCATGGAGCCAGTTTAGTGCTGAGGTGATTGAGTCCACGTCCATGGAGCCAGTTTAGTGCTGAGATGAGTCAGTCCACAGCAATCGAGTCAGTTTAGTGCTGAGATGAGTCAGTTAACGGCCATGGAGCCAGTTTAGTGCTCAGATGAGTCATTCCACAGCAATCTATTCAGTTTAGTACTGAGGTGAGTGAGTTCAGGGTCCTGGAGCCAGTTTAGTACTCAGGTGAGTCATTCCACGGCCATGGAGCCAGTTTAGTACTCAGGTGAGTCATTCCACAGCCATGGAGCCAGTTTAGTGCTGAGGTGAGTCATTCTACAGTCATGGAGCCAGATAAGTACTGAGGTGATTGAGTCCACAGTCATGGAGCCAGTTTAATACTGGGCTGAGTCATTCCACAGCCAGGGAGCCAGTTTAGTGCTGAGGTGAGTGAGTCCAGAGCCATGAAGACTGTTTAGTACTGAGGTGAATCATTCCACAGCCATGGAGAGAGTTTAGTGCTGAGGTGAGACAGTTTACGGCCATGGAGTCAGTTTAGTGCTGAGATGAGTCAGTCCACTGCAATCGAGTCAGTTTAGTGCTGAGATGAGTCAGTTAACGGCCATGGAGCCAGTTTAGTGCTCAGATGAGTCATTCCACAGCAATCTATTCAGTTTAGTACTGAGGTGAGTGAGTTCAGGGTCCTGGAGCCAGTTTAGTACTGAGCTGAGTCATTCCACGGCCATGGAGCCAGTTTAGTACTCAGGTGAGTCATTCTACAGTCATGGAGCCAGATAAGTACTGAGGTGATTGAGTCCACAGTCATGGAGCCAGTTTAATACTGGGCTGAGTCATTCCACAGCCAGGGAGCCAGTTTAGTGCTGAGGTGAGTCAGTTTACTGCCATGGAGACAGTTTAGTGCTGAGGTGAGTGAGTCCAGAGCCATGGAGACTGTTTAGTACTGAGGTGAATCATTCCACAGCCATGGAGAGAGTTTAGGGCTGAGGTGAGACAGTTTACGGCCATGGAGTCAGTTTAGTGCTGAGGTGAGTGAGTTCACGGCAATGGGGCCAGTTTAGTTCTGAGGTGAGTGGGTCTACCGCCATGGAGACAGTTTAGAGCTGAGGAGAGTCACTTCACGGTCATGGAGACAATTTAGTGCTGAGGTCAATGAGTTCACACCCTTGGTGCCACTTTAATACTGAGGTGAGTGAGTTCACGACCATTGAGTCAGTTTAGTACTGATGTGAGTCATTCCAAAGCCATGGAGCCAGTTTAGTGCTGAGGTGAGTTATTCTACAGTCATGGAGCCAGATAAGTACTGAGGTGATTGAGTCCACAGTCATGGAGCCAGTTTAATACTGGGCTGAGTCATTCCACAGCCAGGGAGCCAGTTTAGTGCTGAGGTGAGTCATTCTACAGTCATGGAGCCAGATAAGTACTGAGGTGATTGAGTCCACAGTCATGGAGCCAGTTTAATACTGGGCTGAGTCATTCCACAGCCAGGGAGCCAGTTTAATGCTGAGGTGAGTCAGTTTACTGCCATGGAGACAGTTTAGTGCTGAGGTGAGTGAGTCCAGAGCCATGGAGACTGTTTAGTACTGAGGTGAATCATTCCACAGCCATGGAGAGAGTTTAGTGCTGAGGTGAGACAGTTTACGGCCATGGAGTCAGTTTAGTGCTGAGGTGAGTGAGTTCACGGCCATGGGGCCAGTTTAGTTCTGAGGTGAGTGGGTCTACCGCCATGGAGACAGTTTAGAGCTGAGGAGAGTCACTTCACGGTCATGGAGACTGTTTAGTGCTGAGGTCAATGAGTTCACACCCTTGGTGCCACTTTAATACTGAAGCGAGTGAGTTCACGACCATTGAGTCAGTTTAGTACTGATGTGAGTCATTCCAAAGCCATGGAGCCAGTTTAGTGCTGAGGTGAGTCATTCCACAGCCATTGAGTCAGTTTAGTACTGATGTGAGTCATTCCAAAGCCATGGAGCCAGTTTAGTGCTGAGGTGAGTCATTCTACAGTCATGGAGCCAGATAAGTACTGAGGTGATTGAGTCCACAGTCATGGAGCCAGTTTAATACTGGGCTGAGTCATTCCACAGCCAGGGAGCCAGTTTAGTGCTGAGGTGAGTCATTCCACAGCCATGGAGCCAGTTTAGTACTGAGGTGACTGAGTCCACGGCCAATGAGCCAGGTTTTTTGCTGAGGTGAGTCAGTTAATGGCCATGGAGTCAGTTTAGTTCTGAGGTGAGTGAGTCAACCGCCATGGAGCCAGTTTAGTGCTGTGGTCAATGAGTTCACACCCTTGGTGCCACTTTAATACTGAAGCGAGTGAGTCCAGGGCCATTGAGTCAGTTTAGTGCTGATATGAGTCATTCCACAGCCATGGATCCAGTTTAGTGCTGAGGTGAGTGAGTCCACAGCCAAGCATCCAGGTCAGTGCTGAGGTGAGTCAGTCCACAGCCATGGAGCCAGTTTAGTGCTGAGGTGAGACAGTTTACGGCCATGGAGCCAGTTTAGTGCTGATAGGAATCAGTCCACAGACATGGAGCCAGTTTAGTACTGAGGTGAATCAGTCCACAGCCATGGAGCCAGTTTAGTGCTGAGGTGAGACAGTTTACGGTCATGGAGCCAGTTTAGTGCTGATAGGAATCAGTCCACAGACATGGAGCCAGTTTAGTACTGAGGTGAATCAGTCCACAGCCATGGAGCCAGTTTAGTGCTGAGGTGAGACAGTTTACGGCCATGGAGCCAGTTTAGTGCTGATGTGAGTCAGTTTACTGCAATGGAGCCAGTTTATTGTCGAGGTGAGTGAGTTCACGGCCATGGAGCCAGTTTAGTGCTGAGGTGAGTCATTCCACGGCCATGGAGCCAGTTTAGTATTGAGGTGAGTGAGTTCACGGCCATGGAGTCAGTTTAGTGCTAAGGTGAGTGAGTCTAGAGCTATGGAGACAGTTTAGTACTGACGTGAGTCATTCCACAGCCATGGAGAGAGTTTAGTGCTGAGGTGAGATAGTTTACGGCCATGGAGCCAGTTTAGTGCTGAGGTGAGTGAGTTCATGGTCATGGAGCCAGTTTAGCGCTGAGGTGATTGAGTCCACGTCCATGGAGCCAGTTTAGTGCTGAGATGAGTCAGTCCACTGCAATCGAGTCAGTTTAGTGCTGAGATGAGTCAGTTAACGGCCATGGAGCCAGTTTAGTGCTCAGATGAGTCATTCCACAGCAATCTATTCAGTTTAGTACTGAGGTGAGTGAGTTCAGGGTCCTGGAGCCAGTTTAGTACTGAGCTGAGTCATTCCACGGCCATGGAGCCAGTTTAGTACTTAGGTGAGTCATTCCACGGCCATGGAGCCAGTTTAGTACTGAGCTGAGTCATTCCACAGTCATGGAGCCAGTTTAGTACTGAGGTGAGTCATTCTACAGTCATGGAGCCAGATAAGTACTGAGGTGATTGAGTCCACAGTCATGGAGCCAGTTTAATACTGGGCTGAGTCATTCCACAGCCAGGGAGCCAGTTTAGTGCTGAGGTGAGTGAGTCCAGAGCCATGAAGACTGTTTAGTACTGAGGTGAATCATTCCACAGCCATGGAGAGAGTTTAGTGCTGAGGTGAGACAGTTTACGGCCATGGAGTCAGTTTAGTGCTGAGGTGAGTGAGTTCACGGCCATGGGGCCAGTTTAGTTCTGAGGTGAGTGGGTCTACCGCCATGGAGACAGTTTAGAGCTGAGGAGAGTCACTTCACGGTCATGGAGACAGTTTAGTGCTGAGGTCAATGAGTTCACACCCTTGGTGCCACTTTAATACTGAGGTGAGTGAGTTCACGACCATTGAGTCAGTTTAGTACTGATGTGAGTCATTCCACAGTCATGGAGCCAGATAAGTACTGAGGTGAGTGAGTCCACAGCCAAGCATCCAGGTCAGTGCTGAGGTGAGTCAGTCCACAGCCATGGAGCCAGTTTAGTGCTGAGGTGAGACAGTTTACGGCCATGGAGCCAGTTTAGTGCTGATAGGAATCAGTCCACAGACATGGAGCCAGTTTAGTCCTGAAGTGAATCAGTCCACAGCCATGGAGCCAGTTTAGTGCTGAGGTGAGACAGTTTACGGCCATGGAGCCAGTTTAGTGCTGATGTGAGTCAGTTTACTGCAATGGAGCCAGTTTATTGTCGAGGTGAGTGAGTTCACGGCCATGGAGCCAGTTTAGTGCTGAGGTGAGTCATTCCACGGCCATGGAGCCAGTTTAGTATTGAGGTGAGTGAGTTCACGGCCATGGAGTCAGTTTAGTGCTAAGGTGAGTGAGTCTAGAGCGATGGAAACAGTTTAGTACTGACGTGAGTCATTCCACAGCCATGGAGAGAGTTTAGTGCTGAGGTGAGATAGTTTACGGCCATGGAGCCAGTTTAGTGCTGAGGTGATTGAGTCCACGTCCATGGAGCCAGTTTAGTGCTGAGATGAGTCAGTCCACTGCAATCGAGTCAGTTTAGTGCTGAGATGAGTCAGTTAACGGCCATGGAGCCAGTTTAGTGCTCAGATGAGTCATTCCACAGCAATCTTTTCAGTTTAGTACTGAGGTGAGTGAGTTCAGGGTCCTGGAGCCAGTTTAGTACTGAGCTGAGTCATTCCACGGCCATGGAGCCAGTTTAGTACTGAGGTGAGTCATTCTACAGTCATGGAGCCAGATAAGTACTGAGGTGATTGAGTCCACAGTCATGGAGCCAGTTTAATACTGGGCTGAGTCATTCCACAGCCAGGGTGCCAGTTTAGTGCTGAGGTGAGTCAGTTTACTGCCATGGAGACAGTTTAGTGCTGAGGTGAGTGAGTCCAGAGCCATGGAGACTGTTTAGTACTGAGGTGAATCATTCCACAGCCATGGAGAGAGTTTAGTGCTGAGGTGAGACAGTTTACGGCCATGGAGTCAGTTTGGTGCTGAGGTGAGTGAGTTCACGGCCATGGGGCCAGTTTAGTTCTGAGGTGAGTGGGTCTACCGCCATGGAGACAGTTTAGAGCTGAGGAGAGTCACTTCACGGTCATGGAGACAATTTAGTGCTGAGGTCAATGAGTTCACACCCTTGGTGCCACTTTAATACTGAGGTGAGTGAGTTCACGACCATTGAGTCAGTTTAGTACTGATGTGAGTCATTCCAAAGCCATGGAGCCAGTTTAGTGCTGATGTGAGTTATTCTACAGTCATGGAGCCAGATAAGTACTGAGGTGATTGAGTCCACAGTCATGGAGCCAGTTTAATACTGGGCTGAGTCATTCCACAGCCAGGGAGCCAGTTTAGTGCTGAGGTGAGTCATTCTACAGTCATGGAGCCAGATAAGTACTGAGGTGATTGAGTCCACAGTCATGGAGCCAGTTTAATACTGGGCTGCGTCATTCCACAGCCAGGGAGCCAGTTTAATGCTGAGGTGAGTCAGTTTACTGCCATGGAGACAGTTTAGTGCTGAGGTGAGTGAGTCCAGAGCCATGGAGACTGTTTAGTACTGAGGTGAATCATTCCACAGCCATGGAGAGAGTTTAGTGCTGAGGTGAGACAGTTTACGGCCATGGAGTCAGTTTAGTGCTGAGGTGAGTCATTCCACGGCCATGGAGCCAGTTTAGTGCTAAGGTGAGTGAGTCTAGAGCTATGGAGACAGTTTAGTACTGACGTGAGTCATTCCACAGCCATGGAGAGAGTTTAGTGCTGAGGTGAGATAGTTTACGGCCATGGAGCCAGTTTAGTGCTGAGGTGATTGAGTCCACGTCCATGGAGCCAGTTTAGTGCTGAGATGAGTCAGTCCACAGCAATCGAGTCAGTTTAGTGCTGAGATGAGTCAGTTAACGGCCATGGAGCCAGTTTACTGCTCAGATGAGTCATTCCACAGCAATCTATTCAGTTTAGTACTGAGGTGAGTGAGTTCAGGGTCCTGGAGCCAGTTTAGTACTCAGGTGAGTCATTCCACGGCCATGGAGCCAGTTTAGTACTCAGGTGAGTCATTCCACAGCCATGGAGCCAGTTTAGTGCTGAGGTGAGTCATTCTGCAGTCATGGAGCCAGATAAGTACTGAGGTGATTGAGTCCACAGTCATGGAGCCAGTTTAATACTGGGCTGAGTCATTCCACAGCCAGGGAGCCAGTTTAGTGCTGAGGTGAGTGAGTCCAGAGCCATGAAGACTGTTTAGTACTGAGGTGAATCATTCCACAGCCATGGAGAGAGTTTAGTGCTGAGGTGAGACAGTTTACGGCCATGGAGTCAGTTTAGTGCTGAGATGAGTCAGTCCACTGCAATCGAGTCAGTTTAGTGCTGAGATGAGTCAGTTAACGGCCATGGAGCCAGTTTAGTGCTCAGATGAGTCATTCCACAGCAATCTATTCAGTTTAGTACTGAGGTGAGTGAGTTCAGGGTCCTGGAGCCAGTTTAGTACTGAGCTGAGTCATTCCACGGCCATGGAGCCAGTTTAGTACTCAGGTGAGTCATTCCACGGCCATGCAGCCAGTTTAGTACTGAGGTGAGTCATTCTACAGTCATGGAGCCAGATAAGTACTGAGGTGATTGAGTCCACAGTCATGGAGCCAGTTTAATACTGGGCTGAGTCATTCCACAGCCAGGGAGCCAGTTTAGTGCTGAGGTGAGTCAGTTTACTGCCATGGACACAGTTTAGTGCTGAGGTGAGTGAGTCCAGAGCCATGGAGACTGTTTAGTACTGAGGTGAATCATTCCACAGCCATGGAGAGAGTTTAGTGCTCAGGTGAGACAGTTTACGGCCATGGAGTCAGTTTAGTGCTGAGGTGAGTGAGTTCACGGCCATGGGGCCAGTTTAGTTCTGAGGTGAGTGGGTCTACCGCCATGGAGACAGTTTAGAGCTGAGGAGAGTCACTTCACGGTCATGGAGACTGTTTAGTGCTGAGGTCAATGAGTTCACACCCTTGGTGCCACTTTAATACTGAAGCGAGTGAGTTCACGACCATTGAGTCAGTTTAGTACTGATGTGAGTCATTCCAAAGCCATGGAGCCAGTTTAGTGCTGAGGTGAGTTATTCTACAGTCATGGAGCCAGATAAGTACTGAGGTGATTGAGTCCACAGTCATGGAGCCAGTTTAATACTGGGCTGAGTCATTCCACAGCCAGGGAGCCAGTTTAATGCTGAGGTGAGTCAGTTTACTGCCATGGAGACAGATTAGTGCTGAGGTGAGTGAGTCCAGAGCCATGGAGACTGTTTAGTACTGAGGTGAATCATTCCACAGCCATGGAGAGAGTTTAGTGCTGAGGTGAGACAGTTTACGGCCATGGAGTCAGTTTAGTGCTGAGGTGAGTGAGTTCACGGCCATGGGGCCAGTTTAGTTCTGAGGTGAGTGGGTCTACCGCCATGGAGACAGTTTAGAGCTGAGGAGAGTCACTTCACGGTCATGGAGACTGTTTAGTGCTGAGGTCAATGAGTTCACACCCTTGGTGCCACTTTAATACTGAAGCGAGTGAGTTCACGACCATTGAGTCAGTTTAGTACTGATGTGAGTCATTCCAAAGCCATGGAGCCAGTTTAGTGCTGAGGTGAGTCATTCCACAGCCATTGAGTCAGTTTAGTACTGATGTGAGTCATTCCAAAGCCATGGAGCCAGTTTAGTGCTGAGGTGAGTCATTCTACAGTCATGGAGCCAGATAAGTACTGAGGTGATTGAGTCCACAGTCATGGAGCCAGTTTAATACTGGGGTGAGTCATTCCACAGCCAGGGAGCCAGTTTAGTGCTGAGGTGAGTCATTCCACAGCCATGGAGCCAGTTTAGTACTGAGGTGACTGAGTCCACGGCCAATGAGCCAGGTTTTTTGCTGAGGTGAGTCAGTTAATGGCCATGGAGTCAGTTTAGTTCTGAGGTGAGTGAGTCAACCGCCATGGAGCCAGTTTAGTGCTGTGGTCAATGAGTTCACACCCTTGGTGCCACTTTAATACTGAAGCGAGTGAGTCCAGGGCCATTGAGTCAGTTTAGTGCTGATATGAGTCATTCCACAGCCATGGATCCAGTTTAGTGCTGAGGTGAGTGAGTCCACAGCCAAGCATCCAGGTCAGTGCTGAGGTGAGTCAGTCCACAACCATGGAGCCAGTTTAGTGCTGAGGTGAGACAGTTTACGGCCATGGAGCCAGTTTAGTGCTGATAGGAATCAGTCCACAGACATGGAGCCAGTTTAGTACTGAGGTGAATCAGTCCACAGCCATGGAGCCAGTTTAGTGCTGAGGTGAGACAGTTTACGGCCATGGAGCCAGTTTAGTGCTGATAGGAATCAGTCCACAGACATGGAGCCAGTTTAGTACTGAGGTGAATCAGTCCACAGCCATGGAGCCAGTTTAGTGCTGAGGTGAGACAGTTTACGGCCATGGAGCCAGTTTAGTGCTGATGTGAGTCAGTTTACTGCAATGGAGCCAGTTTATTGTCGAGGTGAGTGAGTTCACGGCCATGGAGCCAGTTTAGTGCTGAGGTGAGTCATTCCACGGCCATGGAGCCAGTTTAGTATTGAGGTGAGTGAGTTCACGGCCATGGAGTCAGTTTAGTGCTAAGGTGAGTGAGTCTAGAGCTATGGAGACAGTTTAGTACTGACGTGAGTCATTCCACAGCCATGGAGAGAGTTTAGTGCTGAGGTGAGATAGTTTACGGCCATGGAGCCAGTTTAGTGCTGAGGTGAGTGAGTTCATGGTCATGGAGCCAGTTTAGCGCTGAGGTGATTGAGTCCACGTCCATGGAGCCAGTTTAGTGCTGAGATGAGTCAGTCCACTGCAATCGAGTCAGTTTAGTGCTGAGATGAGTCAGTTAACGGCCATGGAGCCAGTTTAGTGCTCAGATGAGTCATTCCACAGCAATCTATTCAGTTTAGTACTGAGGTGAGTGAGTTCTGGGTCCTGGAGCCAGTTTAGTACTGAGCTGAGTCATTCCACGGCCATGGAGCCAGTTTAGTACTTAGGTGAGTCATTCCACGGCCATCGAGTCAGTTTAGTACTGAGCTGAGTCATTCCACAGTCATGGAGCCAGTTTAGTACTGAGGTGAGTCATTCTACAGTCATGGAGCCAGATAAGTACTGAGGTGATTGAATCCACAGTCATGGAGCCAGTTTAATACTGGGCTGAGTCATTCCACAGCCAGGGAGCCAGTTTAGTGCTGAGGTGAGTGAGTCCAGAGCCATGAAGACTGTTTAGTACTGAGGTGAATCATTCCACAGCCATGGAGAGAGTTTAGTGCTGAGGTGAGACAGTTTACGGCCATGGAGTCAGTTTAGTGCTGAGGTGAGTGAGTTCACGGCCATGGGGCCAGTTTAGTTCTGAGGTGAGTGGGTCTACCGCCATGGAGACAGTTTAGAGCTGAGGAGAGTCACTTCACGGTCATGGAGACTGTTTAGTGCTGAGGTCAATGAGTTCACACCCTTGGTGCCACTTTAATACTGAGGTGAGTGAGTTCACGACCATTGAGTCAGTTTAGTACTGATGTGAGTCATTCCACAGTCATGGAGCCAGATAAGTACTGAGGTGATTGAGTCCACAGTCATGGAGCCAGTTTAATACTGGGCTGAGTCATTCCACAGCCAGGGAGCCAGTTTAGCGCTGAGGTGATTCATTCCACAGCCATGGAGCCAGTTTAGTACTGAGGTGACTGAGTCCAAGGCCAATGAGCCAGGTTTTTTGCTGAGGTGAGTCAGTTAATGGCCATGGAGTCAGTTTAGTTCTGAGGTGAGTGAGTCAACCGCCATGGAGCCAGTTTAGTGCTGAGGTCAATGAGTTCACACCCTTGGTGCCACTATAATACTGAAGCGAGTGAGTCCAGGGCCATTGAGTCAGTTTAGTGCTGAGGTGAGTGAGTTCACGGCCATGGGGCCAGTTTAGTTCTGAGGTGAGTGGGTCTACCGCCATGGAGACAGTTTAGAGCTGAGGAGAGTCACTTCACGGTCATGGAGACAGTTTAGTGCTGAGGTCAATGAGTTCACACCCTTGGTGCCACTTTAATACTGAGGTGAGTGAGTTCACGACCACTGAGTCAGTTTAGTACTGATGTGAGTCATTCCACAGCCATGGAGCCAGTTTAGTGCTGAGGTGAGTCATTCCACAGCCATGGGGCCAGTTTAGTACTGAGGTGACTGAGTTCACGGCCAATGAGCCAGGTTTATTGCTGAGGTGAGTCAGTTAATGGCCATGGAGTCAGTTTAGTTCTGAGGTGAGTGAGTCAACCGCCATGGAGCCAGTTTAGTGCTGAGGTCAATGAGTTCACACCCTTGGTGCCACTTTAATACTGAAGCGAGTGAGTCCAGGGCCATTGAGTCAGTTTAGTGCTGATGTGAGTCATTCCACAGCCATGGATCCAGTTTAGTGCTGAGGTGAGTGAGTCCACAGCCAAGCATCCAGGTCAGTGCTGAGGTGAGTCAGTCCACAGCCATGGAGCCAGTTTAGTGCTGAGGTGAGACAGTTTATGGCCATGGAGCCAGTTTAGTGCTGATAGGAATCAGTCCACAGACATGGAGCCAGTTTAGTCCTGAGGTGAATCAGTCCACAGCCATGGAGCCAGTTTAGTGCTGAGGTGAGTGAGTCAACCGCCATGGAGCCAGTTTAGTGCTGTGGTCAATGAGTTCACACCCTTGGTACCACTTTAATACTGAAGCGAGTGAGTCCAGGGCCATTGAGTCAGTTTAGTGCTGATATGAGTCATTCCACAGCCATGGATCCAGTTTAGTGCTGAGGTGAGTGAGTCCACAGCCAAGCATCCAGGTCAGTGCTGAGGTGAGTCAGTCCACAGCCATGGAGCCAGTTTAGTGCTGAGGTGAGACAGTTTACGGCCATGGAGCCAGTTTAGTGCTGATAGGAATCAGTCCACAGACATGGAGCCAGTTTAGTACTGAGGTGAATCAGTCCACAGCCATGGAGCCAGTTTAGTGCTGAGGTGAGACAGTTTACGGCCATGGAGCCAGTTTAGTGCTGAGGTGAGTGAGTCCAGAGCCATGGAGACTGTTTAGTACTGAGGTGAATCATTCCACAGCCATGGAGAGAGTTTAGTGCTGAGGTGAGACAGTTTACGGCCATGGAGTCAGTTTAGTGCTGAGGTGAGTGAGTTCACGGCCATGGGGCCAGTTTAGTTCTGAGGTGAGTGGGTCTACCGCCATGGAGACAGTTTAGAGCTGAGGAGAGTCACTTCACGGTCATGGAGACTGTTTAGTGCTGAGGTCAATGAGTTCACACCCTTGGTGCCACTTTAATACTGAAGCGAGTGAGTTCACGACCATTGAGTCAGTTTAGTACTGATGTGAGTCATTCCAAAGCCATGGAGCCAGTTTAGTGCTGAGGTGAGTCATTCCACAGCCATTGAGTCAGTTTAGTACTGATGTGAGTCATTCCAAAGCCATGGAGCCAGTTTAGTGCTGAGGTGTGTCATTCTACAGTCATGGAGCCAGATAAGTACTGAGGTGATTCAGTCCACAGTCATGGAGCCAGTTTAATACTGGGCTGAGTCATTCCACAGCCAGGGAGCCAGTTTAGTGCTGAGGTGAGTCATTCCACAGCCATGGAGCCAGTTTAGTACTGAGGTGACTGAGTCCACGGCCAATGAGCCAGGTTTTTTGCTGAGGTGAGTCAGTTAATGGCCATGGAGTCAGTTTAGTTCTGAGGTGAGTGAGTCAACCGCCATGCAGCCAGTTTAGTGCTGTGGTCAATGAGTTCACACCCTTGGTGCCACTTTAATACTGAAGCGAGTGAGTCCAGGGCCATTGAGTCAGTTTAGTGCTGATATGAGTCATTCCACAGCCATGGATCCAGTTTAGTGCTGAGGTGAGTGAGTCCACAGCCAAGCATCCAGGTCAGTGCTGAGGTGAGTCAGTCCACAGCCATGGAGCCAGTTTAGTGCTGAGGTGAGACAGTTTACGGCCATGGAGCCAGTTTAGTGCTGATAGGAATCAGTCCACAGACATGGAGCCAGTTTAGTACTGAGGTGAATCAGTCCACAGCCATGGAGCCAGTTTAGTGCTGAGGTGAGACAGTTTATGGCCATGGAGCCAGTTTAGTGCTGATAGGAATCAGTCCACAGACATGGAGCCAGTTTAGTACTGAGGTGAATCAGTCCACAGACATGGAGCCAGTTTGGTACTGAGCTGAGTCATTCCACAGCCATGGAGCCAGTTTAGTACTGATGTGAGTCATTCCACAGCCAGGGAGCCAGTTTAGTGCTGATGTGTGCATTCCACAGTCATGCAGCCAGTTTAGTACTGATGTGTGTCATTCCACGGCCAATGAGCCAGTTTAGTGCTGAGGTGATTGAGTCCAAAGCCATGGTGACAGTTCAGTACTGCGGTAAGTCATTCCACAGCCATGGGGAGAGTTTAGTGCTGAGGTGAGACAGTTTACGGCCATGGAGTCAGTTTATTCCTGAGTTGAGTCACTTCACAGTCATGGAGACAGTTTAGAGCTGAGTTCAATGAGTTCACACCCTTGGTGCCACTTTAATACTGAGGTGAGTCAGCCAACGGCCATGGAGCCAGTTTCGGGCTGAGGAGAGTCATTCCACGGTCATGGAGCCAGTTTAGTACTGAGGTGAGTCATTCTACAGTCATGGAGCCAGATAAGTACTGAGGTGATTGAGTCCACAGTCATGGAGTCAGTTTAATACTGGGCCGAGTCATTCCACAGCCAGGGAGCCAGTTTAGTGCTGTGGTGAGTCAGTTTACTGCCATGGAGACAGTTTAGTGCTGAGGTGAGTGAGTCCAGAGTCATGGAGACTGTTTAGTACTGAGGTGAATCATTCCACAGCCATGGAGAGAGTTTAGTGCTGAGGTGAGATAGTTTACGGCCATGGAGACAGTTTAGTGCTGAGGTGAGTGAGTCTAGAGCCATGGAGACGGCTTAATACTGAGGTGAGTCATTCCACAGCCATGGAGAGAGTTTAGTGCTGAGGTGAGTGATTCCACAGCCATGGAGCCAGTTTCGTGCTGAGATCAGTAAGTGCACAGCCATGGAGCCAGTTTCGTGCTGAGATCAGTAAGTGCACAGCCATGGAGCCAGTTTCGTGTTCAGATCAGTAAGTGGACAGCCTTGGAGCCAGGTTCGTGTTCAGATCAGTAAGTGCACAGCCATGGAGCCAGTTTAGTGCTGAGGTGAGTCATTCCACAGCCATGGAGCCAGTTTAGTACTGAGGTGACTGAGTTCACGGCCAATGAGCCAGGTTTATTGCTGAGGTGAGTCAGTTAATGGCCATGGAGTCAGTTTAGTTCTGAGGTGAGTGAGTCAACCGCCATGGAGCCAGTTTAGTGCTGAGGTCAATGAGTTCACACCCTTGGTGCCACTTTAATACTGAAGCGAGTGAGTCCAGGGCCATTGAGTCAGTTTAGTGCTGATATGAGTCATTCCACAGCCATGGATCCAGTTTAGTGCTGAGGTGAGTGAGTCCACAGCCAAGCATCCAGGTCAGTGCTGAGGTGAGTCAGTCCACAGCCATGGAGCCAGTTTAGTGCTGAGGTGAGACAGTTTACGGCCATGGAGCCAGTTTAGTGCTGATAGGAATCAGTCCACAGACATGGAGCCAGTTTAGTCCTGAAGTGAATCAGTCCACAGCCATGGAGCCAGTTTAGTGCTGAGGTGAGACAGTTTACGGCCATGGAGCCAGTTTAGTGCTGATGTGAGTCAGTTTACTGCAATGGAGCCAGTTTATTGTCGAGGTGAGTGAGTTCACGGCCATGGAGCCAGTTTAGTGCTGAGGTGAGTCATTCCACGGCCATGGAGCCAGTTTAGTATTGAGGTGAGTGAGTTCACGGCCTTGGAGTCAGTTTAGTGCTAAGGTGAGTGAGTCTAGAGCTATGGAGACAGTTTAGTACTGACGTGAGTCATTCCACAGCCATGGAGTCAGTTTAGTGCTGAGGTGAGTGAGTCCACGTCCATGGAGCCAGTTTAGTGCTGAGGTGAGTGAGTTCATGGTCATGGAGACAGCTTAGTACTGACGTGAGTCATTCCACAGCCATGGAGAGTATTTAGTGCTGAGGTGAGACAGTTTACGGCCATGGAGCCTGTTTAGTGCTGATAGGAATCAGTCCACAGACATGGAGCCAGTTTGGTACTGAGCTGAGTCATTCCACAGCCATGGAGCCAGTTTAGTACTGATGTGAGTCATTCCACAGCCAGGGAGCCAGTTTAGTGCTGATGTGTGCATTCCACAGTCATGCAGCCAGTTTAGTACTGATGTGTGTCATTCCACGGCCAATGAGCCAGTTTAGTGCTGAGGTGATTGAGTCCAAAGCCATGGTGACAGTTCAGTACTGCGGTGAGTCATTCCACAGCCATGGGGAGAGTTTAGTGCTGAGGTGAGACAGTTTACGGCCATGGAGTCAGTTTAGTCCTGAGTTGAGTCACTTCACAGTCATGGAGACAGTTTAGAGCTGAGTTCAATGAGTTCACACCCTTGGTGCCACTTTAATACTGAGGTGAGTCAGCCAACGGCCATGGAGCCAGTTTCGGGCTGAGGAGAGTCATTCCACGGTCATGGAGCCAGTTTAGTACTGAGGTGAGTCATTATACAGTCATGGAGCCAGATAAGTACTGAGGTGATTGAGTCCACAGTCATGGAGTCAGTTTAATACTGGGCCGAGTCATTCCACAGCCAGGAGCCAGTTTAGTGCTGTGGTGAGTCAGTTTACTGCCATGGAGACAGTTTAGTGCTGAGGTGAGTGAGTCCAGAGTCATGGAGACTGTTTAGTACTGAGGTGAATCATTCCACAGCCATGGAGAGAGTTTAGTGCTGAGGTGAGATAGTTTACGGCCATGGAGACAGTTTAGTGCTGAGGTGAGTGAGTCTAGAGCCATGGAGACGGCTTAATACTGAGGTGAGTCATTCCACAGCCATGGAGAGAGTTTAGTGCTGAGGTGAGTGATTCCACAGCCATGGAGCCAGTTTCGTGCTGAGATCAGTAAGTGCACAGCCATGGAGCCAGTTTCGTGCTGAGATCAGTAAGTGCACAGCCATGGAGCCAGGTTCGTGTTCAGATCAGTAAGTGGACAGCCATGGAGCCAGTTTCGTGCTGAGATCAGTAAGTGCACAGCCATGGAGCCAGGTTCGTGTTCAGATCAGTAAGTGGACAGCCTTGGAGCCAGGTTCGTGTTCAGATCAGTAAGTGCACAGCCATGGAGCCAGTTTCGTGCTGAGATCAGTAAGTGCACAGCCATGGAGCCAGTTTCGTGTTCAGATCAGTAAGTGGACAGCCTTGGAGCCAGGTTCGTGTTCAGATCAGTAAGTGCACAGCCATGGAGCCAGTTTAGTGCTGAGGTGAGTCATTCCACAGCCATGGAGCCAGTTTAGTACTGAGGTGACTGAGTTCACGGCCAATGAGCCAGGTTTATTGCTGAGGTGAGTCAGTTAATGGCCATGGAGTCAGTTTAGTTCTGAGGTGAGTGAGTCAACCGCCATGGAGCCAGTTTAGTGCTGAGGTCAATGAGTTCACACCCTTGGTGCCACTTTAATACTGAAGCGAGTGAGTCCAGGGCCATTGAGTCAGTTTAGTGCTGATATGAGTCATTCCACAGCCATGGATCCAGTTTAGTGCTGAGGTGAGTGAGTCCACAGCCAAGCATCCAGGTCAGTGCTGAGGTGAGTCAGTCCACAGCCATGGAGCCAGTTTAGTGCTGAGGTGAGACAGTTTACGGCCATGGAGCCAGTTTAGTGCTGATAGGAATCAGTCCACAGACATGGAGCCAGTTTAGTCCTGAAGTGAATCAGTCCACAGCCATGGAGCCAGTTTAGTGCTGAGGTGAGACAGTTTACGGCCATGGAGCCAGTTTAGTGCTGATGTGAGTCAGTTTACTGCAATGGAGCCAGTTTATTGTCGAGGTGAGTGAGTTCACGGCCATGGAGCCAGTTTAGTGCTGAGGTGAGTCATTCCACGGCCATGGAGCCAGTTTAGTATTGAGGTGAGTGAGTTCACGGCCTTGGAGTCAGTTTAGTGCTAAGGTGAGTGAGTCTAGAGCTATGGAGACAGTTTAGTACTGACGTGAGTCATTCCACAGCCATGGAGTCAGTTTAGTGCTGAGGTGAGTGAGTCCACGTCCATGGAGCCAGTTTAGTGCTGAGGTGAGTGAGTTCATGGTCATGGAGACAGCTTAGTACTGACGTGAGTCATTCCACAGCCATGGAGAGTATTTAGTGCTGAGGTGAGACAGTTTACGGCCATGGAGCCTGTTTAGTGCTGATAGGAATCAGTCCACAGACATGGAGCCAGTTTGGTACTGAGCTGAGTCATTCCACAGCCATGGAGCCAGTTTAGTACTGATGTGAGTCATTCCACAGCCAGGGAGCCAGTTTAGTGCTGATGTGTGCATTCCACAGTCATGCAGCCAGTTTAGTACTGATGTGTGTCATTCCACGGCCAATGAGCCAGTTTAGTGCTGAGGTGATTGAGTCCAAAGCCATGGTGACAGTTCAGTACTGCGGTGTGTCATTCCACAGCCATGGGGAGAGTTTAGTGCTGAGGTGAGACAGTTTACGGCCATGGAGTCAGTTTAGTCCTGAGTTGAGTCACTTCACAGTCATGGAGACAGTTTAGAGCTGAGTTCAATGAGTTCACACCCTTGGTGCCACTTTAATACTGAGGTGAGTCAGCCAACGGCCATGGAGCCAGTTTCGGGCTGAGGAGAGTCATTCCACGGTCATGGAGCCAGTTTAGTACTGAGGTGAGTCATTATACAGTCATGGAGCCAGATAAGTACTGAGGTGATTGAGTCCACAGTCATGGAGTCAGTTTAATACTGGGCCGAGTCATTCCACAGCCAGGAGCCAGTTTAGTGCTGTGGTGAGTCAGTTTACTGCCATGGAGACAGTTTAGTGCTGAGGTGAGTGAGTCCAGAGTCATGGAGACTGTTTAGTACTGAGGTGAATCATTCCACAGCCATGGAGAGAGTTTAGTGCTGAGGTGAGATAGTTTACGGCCATGGAGACAGTTTAGTGCTGAGGTGAGTGAGTCTAGAGCCATGGAGACGGCTTAATACTGAGGTGAGTCATTCCACAGCCATGGAGAGAGTTTAGTGCTGAGGTGAGTGATTCCACAGCCATGGAGCCAGTTTCGTGTTCAGATCAGTAAGTGGACAGCCATGGAGCCAGTTTCGTGCTGAGATCAGTAAGTGCACAGCCATGGAGCCAGGTTCGTGTTCAGATCAGTAAGTGGACAGCCTTGGAGCCAGGTTCGTGTTCAGATCAGTAAGTGCACAGCCATGGAGCCAGTTTCGTGCTGAGATCAGTAAGTGCACAGCCATGGAGCCAGTTTCGTGTTCAGATCAGTAAGTGGACAGCCTTGGAGCCAGGTTCGTGTTCAGATCAGTAAGTGCACAGCCATGGAGCCAGGTTCGTGCTGAGGTGACTGAGTTCACGGCCAATGAGCCAGGTTTATTGCTGAGGTGAGTCAGTTAATGGCCATGGAGTCAGTTTAGTTCTGAGGTGAGTGAGTCAACCGCCATGGAGCCAGTTTAGTGCTGAGGTCAATGAGTTCACACCCTTGGTGCCACTATAATACTGAAGCGAGTGAGTCCAGGGCCATTGAGTCAGTTTAGTGCTGAGGTGAGTGAGTTCACGGCCATGGGGCCTGTTTAGTTCTGAGGTGAGTGGGTCTACCGCCATGGAGACAGTTTAGAGCTGAGGAGAGTCACTTCACGGTCATGGAGACAGTTTAGTGCTGAGGTCAATGAGTTGACACCCTTGGTGCCACTTTAATGCTGAGGTGAATGAGTTCACGGCCATTGAGTCAGTTTAGTGCTGATGTGAGTCAGTTCACTGTCATGGAGCCAGTTTCGTGCTGAGAGGAATCAGTCCCCAGACATGGAGCCAGTTTAGCACTGAGTTGAGTGAGTCTATAGTAATGGAGCCAGTTTACGCTCAGGTGAGTTAGTTGACTATCATGGAGCCAGTTTAGTGCTGAGGTGAGTCAGTCCACAGCCATGGAGCCAGTTTAGAGCTGAGGTGAGTCATTCCACAGCCATGGAACCAGTTTAGTGCTGAGGTGAGTCAGTTTACTGCCATGGAGACAGTTTAGTGCTGAGGTGAGTGAGTCCAGAGCCATGGAGACTGTTTAGTGCTGAGGTGTGTCAGTCCACAGCCACGGAACCAGTTTCGTGCTGAGATCAGTAAGTGCACAGCCATGGAGCCAGGTTTGTTCTGAGATCAGTAAGTGCACAGCCATGGAGCCTGTTTCGTGCTGAGAGGAATCAATCCCCATACATGGAGCCAGTTTAGCACTGAGATGAGTGAGTCTACAGTCATGGAGCCAGAACAGTGCTGATGTGAGTCATTTCACAGCCAGGGAGCCAGTTTAGTGCTGATGTGAGTCAGTTTACTGCCATGGAGCCAGTTTAGTGCCAAGATGAGTGAGGCCACAGTCGTGGAGCCAGTTTAGTGTCGAGGTGAGTCATTCCACAGACAGGGAGCCAGTTTAGTACTGAGTTGAGTGAGTCTATAGTCATGGAGCCAGTTTAGCGCTGAGGTGAGTTAGTTGACTGTCATGGAGAGAGTTTAGTGCTGAGGTGGGGCAGTTTATGGCCATGGAGCCAGTTTTGTGCTGATAGCAATCAGTCCACAGACATGGAGCCAGGTTAGCACTGAGGTGAGTGAGTCTACAGTCATGGAGCCAGTTTAGTGTCGAGGTGAGTGAGTTCACGGCCATGGAGCCAGTTTAGTGCTGAGGTGAGTCATTCCACAGCCATGGAGAGACTTTAGTGCTGAGGTGAGTGACTCGACCGCCATGGAGTCAGTTTAGTGCTGAGGTGAGTGAATCTAGAGCCATGGAGACAGTTTAGTACTGAGGTGAGTGAGTTCACGGTCATGGAACCAGCTTAGTGACGAGGTGAGTGAGTCGACTGCCATGGAGTCAGTTTAGTGCTGAGGTGAGTGAGTCTAGAGCCATGGAGACGGTTTAGTACTGAGGTGAGTCAATCCACAGCCATGGAGCCAGTTTAGTGCTGAGGTGAGTCATTCCACAGCCATGGTGCCAGTTTAGTGCTGAGATGAGTCATTCCACAGTCATCGAGCCAGATTAGTGTTGATGTGAGTGAGTTGACGGCCATGGTGCCAGTTTAGTGCTGAGATGAGTCATTCCACAACCATGGAACCAGTTTCGTACTGAGGTCAATGAGTTCACGGCCTTGGTGCAACTTTAATACTGAGGTGAGTGAGCTCACGGCCATTGAGTCAGTTTAGGGCTGATGTGAGTCAGTTCACGGTCATAGAGTCAGTTTAGTGCTGAGGTGAGTCATTCCACAGTCATTGAGCCAGTTTAGTACTGAGGTGAGTCATTCCACAGCCAGGGAGCCAGTTTAGTGCTAAGGTGCGTCAGATGACGGCTATGGAGCCAGTTCAGGGCTGAGGTGAGTCAGTCCACAGCCACGGAGCCAGCTTAGTGCTGAGTTGAGTGAGTCTAGAGCCATGGAGACAGTTTAGTACTGAGGTGAGTCATTCCACAGCCCTGGAGCCAGTTTACTGTCTGAGGTTAGTGAGTTTATGGCCATGGAGACAGTTTAGTGCTGAGGTGAGTGAGTTCAAGGTCACGGAGACAGTTTAGTGTTGAGGTGAGTGATTTTATGGCCAAGGAGCCAGTTAATTGCTGAGGTGAGTGAGTCCACGGCCATGGAGACAGTTTAGTGCTGAGGTGAGTGAGTTCAAGGTCTTGGAGACAGTTTAGTGTTGAGGTGAGTGAGTCCACGGTCTTGGAGACAGTTTAGTGTTGAGGTGAGTGAGTTTATGGCCATGGAGCCAGTTTAGTGCTGATGTGAGTGATTTCACGGCCATGGAGCCAGCTTAGTGCTGAGGTGAGTCATTCCACAGCCACGGAGCCAGTTTAGTGCTGAGCTGAATCAGTCCACGTCCATGGAGCCAGTTTAGTTCTGAGGTGAGTGGGTGTCCCGCCATGGAGACAGTTTAGAGCTGCGGTGAGTGAGTCCACGGCCAATAAGCCAGGTTTTTTGCTGAGGTGAGTCAGTTAACGGCCATGGAGCCAGTTTAGTGCTGAGGTGAGACAGTTTATGGCCATGGAGCCAGTTTAGTGCTGATAGGAATCAGTCCACAGACATGGAGCCAGTTTAGTACTGAGGTGAATCAGTCCACAGACATGGAGCCAGTTTGGTACTGAGCTGAGTCATTCCACAGCCATGGAGCCAGTTTAGTACTGATGTGAGTCATTCCACAGCCAGGGAGCCAGTTTAGTGCTGATGTGTGCATTCCACAGTCATGCAGCCAGTTTAGTACTGATGTGTGTCATTCCACGGCCAATGAGCCAGTTTAGTGCTGAGGTGATTGAGTCCAAAGCCATGGTGACAGTTCAGTACTGCGGTAAGTCATTCCACAGCCATGGGGAGAGTTTAGTGCTGAGGTGAGACAGTTTACGGCCATGGAGTCAGTTTATTCCTGAGTTGAGTCACTTCACAGTCATGGAGACAGTTTAGAGCTGAGTTCAATGAGTTCACACCCTTGGTGCCACTTTAATACTGAGGTGAGTCAGCCAACGGCCATGGAGCCAGTTTCGGGCTGAGGAGAGTCATTCCACGGTCATGGAGCCAGTTTAGTACTGAGGTGAGTCATTCTACAGTCATGGAGCCAGATAAGTACTGAGGTGATTGAGTCCACAGTCATGGAGTCAGTTTAATACTGGGCCGAGTCATTCCACAGCCAGGGAGCCAGTTTAGTGCTGTGGTGAGTCAGTTTACTGCCATGGAGACAGTTTAGTGCTGAGGTGAGTGAGTCCAGAGTCATGGAGACTGTTTAGTACTGAGGTGAATCATTCCACAGCCATGGAGAGAGTTTAGTGCTGAGGTGAGATAGTTTACGGCCATGGAGACAGTTTAGTGCTGAGGTGAGTGAGTCTAGAGCCATGGAGACGGCTTAATACTGAGGTGAGTCATTCCACAGCCATGGAGAGAGTTTAGTGCTGAGGTGAGTGATTCCACAGCCATGGAGCCAGTTTCGTGCTGAGATCAGTAAGTGCACAGCCATGGAGCCAGGTTCGTGTTCAGATCAGTAAGTGGACAGCCATGGAGCCAGTTTCGTGCTGAGATCAGTAAGTGCACAGCCATGGAGCCAGGTTCGTGTTCAGATCAGTAAGTGGACAGCCTTGGAGCCAGGTTCGTGTTCAGTTCAGTAAGTGCACAGCCATGGAGCCAGTTTAGTGCTGAGGTGAGTCATTCCACAGCCATGGAGCCAGTTTAGTACTGAGGTGACTGAGTTCACGGCCAATGAGCCAGGTTTATTGCTGAGGTGAGTCAGTTAATGGCCATGGAGTCAGTTTAGTTCTGAGGTGAGTGAGTCAACCGCCATGGAGCCAGTTTAGTGCTGTGGTCAATGAGTTCACACCCTTGGTGCCACTTTAATACTGAAGCGAGTGAGTCCAGGGCCATTGAGTCAGTTTAGTGCTGATATGAGTCATTCCACAGCCATGGATCCAGTTTAGTGCTGAGGTGAGTGAGTCCACAGCCAAGCATCCAGGTCAGTGCTGAGGTGAGTCAGTCCACAGCCATGGAGCCAGTTTAGTGCTGAGGTGAGACAGTTTACGGCCATGGAGCCAGTTTAGTGCTGATAGGAATCAGACCACAGACATGGAGCCAGTTTAGTACTGAGGTGAATCAGTCCACAGCCATGGAGCCAGTTTAGTGCTGAGGTGAGACAGTTTACGGCCATGGAGCCAGTTTAGTGCTGAGGTGAGTGAGTCCAGAGCCATGGAGACTGTTTAGTACTGAGGTGAATCATTCCACAGCCATGGAGAGAGTTTAGTGCTGAGGTGAGACAGTTTACGGCCATGGAGTCAGTTTAGTGCTGAGGTGAGTGAGTTCACGGCCATGTGGCCAGTTTAGTTCTGAGGTGAGTGGGTCTACCGCCATGGAGACAGTTTAGAGCTGAGGAGAGTCACTTCACGGTCATGGAGACTGTTTAGTGCTGAGGTCAATGAGTTCACACCCTTGGTGCCACTTTAATACTGAAGCGAGTGAGTTCACGACCATTGAGTCAGTTTAGTACTGATGTGAGTCATTCCAAAGCCATGGAGCCAGTTTAGTGCTGAGGTGAGTCATTCCACAGCCATTGAGTCAGTTTAGTACTGATGTGAGTCATTCCAAAGCCATGGAGCCAGTTTAGTGCTGAGGTGTGTCATTCTACAGTCATGGAGCCAGATAAGTACTGAGGTGATTGAGTCCACAGTCATGGAGCCAGTTTAATACTGGGCTGAGTCATTCCACAGCCAGGGAGCCAGTTTAGTGCTGAGGTGAGTCATTCCACAGCCATGGAGCCAGTTTAGTACTGAGGTGACTGAGTCCACGGCCAATGAGCCAGGTTTTTTGCTGAGGTGAGTCAGTTAATGGCCATGGAGTCAGTTTAGTTCTGAGGTGAGTGAGTCAACCGCCATGCAGCCAGTTTAGTGCTGTGGTCAATGAGTTCACACCCTTGGTGCCACTTTAATACTGAAGCGAGTGAGTCCAGGGCCATTGAGTCAGTTTAGTGCTGATATGAGTCATTCCACAGCCATGGATCCAGTTTAGTGCTGAGGTGAGTGAGTCCACAGCCAAGCATCCAGGTCAGTGCTGAGGTGAGTCAGTCCACAGCCATGGAGCCAGTTTAGTGCTGAGGTGAGACAGTTTACGGCCATGGAGCCAGTTTAGTGCTGATAGGAATCAGTCCACAGACATGGAGCCAGTTTAGTACTGAGGTGAATCAGTCCACAGCCATGGAGCCAGTTTAGTGCTGAGGTGAGACAGTTTATGGCCATGGAGCCAGTTTAGTGCTGATAGGAATCAGTCCACAGACATGGAGCCAGTTTAGTACTGAGGTGAATCAGTCCACAGACATGGAGCCAGTTTGGTACTGAGCTGAGTCATTCCACAGCCATGGAGCCAGTTTAGTACTGATGTGAGTCATTCCACAGCCAGGGAGCCAGTTTAGTGCTGATGTGTGCATTCCACAGTCATGCAGCCAGTTTAGTACTGATGTGTGTCATTCCACGGCCAATGAGCCAGTTTAGTGCTGAGGTGATTGAGTCCAAAGCCATGGTGACAGTTCAGTACTGCGGTGAGTCATTCCACAGCCATGGGGAGAGTTTAGTGCTGAGGTGAGACAGTTTACGGCCATGGAGTCAGTTTAGTCCTGAGTTGAGTCACTTCACAGTCATGGAGACAGTTTAGAGCTGAGTTCAATGAGTTCACACCCTTGGTGCCACTTTAATACTGAGGTGAGTCAGCCAACGGCCATGGAGCCAGTTTCGGGCTGAGGAGAGTCATTCCACGGTCATGGAGCCAGTTTAGTACTGAGGTGAGTCATTCTACAGTCATGGAGCCAGATAAGTACTGAGGTGATTGAGTCCACAGTCATGGAGTCAGTTTAATACTGGGCTGAATCATTCCACAGCCAGGGAGCCAGTTTAGTGCTGAGGTGAGTCAGTTTACTGCCATGGAGACAGTTTAGTGCTGAGGTGAGTGAGTCCAGAGTCATGGAGACTGTTTAGTACTGAGGTGAATCATTCCACAGCCATGGAGAGAGTTTAGTGCTGAGGTGAGATAGTTTACGGCCATGGAGACAGTTTAGTGCTGAGGTGAGTGAGTCTAGAGCCATGGAGACGGCTTAATACTGAGGTGAGTCATTCCACAGCCATGGAGAGAGTTTAGTGCTGAGGTGAGTGATTCCACAGCCATGGAGCCAGTTTCGTGCTGAGATCAGTAAGTGCACAGCCATGGAGCCAGGTTCGTGTTCAGATCAGTAAGTGGACAGCCTTGGAGCCAGGTTCGTGTTCAGATCAGTAAGTGCACAGCCATGGAGCCAGTTTAGTGCTGAGGTGAGTCATTCCACAGCCATGGAGCCAGTTTAGTACTGAGGTGACTGAGTTCACGGCCAATGAGCCAGGTTTATTGCTGAGGTGAGTCAGTTAATGGCCATGGAGTCAGTTTAGTTCTGAGGTGAGTGAGTCAACCGCCATGGAGCCAGTTTAGTGCTGAGGTCAATGAGTTCACACCCTTGGTGCCACTTTAATACTGAAGCGAGTGAGTCCAGGGCCATTGAGTCAGTTTAGTGCTGATATGAGTCATTCCACAGCCATGGATCCAGTTTAGTGCTGAGGTGAGTGAGTCCACAGCCAAGCATCCAGGTCAGTGCTGAGGTGAGTCAGTCCACAGCCATGGAGCCAGTTTAGTGCTGAGGTGAGACAGTTTACGGCCATGGAGCCAGTTTAGTGCTGATAGGAATCAGTCCACAGACATGGAGCCAGTTTAGTCCTGAAGTGAATCAGTCCACAGCCATGGAGCCAGTTTAGTGCTGAGGTGAGACAGTTTACGGCCATGGAGCCAGTTTAGTGCTGATGTGAGTCAGTTTACTGCAATGGAGCCAGTTTATTGTCGAGGTGAGTGAGTTCACGGCCATGGAGCCAGTTTAGTGCTGAGGTGAGTCATTCCACGGCCATGGAGCCAGTTTAGTATTGAGGTGAGTGAGTTCACGGCCTTGGAGTCAGTTTAGTGCTAAGGTGAGTGAGTCTAGAGCTATGGAGACAGTTTAGTACTGACGTGAGTCATTCCACAGCCATGGAGTCAGTTTAGTGCTGAGGTGAGTGAGTCCACGTCCATGGAGCCAGTTTAGTGCTGAGGTGAGTGAGTTCATGGTCATGGAGACAGCTTAGTACTGACGTGAGTCATTCCACAGCCATGGAGAGTATTTAGTGCTGAGGTGAGACAGTTTACGGCCATGGAGCCTGTTTAGTGCTGATAGGAATCAGTCCACAGACATGGAGCCAGTTTGGTACTGAGCTGAGTCATTCCACAGCCATGGAGCCAGTTTAGTACTGATGTGAGTCATTCCACAGCCACGGAGCCAGTTTAGTGCTGAGCTGAATCAGTCCACGTCCATGGAGCCAGTTTAGTTCTGAGGTGAGTGGGTGTCCCGCCATGGAGACAGTTTAGAGCTGCGGTGAGTGAGTCCACGGCCAATAAGCCAGGTTTTTTGCTGAGGTGAGTCAGTTAACGGCCATGGAGCCAGTTTAGTGCTGAGGTGAGACAGTTTATGGCCATGGAGCCAGTTTAGTGCTGATAGGAATCAGTCCACAGACATGGAGCCAGTTTAGTACTGAGGTGAATCAGTCCACAGACATGGAGCCAGTTTGGTACTGAGCTGAGTCATTCCACAGCCATGGAGCCAGTTTAGTACTGATGTGAGTCATTCCACAGCCAGGGAGCCAGTTTAGTGCTGATGTGTGCATTCCACAGTCATGCAGCCAGTTTAGTACTGATGTGTGTCATTCCACGGCCAATGAGCCAGTTTAGTGCTGAGGTGATTGAGTCCAAAGCCATGGTGACAGTTCAGTACTGCGGTAAGTCATTCCACAGCCATGGGGAGAGTTTAGTGCTGAGGTGAGACAGTTTACGGCCATGGAGTCAGTTTATTCCTGAGTTGAGTCACTTCACAGTCATGGAGACAGTTTAGAGCTGAGTTCAATGAGTTCACACCCTTGGTGCCACTTTAATACTGAGGTGAGTCAGCCAACGGCCATGGAGCCAGTTTCGGGCTGAGGAGAGTCATTCCACGGTCATGGAGCCAGTTTAGTACTGAGGTGAGTCATTCTACAGTCATGGAGCCAGATAAGTACTGAGGTGATTGAGTCCACAGTCATGGAGTCAGTTTAATACTGGGCCGAGTCATTCCACAGCCAGGGAGCCAGTTTAGTGCTGTGGTGAGTCAGTTTACTGCCATGGAGACAGTTTAGTGCTGAGGTGAGTGAGTCCAGAGTCATGGAGACTGTTTAGTACTGAGGTGAATCATTCCACAGCCATGGAGAGAGTTTAGTGCTGAGGTGAGATAGTTTACGGCCATGGAGACAGTTTAGTGCTGAGGTGAGTGAGTCTAGAGCCATGGAGACGGCTTAATACTGAGGTGAGTCATTCCACAGCCATGGAGAGAGTTTAGTGCTGAGGTGAGTGATTCCACAGCCATGGAGCCAGTTTCGTGCTGAGATCAGTAAGTGCACAGCCATGGAGCCAGGTTCGTGTTCAGATCAGTAAGTGGACAGCCATGGAGCCAGTTTCGTGCTGAGATCAGTAAGTGCACAGCCATGGAGCCAGGTTCGTGTTCAGATCAGTAAGTGGACAGCCTTGGAGCCAGGTTCGTGTTCAGTTCAGTAAGTGCACAGCCATGGAGCCAGTTTAGTGCTGAGGTGAGTCATTCCACAGCCATGGAGCCAGTTTAGTACTGAGGTGACTGAGTTCACGGCCAATGAGCCAGGTTTATTGCTGAGGTGAGTCAGTTAATGGCCATGGAGTCAGTTTAGTTCTGAGGTGAGTGAGTCAACCGCCATGCAGCCAGTTTAGTGCTGTGGTCAATGAGTTCACACCCTTGGTGCCACTTTAATACTGAAGCGAGTGAGTCCAGGGCCATTGAGTCAGTTTAGTGCTGATATGAGTCATTCCACAGCCATGGATCCAGTTTAGTGCTGAGGTGAGTGAGTCCACAGCCAAGCATCCAGGTCAGTGCTGAGGTGAGTCAGTCCACAGCCATGGAGCCAGTTTAGTGCTGAGGTGAGACAGTTTACGGCCATGGAGCCAGTTTAGTGCTGATAGGAATCAGTCCACAGACATGGAGCCAGTTTAGTACTGAGGTGAATCAGTCCACAGCCATGGAGCCAGTTTAGTGCTGAGGTGAGACAGTTTACGGCCATGGAGCCAGTTTAGTGCTGAGGTGAGTGAGTCCAGAGCCATGGAGACTGTTTAGTACTGAGGTGAATCATTCCACAGCCATGGAGAGAGTTTAGTGCTGAGGTGAGACAGTTTACGGCCATGGAGTCAGTTTAGTGCTGAGGTGAGTGAGTTCACGGCCATGTGGCCAGTTTAGTTCTGAGGTGAGTGGGTCTACCGCCATGGAGACAGTTTAGAGCTGAGGAGAGTCACTTCACGGTCATGGAGACTGTTTAGTGCTGAGGTCAATGAGTTCACACCCTTGGTGCCACTTTAATACTGAAGCGAGTGAGTTCACGACCATTGAGTCAGTTTAGTACTGATGTGAGTCATTCCAAAGCCATGGAGCCAGTTTAGTGCTGAGGTGAGTCATTCCACAGCCATTGAGTCAGTTTAGTACTGATGTGAGTCATTCCAAAGCCATGGAGCCAGTTTAGTGCTGAGGTGTGTCATTCTACAGTCATGGAGCCAGATAAGTACTGAGGTGATTGAGTCCACAGTCATGGAGCCAGTTTAATACTGGGCTGAGTCATTCCACAGCCAGGGAGCCAGTTTAGTGCTGAGGTGAGTCATTCCACAGCCATGGAGCCAGTTTAGTACTGAGGTGACTGAGTCCACGGCCAATGAGCCAGGTTTTTTGCTGAGGTGAGTCAGTTAATGGCCATGGAGTCAGTTTAGTTCTGAGGTGAGTGAGTCAACCGCCATGCAGCCAGTTTAGTGCTGTGGTCAATGAGTTCACACCCTTGGTGCCACTTTAATACTGAAGCGAGTGAGTCCAGGGCCATTGAGTCAGTTTAGTGCTGATATGAGTCATTCCACAGCCATGGATCCAGTTTAGTGCTGAGGTGAGTGAGTCCACAGCCAAGCATCCAGGTCAGTGCTGAGGTGAGTCAGTCCACAGCCATGGAGCCAGTTTAGTGCTGAGGTGAGACAGTTTACGGCCATGGAGCCAGTTTAGTGCTGATAGGAATCAGTCCACAGACATGGAGCCAGTTTAGTACTGAGGTGAATCAGTCCACAGCCATGGAGCCAGTTTAGTGCTGAGGTGAGACAGTTTATGGCCATGGAGCCAGTTTAGTGCTGATAGGAATCAGTCCACAGACATGGAGCCAGTTTAGTACTGAGGTGAATCAGTCCACAGACATGGAGCCAGTTTGGTACTGAGCTGAGTCATTCCACAGCCATGGAGCCAGTTTAGTACTGATGTGAGTCATTCCACAGCCAGGGAGCCAGTTTAGTGCTGATGTGTGCATTCCACAGTCATGCAGCCAGTTTAGTACTGATGTGTGTCATTCCACGGCCAATGAGCCAGTTTAGTGCTGAGGTGATTGAGTCCAAAGCCATGGTGACAGTTCAGTACTGCGGTGAGTCATTCCACAGCCATGGGGAGAGTTTAGTGCTGAGGTGAGACAGTTTACGGCCATGGAGTCAGTTTAGTCCTGAGTTGAGTCACTTCACAGTCATGGAGACAGTTTAGAGCTGAGTTCAATGAGTTCACACCCTTGGTGCCACTTTAATACTGAGGTGAGTCAGCCAACGGCCATGGAGCCAGTTTCGGGCTGAGGAGAGTCATTCCACGGTCATGGAGCCAGTTTAGTACTGAGGTGAGTCATTATACAGTCATGGAGCCAGATAAGTACTGAGGTGATTGAGTCCACAGTCATGGAGTCAGTTTAATACTGGGCCGAGTCATTCCACAGCCAGGAGCCAGTTTAGTGCTGTGGTGAGTCAGTTTACTGCCATGGAGACAGTTTAGTGCTGAGGTGAGTGAGTCCAGAGTCATGGAGACTGTTTAGTACTGAGGTGAATCATTCCACAGCCATGGAGAGAGTTTAGTGCTGAGGTGAGATAGTTTACGGCCATGGAGACAGTTTAGTGCTGAGGTGAGTGAGTCTAGAGCCATGGAGACGGCTTAATACTGAGGTGAGTCATTCCACAGCCATGGAGAGAGTTTAGTGCTGAGGTGAGTGATTCCACAGCCATGGAGCCAGTTTCGTGCTGAGATCAGTAAGTGCACAGCCATGGAGCCAGGTTCGTGTTCAGATCAGTAAGTGGACAGCCTTGGAGCCAGGTTCGTGTTCAGATCAGTAAGTGCACAGCCATGGAGCCAGTTTAGTGCTGAGGTGAGTCATTCCACAGCCATGGAGCCAGTTTAGTACTGAGGTGACTGAGTTCACGGCCAATGAGCCAGGTTTATTGCTGAGGTGAGTCAGTTAATGGCCATGGAGTCAGTTTAGTTCTGAGGTGAGTGAGTCAACCGCCATGGAGCCAGTTTAGTGCTGAGGTCAATGAGTTCACACCCTTGGTGCCACTTTAATACTGAAGCGAGTGAGTCCAGGGCCATTGAGTCAGTTTAGTGCTGATATGAGTCATTCCACAGCCATGGATCCAGTTTAGTGCTGAGGTGAGTGAGTCCACAGCCAAGCATCCAGGTCAGTGCTGAGGTGAGTCAGTCCACAGCCATGGAGCCAGTTTAGTGCTGAGGTGAGACAGTTTACGGCCATGGAGCCAGTTTAGTGCTGATAGGAATCAGTCCACAGACATGGAGCCAGTTTAGTCCTGAAGTGAATCAGTCCACAGCCATGGAGCCAGTTTAGTGCTGAGGTGAGACAGTTTACGGCCATGGAGCCAGTTTAGTGCTGATGTGAGTCAGTTTACTGCAATGGAGCCAGTTTATTGTCGAGGTGAGTGAGTTCACGGCCATGGAGCCAGTTTAGTGCTGAGGTGAGTCATTCCACGGCCATGGAGCCAGTTTAGTATTGAGGTGAGTGAGTTCACGGCCTTGGAGTCAGTTTAGTGCTAAGGTGAGTGAGTCTAGAGCTATGGAGACAGTTTAGTACTGACGTGAGTCATTCCACAGCCATGGAGTCAGTTTAGTGCTGAGGTGAGTGAGTCCACGTCCATGGAGCCAGTTTAGTGCTGAGGTGAGTGAGTTCATGGTCATGGAGACAGCTTAGTACTGACGTGAGTCATTCCACAGCCATGGAGAGTATTTAGTGCTGAGGTGAGACAGTTTACGGCCATGGAGCCTGTTTAGTGCTGATAGGAATCAGTCCACAGACATGGAGCCAGTTTGGTACTGAGCTGAGTCATTCCACAGCCATGGAGCCAGTTTAGTACTGATGTGAGTCATTCCACAGCCAGGGAGCCAGTTTAGTGCTGATGTGTGCATTCCACAGTCATGCAGCCAGTTTAGTACTGATGTGTGTCATTCCACGGCCAATGAGCCAGTTTAGTGCTGAGGTGATTGAGTCCAAAGCCATGGTGACAGTTCAGTACTGCGGTGAGTCATTCCACAGCCATGGGGAGAGTTTAGTGCTGAGGTGAGACAGTTTACGGCCATGGAGTCAGTTTAGTCCTGAGTTGAGTCACTTCACAGTCATGGAGACAGTTTAGAGCTGAGTTCAATGAGTTCACACCCTTGGTGCCACTTTAATACTGAGGTGAGTCAGCCAACGGCCATGGAGCCAGTTTCGGGCTGAGGAGAGTCATTCCACGGTCATGGAGCCAGTTTAGTACTGAGGTGAGTCATTCTACAGTCATGGAGCCAGATAAGTACTGAGGTGATTGAGTCCACAGTCATGGAGTCAGTTTAATACTGGGCTGAATCATTCCACAGCCAGGGAGCCAGTTTAGTGCTGAGGTGAGTCAGTTTACTGCCATGGAGACAGTTTAGTGCTGAGGTGAGTGAGTCCAGAGTCATGGAGACTGTTTAGTACTGAGGTGAATCATTCCACAGCCATGGAGAGAGTTTAGTGCTGAGGTGAGATAGTTTACGGCCATGGAGACAGTTTAGTGCTGAGGTGAGTGAGTCTAGAGCCATGGAGACGGCTTAATACTGAGGTGAGTCATTCCACAGCCATGGAGAGAGTTTAGTGCTGAGGTGAGTGATTCCACAGCCATGGAGCCAGTTTCGTGCTGAGATCAGTAAGTGCACAGCCATGGAGCCAGTTTTGTGCTGAGATCAGTAAGTGCACAGCCATGGAGCCAGGTTCGTGTTCAGATCAGTAAGTGGACAGCCATGGAGCCAGTTTCGTGCTGAGATCAGTAAGTGCACAGCCATGGAGCCAGGTTCGTGTTCAGATCAGTAAGTGGACAGCCTTGGAGCCAGGTTCGTGTTCAGATCAGTAAGTGCACAGCCATGGAGCCAGGTTCGTGCTGAGGTGAGTGAGTTCACAGCCATGGAGCCAGTTTAGTACTGAGGTGACTGAGTTCACGGCCAATGAGCCAGGTTTATTGCTGAGGTGAGTCAGTTAATGGCCATGGAGTCAGTTTAGTTCTGAGGTGAGTGAGTCAACCGCCATGGAGCCAGTTTAGTGCTGAGGTCAATGAGTTCACACCCTTGGTGCCACTATAATACTGAAGCGAGTGAGTCCAGGGCCATTGAGTCAGTTTAGTGCTGAGGTGAGTGAGTTCACGGCCATGGGGCCAGTTTAGTTCTGAGGTGAGTGGGTCTACCGCCATGGAGACAGTTTAGAGCTGAGGAGAGTCACTTCACGGTCATGGAGACAGTTTAGTGCTGAGGTCAATGAGTTCACACCCTTGGTGCCACTTTAATACTGAGGTGAGTGAGTTCACGACCACTGAGTCAGTTTAGTACTGATGTGAGTCATTCCACAGCCATGGAGCCAGTTTAGTGCTGAGGTGAGTCATTCCACAGCCATGGGGCCAGTTTAGTACTGAGGTGACTGAGTTCACGGCCAATGAGCCAGGTTTATTGCTGAGGTGAGTCAGTTAATGGCCATGGAGTCAGTTTAGTTCTGAGGTGAGTGAGTCAACCGCCATGGAGCCAGTTTAGTGCTGAGGTCAATGAGTTCACACCCTTGGTGCCACTTTAATACTGAAGCGAGTGAGTCCAGGGCCATTGAGTCAGTTTAGTGCTGATGTGAGTCATTCCACAGCCATGGATCCAGTTTAGTGCTGAGGTGAGTGAGTCCACAGCCAAGCATCCAGGTCAGTGCTGAGGTGAGTCAGTCCACAGCCATGGAGCCAGTTTAGTGCTGAGGTGAGACAGTTTACGGCCATGGAGCCAGTTTAGTGCTGATAGGAATCAGTCCACAGACATGGAGCCAGTTTAGTCCTGAGGTGAATCAGTCCACAGCCATGGAGCCAGTTTAGTGCTGAGGTGAGACAGTTTACGGCCATGGAGCCAGTTTAGTGCTGATGTGAGTCAGTTTACTGCAATGGAGCCAGTTTATTGTCGAGGTGAGTGAGTTCACGGCCATGGAGCCAGTTTAGTGCTGAGGTGAGTCATTCCACGGCCATGGAGCCAGTTTAGTATTGAGGTGAGTGAGTTCACGGCCATGGAGTCAGTTTAGTGCTAAGGTGAGTGAGTCTAGAGCTATGGAGACAGTTTAGTACTGACGTGAGTCATTCCACAGCCATGGAGTCAGTTTAGTGCTGAGGTGAGTGAGTCCATGTCCATGGAGCCAGTTTAGTGCTGAGGTGAGTGAGTTCATGGTCATGGAGACAGCTTAGTACTGACGTGAGTCATTCCACAGCCATGGAGAGTATTTAGTGCTGAGGTGAGACAGTTTACGGCCATGGAGCCTGTTTAGTGCTGATAGGAATCAGTCCACAGACATGGAGCCAGTTTGGTACTGAGCTGAGTCATTCCACAGCCATGGAGCCAGTTTAGTACTTATGTGAGTCATTCCACAGCCAGGGAGCCAGTTTAGTGCTGATGTGTGCATTCCACAGTCATGCAGCCAGTTTAGTACTGATGTGTGTCATTCCACGGCCAATGAGCCAGTTTAGTACTGAGGTGATTGAGTCCAAAGCCATGGTGACAGTTCAGTACTGCGGTGAGTCATTCCACAGCCATGGGGAGAGTTTAGTGCTGAGGTGAGACAGTTTACGGCCATGGAGTCAGTTTAGTCCTGAGTTGAGTCACTTCACAGTCATGGAGACAGTTTAGAGCTGAGTTCAATGAGTTCACACCCTTGGTGCCACTTTAATACTGAGGTGAGTCAGCCAACGGCCATGGAGCCATTTTCGGGCTGAGGAGAGTCATTCCACGGTCATGGAGCCAGTTTAGTACTGAGGTGAGTCATTCTACAGTCATGGAGCCAGATAAGTACTGAGGTGATTGAGTCCACAGTCATGGAGTCAGTTTAATACTGGGCTGAGTCATTCCACAGTCAGGGAGCCAGTTTAGTGCTGAGGTGAGTGAGTCCAGAGTCATGGAGACTGTTTAGTACTGAGGTGAATCATTCCACAGCCATGGAGAGAGTTTAGTGCTGAGGTGAGATAGTTTACGGCCATGGAGACAGTTTAGTGCTGAGGTGAGTGAGTCTAGAGCCATGGAGACGGCTTAATATTGAGGTGAGTCATTCCACAGCCATGGAGAGAGTTTAGTGCTGAGGTGAGTGATTCCACAGCCATGGAGCCAGTTTCGTGCTGAGATCAGTAAGTGCACAGCCATGGAGCCAGTTTCGTGCTGAGATCAGTAAGTGCACAGCCATGGAGCCAGGTTCGTGTTCAGATCAGTAAGTGGACAGCCTTGGAGCCAGGTTCGTGTTCAGATCAGTAAGTGCACAGCCATGGAGCCAGGTTCGTGCTGAGGTGAGTGAGTTCACAGCCATGGAGACAGCTTAGTACTGACCTGAGTTATTCCACAGCCATAGAGAGAGTTTAGTGCTGAGGTGAGTGAGTTCATGGCCATGGAGCCAGTTTAGTGCTGAGGTGAGTGAGTTCAATGTCTTGGAGACATTTTAGTCTTGAGGTGAGTGAGTTTATGGCCAAGGAGCCAGTTTAGTGCTGATGTGAGTGATTTCACGGTCATGGAGCCAGTTTAGTGACGAGGTGAATGGGTCTACCGCCATGGAGCCAGTTTAGTGCTGAGGTGAGTCACTTCACGGCCATGGAGTCAGTTTAGTGCTGTGGTGAGTAAGTCTAGAGCCATGGAGATGGTTTAGTACTGAGGTGAGTCATTCCACCGCCATGGAGAGAGTTTAGTGCTGATGTGAGTGAGTCGACCGCCATGGAGTCAGTTTAGTGCTGAGGTGAGTGAGTTCACGGTCATGGAACCAGTTTAGTGCTGAGCTGAGTGAGTCCACAACCATGAATCCAGTTTACTGCTGAGGTGAGTGATTCCACAACAATGAATCCAGTTTAGTGCTGAGGTGAGTCAGTCCACAGCCATGGAGCCAGTTTAGTACTGAGGTGAGGCATTCCACAGTCATGGAGCCAGTTTCGTGCTGAGATCAGTAAGTGCGCAGCCATGGAGCCAGTTTAGTGCTGAGATCAGTAAGTGCGCAGCCATGGAGCCAGTTTCGTGCTGAGATCAGTAAGTGCGCAGCCATGGAGCCAGTTTCGTGCTGAGAGGAATCAGTCCCCAGGCATGGAGCCAGTTTAGCACTGAGGTGAGTTAGTTGACTGTCATGGAGAGAGTTTAGTGCTGAGGTGGGGCAGTTTACGGCCATGGAGCCAGTTTTGTGCTGATAGGAATCAGTCCACAGACATGGAGCCAGGTTAGCACTGAGGTGAGTGAGTCTACAGTCATGGAGCCAGTTTAGTGCTGATGTGAGTCATTCCACAGCCTGGGAGCCAGTTTACTACTGAGGTGAGTCAGTTTACTGCCGTGGAGACAGTTTAGTGCCAAGGTGAGTGAGTTAACGGCCATGGAGTCAGTTTAGTGCTGATGTGAGTCAGTCCACAGTCATCGAGCCAGATTTGTGCAATGGTGAGTGAGTCCACGGCCAATGAGCCAGGTTTATTGCTGAGGTGAGACATTCCACGGCCATGGAGCCAGTTTAGTTCTGAGGTTAGCGAGTCTACTGCCATGGAGACAGTTTAGAGCAGAGGTGAGTAGGTTTATGGACATAGAACCAGTTTCGTGCTGAGGTCAATGAGTTCACGGCCTTGGTGCCATTTTAATACTGAGGTGAGTGAGCTCACGGCCATTGAGTCAGTTTAGTGCTGATGTGAGTCAGTTCACGGTCATGGAGTCAGTTTAGTGCTGAGGTGAGTCAGCCCACGGCCATGAAGCCAGTTTAGGGCTGAGGTGAGTCATTCCACAGGCATGGAGCCAGTTTAGTACTGAGGTGAGTCATTCCACAGTCATGGAGTCAGTTTAGTGCTGAGGTGAGTCATTCCACAGTCATGGAGTCAGTTTAGTGCTGAGGTGAGTGAGTTCACGCCCATGGAGCCAGATGAGTGCTGAGGTGAGTCATTCCACAGCCATTGAACCAGTTTAGTACTGAGGTGAGTCATTCCACAGCCATGGAGCCAGTTTGTTGCTGAGATGAGTCAGTCCACAGCAATCGAGTCAGTTTAGTGCTGAGGTGAGTGAGTTCAAGGTCTTGGAGACAGTTTAGTGTTGAGGTGAGTGAGTTTATGGCCATGGAGCCAGTTTAGTGCTGATGTGAGTGATTTCACGGTCATGGAGCCAGTTTAGTGACGAGGTGAATGGGTCTACCGCCATGGAGCCAGTTTAGTGCTGAGGTGAGTTACTTCACGGTCATGGAACCAGTTTAATGCCGAGGTGAGTGAGTCGACCACCATGGAGCCAGTTAAGTGCTGAGGTGAGTGAGTCTAGAGCCATGGAGCCGGTTTAGTACTGAGGTGAGTCACTTCACAGCCATGGAGCCAGTTTATTGCTGAGATGAGTCAGTCCACAGCAATCGAGTCAGTTTAGTGCTGAGGTGAGTCAGTCCACAGCCATGGAGCCAGTTTCGTGCTGAGATCAGTAAGTGCACAGCCATGGAGCCAGTTTCGTACTGAGGTGAGTGAGTTCAATGTCATGGAGCCAGTTAAGTGCTGAGGTGAGTGAGTCTAGAGCCATGGAGCCGGTTTAGTACTGAGGTGAGTCAATCCACAGCCATGGAGAGAGTTTAGTGCTGAGGTGAGTGAGTCGACCGCCATGGAGTCAGTTTAGTACTGAGCTGAGTGAGTCCACAACCATGAATCCAGTTTACTGCTGAGGTGAGTCAGTCCACAGCCATTGAGCCAGTTTCGTACTGAGATCAGTAAGTGCACAGCCATGGAGCCAGTTTCGTACTGAGGTGAGTGAGTTCAATGCAATGGACCCAGTTAAGTGCTGAGGTGATTGAGTCCACGGCCATGGAGATAGTTTAGTGCTGAGGTGAGTGAGTTCAAGGTCTTGGGGACAGTTTAGTGCTGAGGTGAGTCACTTCACGGTCATGGAACCAGTTTAATGCCGAGGTGAGTGAGTCGACCGCTATGGAGTCAGTTTAGTGCTGAGGTGAGTGATTCCACAACAATGAATCCAGTTTAGTGCTGAGGTGAGTCAGTCCACAGCCATGGAGAGAGTTTAGTGCTGAGGTGAGTGAGTCGATCGCCATGGAGTCAGTTTAGTGCTGAGGTGAGTGATTCCACAACAATGAATCCAGTTTAGTGCTGAGGTGAGTCAGTCCACAGCCATGGAGCCAGTTTAGTGCTGAGATCAGTAAATGCACAGCCATGGAGCCAGTTTCGTGCTGAGAGAAATCAGTCCCCAGACATGGAGCCAGTTTAGTACTGAGTTGAGTGAGTCTATAGTCATGGAGCCAGTTTAGCGCTGAGGTGAGTTAGTTGACTGTCATGGAGAGAGTTTAGTGCTGAGGTGGGGCAGTTTACGGCCATGGAGCCAGTTTTGTGCTGATAGGAATCAGTCCACAGACATGGAGCTAGGTTAGCACTGAGGTGAGTGAGTCTACAGTCATGGAGCCAGTTTAGTGCTAATGTGAGTCATTTCACAGCCAGGGAGCCAGTTTACTACTGAGGTGAGTCAGTTTACTGCCGTGGAGACAGTTTAGTGCCAAGGTGAGTGAGTTCACGGCCATGGAGCCAGTTTAGTACTGATGTGAGTCATTCCACAGCAATGGAGCCAGATTAATGCTGAGGTGAGTGAGTCCACGGCCAATGAGCCAAGTTTTTTGCTGAGGTGAGCCAGTTAACGGCCATGGAGCCAGTTTAGTTCTGAGGTGAGTGAGTCTACTGCCATGGAGACAGTTTAGAACAGAGGAGAGTAGGTTTATGGCCATAGAACCATCTTCGTGCTGAGGTAAATGAGTTCACGGCCTTGGTGCCACTTTAATACTGAGGTGAGTGAGCTCACGGCCATTGAGTCAGTTTAGTGCTGATGTGAGTCAGTTCACGGTCATGGAGTCAGTTTAGTGCTGAGCTGAGTGAGTCCACAACCATGAATCCAGTTTAGTGCTGAGGTGAGTCAGTCCACAGCCATGGAGCCAGTTTCCTGCTGAGATCAGTAAGTGCACAGCCATGGAGCCAGTTTCGTGCTGAGATCAGTAAATGCACAGCCATGGAGCCAGTTTCGTGCTGAGATCAGTAAGTGCACAGCCATGGAGCCAGTTTCGTGCTGAGAGGAATCAGTCCCCAGTCATGGAGCCAGTTTAGCACTGAGTTGAGTGAGTCTATAGTCATGGAACCAGTTTAGTGCTGAGGTGAGTTAGTTGACTGTCATGGAGAGAGTTTAGTGCTGAGGTGGGGCAGTTTACGGCCATGAAGCCAGTTTTGTGCTGATAGCAATCAGTCCACAGACATGGAGCCAGGTTAGCACTGAGGTGAGTGAGTCTACAGTCATGGAGCCAGTTTAGTGCTGATGTGATTCATTCCACAGCCAGGGAGCCAGTTTACTACTGAGGTGAGTCAGTTTACTGCCGTGGAGACAGTTTAGTGCCAAGGTGAGTGAGTTCACGGCCATGGAGCCAGTTTAGTACTGATGTGAGTCATTCCACAGCAATGGAGCCAGATTAATGCTGAGGTGAGTGAGTCCACGGCCAATGAGCCAGGTTTATTGCTGAGGTGAGACATTCCACGGCCATGGAGCCAGTTTAGTTCTGAGGTTAGCGAGTCTACTGCCATGGAGACAGTTTAGAGCAGAGGAGAGTAGGTTTATGGCCATAGAACCAGTTTCGTGCTGAGGTCAATGAGTTCACGGCCTTGGTGCCATTTTAATACTGAGGTGAGTGAGCTCATGGCCATTGAGTCAGTTTAGTGCTGATGTGAGTCAGTTCACGGTCATGGAGTCAGTTTAGTGCTGAGGTGAGTCATTCCACAGTCATGGAGCCAGTTTAGTACTGAGGTGAGTCATTCCACAGTCATGGAGTCAGTTTAGTACTGAGGTGAGTCATTCCGCAGTCATGGAGCCAGTTTAGTACTGAGGTGAGTCATTCCGCAGTCATGGAGCCAGTTTAGTACTGAGGTGAGTGAGTTCACGCCCATGGAGCCAGATGAGTGCTGAGGTGAGTCATTCCACAGCCATTGAACCAGTTTAGTACTGAGATGAGTCAGTCCACAGCAATCGAGTCAGTTTAGTGCTGAGGTGAGTGAGTTCAAGGTCTTGGAGACAGTTTAGTGTTGAGGTGAGTGAGTTTATGGCCATGGAGTCAGTTTAGTGCTGATGTGAGTGATTTCACGGTCATGGAGCCAGTTTAGTGCTGAGATCAGTAAGTGCACAGCCATGGAGCCAGTTTCGTGCTGAGGTGAGTGAGTCCACAGCCATGGAGATAGTTTAGTGCTGAGGTGAGTGAGTTCAAGGTCTTGGGGACAGTTAAGTGTTGAGGTGAGTGAGTTTATGGCCAAGAAGCCAGTTTCGTGCTGATGTGAGTGATTTCACGGTCATGGAGTCAGTTTAGTGCTGAGGTGAGTGAGTTCACAGTCATGGAACCAGTTTAGTGCTGAGCTGAGTGAGTCCACAGCCATGAATCCAGTTTACAGCTGAGGTGAGTGATTCCACGACAATGAATCCAGTTTAGTGCTGAGGTGAGTCAGTCCACAGCCATGGAGCCAGTTTCGTGCTGAGATCAGTAAGTGCACAGCCATGGAGCCAGTTTTGTACTGAGGTGAGTGAGTTCAATGTCATGGAGCCAGTTAAGTGCTGAGGTGAGTGAGTCTAGAGCCATGGAGCCGGTTTAGTACTGAGGTGAGTCAATCCATAGCCATGGAGAGAGTTTAGTGCTGAGCTGAGTGAGTCCACAGCCATGAATCCAGTTTACAGCTGAGGTGAGTGATTCCACAACAATGAATCCAGTTTAGTGCTGAGGTGAGTCAGTCCACAGCCATGGAGCCAGTTTAGTGCTGAGATCAGTAAATGCACAGCCATGGAGCCAGTTTCGTGCTGAGATCAGTAAGTGCGCAGCCATGGAGCCAGTTTCGTGCTGAGATCAGTAAGTGGACAGCCATGGAGCCAGTTTCGTGCTGAGATCAGTAAGTGCACAGCCATGGAGCCAGGTTCGTGTTCAGATCAGTAAGTGGACAGCCATGGAGCCAGTTTCGTGCTGAGATCAGTAAGTGCACAGCCATGGAGCCAGGTTCGTGTTCAGATCAGTAAGTGGACAGCCATGGAGCCAGTTTCGTGCTGAGATCAGTAAGTGCACAGCCATGGAGCCAGGTTCGTGTTCAGATCAGTAAGTGGACAGCCATGGAGCCAGTTTCGTGCTGAGATCAGTAAGTGCACAGCCATGGAGCCAGGTTCGTGTTCAGATCAGTAAGTGCACAGCCATGGAGCCAGTTTCGTGCTGAGAGGAATCAGTCCCCAGTCATGGAGCCAGTTTAGCACTGAGTTGAGTGAGTCTATAGTCATGGAACCAGTTTAGTGCTGAGGTGAGTTAGTTGACTGTCATGGAGAGAGTTTAGTGCTGAGGTGGGGCAGTTATTGGCCATGGAGCCAGTTTTGTGCTGATAGCAATCAGTCCACAGACATGGAGCCAGGTTAGCACTGAGGTGAGTGAGTCTACAGTCATGGAGCCAGTTTAGTGCTGATGTGATTCATTCCACAGCCAGGGAGCCAGGTTACTACTGAGGTGAGTCAGTTTACTGCCGTGGAGACAGTTTAGTGCCAAGGTGACTGAGTTCACAGCCATGGAGCCAGTTTAGTACTGATGTGAGTCATTCCACAGCAATGGAGCCAGATTAATGCTGAGGTGAGTGAGTCCACGGCCAATGAGCCAGGTTTATTGCTGAGGTGAGACATTCCACGGCCATGGAGCCAGTTTAGTTCTGAGGTGAGTGAGTCTACTGCCATGGAGACAGTTTAGAGCAGAGGAGAGTAGGTTTATGGCCATAGAACCAGTTTCGTGCTGAGGTCAATGAGTTCAAGGCCTTGGTGCCATTTTAATACTGAGGTGAGTGAGCTCATGGCCATTGAGTCAGTTTAGTGCTGATGTGAGTCAGTTCACGGTCATGGAGTCAGTTTAGTGCTGAGGTGAGTCATTCCACAGTCATGGAGCCAGTTTAGTACTGAGGTGAGTCATTCCACAGTCATGGAGTCAGTTTAGTGCTGAGGTGAGTCAGCCCACGGCCATGGAGCCAGTTTAGGGCTGAGGTGAGTCATTCCACAGTCATGGAGCCAGTTTAGTACTGAGGTGAGTCATTCCACAGTCATGGAGCCAGTTTAGTACTGAGGTGAGTGAGTTCACGCCCATGGAGCCAGATGAGTGCTGAGGTGAGTCATTCCACAGCCATTGAACCAGTTTAGTGCTGAGATGAGTCAGTCCACAGCAATCGAGTCAGTTTAGTGCTGAGGTGAGTGAGTTCAAGGTCTTGGAGACAGTTTAGTGTTGAGGTGAGTGAGTTCAATGTCATGGAGCCAGTTAAGTGCTGAGGTGAGTGAGTCTAGAGCCATGGAGCCGGTTTAGTACTGAGGTGAGTCAATCCACAGCCATGGAGAGAGTTTAGTGCTGAGCTGAGTGAGTCCACAGCCATGAATCCAGTTTACAGCTGAGGTGAGTGATTCCACAACAATGAATCCAGTTTAGTGCTGAGGTGAGTCAGTCCACAGCCATGGAGCCAGTTTAGTACTGAGGTGAGGCATTCCACAGTCATGGAGCCAGTTTCGTGCTGAGATCAGTAAATGCACAGCCATTGAGCCAGTTTCGTACTGAGATCAGTAAGTGTACAGCCATGGAGCCAGTTTCGTGCTGAGATCAGTAAATGCACAGCCATTGAGCCAGTTTAGTGCTGAGATCAGTAAGTGCGCAGCCATGGAGCCAGTTTCGTGCTGAGATCAGTAAGTGCGCAGCCATGGAGCCAGTTTCGTGCTGAGAGGAATCAGTCCCCAGGCATGGAGCCAGTTTAGCACTGAGGTGAGTTAGTTGACTGTCATGGAGAGAGTTTAGTGCTGAGGTGGGGCAGTTTACGGCCATGGAACCAGTTTTGTGCTGATAGGAATCAGTCCACAGACATGGAGCCAGGTTAGCACTGAGGTGAGTGAGTCTACAGTCATGGAGCCAGTTTAGTGCTGATGTGAGTCATTCCACAGCCTGGGAGCCAGTTTACTACTGAGGTGAGTCAGTTTACTGCCGTGGAGACAGTTTAGTGCCAAGGTGAGTGAGTTCACGGCCATGGAGCCAGTTTAGTACTGATGTGAGTCATTCCACAGCAATGGAGCCAGATTAATGCTGAGGTGAGTGAGTTCACTGCCATGGAGCTAGATTAGTGCTGAGGTGAGTGAGTCCACGGCCAATGAGCCAAGTTTTTTGTTGAGGTGAGCCAGTTAACGGCCATGGAGCCAGTTTAGTTCTGAGGTGAGTGAGTCTACTGCCACGGAGACAGTTTAGAACAGAGGAGAGTAGGTTTATGGCCATAGAACCAGTTTCGTGCTGAGGTCAATCAGTTCACGGCCTTGGTGCCACTTTAATACTGAGGTGAGTGAGCTCACGGCCATTGAGTCAGTTTAGCGCTGATGTGAGTCAGTTCACGGTCATGGAGTCAGTTTAGTGCTGAGGTGAGTCAGCCCACTGCCATGGAGCCAGTTTAGGGCTGAGGTGAGTCATTCCACAGTCATGGAGCCAGTTTAGTACTGAGGTGAGGCATTCCACAGTCATGGAGCCAGTTTAGCACTGAGGTGAGTTAGTTGACTGTCATGGAGAGAGTTTAGTGCTGAGGTGGGGCAGTTTACGGCCATGGAGCCAGTTTTGTGCTGATAGGAATCAGTCCACAGACATGGAGCCAGGTTAGCACTGAGGTGAGTGAGTCTACAGTCATGGAGCCAGTTTAGTGCTGATGTGAGTCATTCCACAGCCTGGGAGCCAGTTTACTACTGAGGTGAGTCAGTTTACTGCCGTGGAGACAGTTTAGTGCCAAGGTGAGTGAGTTCACGGCCATGGAGCCAGTTTAGTACTGATGTGAGTCATTCCACAGCAATGGAGCCAGATTAATGCTGAGGTGAGTGAGTTCACTGCCATGGAGCTAGATTAGTGCTGAGGTGAGTGAGTCCACGGCCAATGAGCCAAGTTTTTTGTTGAGGTGAGCCAGTTAACGGCCATGGAGCCAGTTTAGTTCTGAGGTGAGTGAGTCTACTGCCACGGAGACAGTTTAGAACAGAGGAGAGTAGGTTTATGGCCATAGAACCAGTTTCGTGCTGAGGTCAATCAGTTCACGGCCTTGGTGCCACTTTAATACTGAGGTGAGTGAGCTCACGGCCATTGAGTCAGTTTAGCGCTGATGTGAGTCAGTTCACGGTCATGGAGTCAGTTTAGTGCTGAGGTGAGTCAGCCCACTGCCATGGAGCCAGTTTAGGGCTGAGGTGAGTCATTCCACAGTCATGGAGCCAGTTTAGTACTGAGGTGAGGCATTCCACAGTCATGGAGCCAGTTTAGTGCTGAGGTGAGTCATTCCACAGTCATGGAGCCCGTTTAGTACTGAGGTGAGTCATTCCACGTCCATGGAGCCAGTTTAATGCTAAGATGAGTCAGTCCACAGCAATCGAGTCAGTTTAGTGCTGAGGTGAGTGAGTTCACGCCCATGGAGCCAGATGAGTACTGAGGTGAGTCATTCCACAGCCATTGAACCAGTTTAGTACTGAGGTGAGTCACTTCACAGCCATTGAGCCAGTTTATTGCTGAGATGAGTCAGTCCACAGCAATCGAGTCAGTTTAGTGCTGAGGTGAGTGAGTCCACGTCCATGGAGCCAGTTTAATGCTGAGATGAGTCAGTCCACAGCAATCGAGTCAGATTAGTACTGAGCTGAGTGAGTCCACAACAATGAATCCAGTTTAGTGCTGAGGTGAGTCAGTCCACAGCCATGGAGCCAGTTTCGTGCTGAGAGGAATCAGTCCCCAGTCATGGAGCCAGTTTAGTACTGAGTTGAGTGAGTCTATAGTTATGGAGCCAGTTTAGCGCTGAGGTGAGTTAGTTGACTGTCATGGAGAGAGTTTAGTACTGAGGTGAGTCATTCCACGTCCATGGAGCCAGTTTAATGCTAAGATGAGTCAGTCCACAGCAATCGAGTCAGTTTAGTGCTGAGGTGAGTGAGTTCACGCCCATGGAGCCAGATGAGTACTGAGGTGAGTCATTCCACAGCCATTGAACCAGTTTAGTACTGAGGTGAGTCACTTCACAGCCATGGAGCCAGTTTATTGCTGAGATGAGTCAGTCCACAGCAATCGAGTCAGTTTAGTGCTGAGGTGAGTGAGTCCACGTCCATGGAGCCAGTTTAATGCTGAGATGAGTCAGTCCACAGCAATCGAGTCAGTTTAGTGCTGAGATCAGTAAGTGCACAGCCATGGAGCCAGGTTCGTACTGAGGTGAGTGAGTTCAATGTCATGGAGCCAGTTAAGTGCTGAGGTGAGTGAGTCTAGAGCCATGGAGCCGGTTTAGTACTGAGGTGAGTCACTTCACAGCCATGGAGCCAGTTTATTGCTGAGATGAGTCAGTCCACAGCAATCGAGTCAGTTTAGTGCTGAGGTGAGTCAGTCCACAGCCATGGAGCCAGTTTCGTGCTGAGATCAGTAAGTGCACAGCCATGGAGCCAGTTTCGTACTGAGGTGAGTGAGTTCAATGTCATGGAGCCAGTTAAGTGCTGAGGTGAGTGAGTCTAGAGCCATGGAGCCGGTTTAGTACTGAGGTGAGTCAATCCACAGCCATGGAGAGAGTTTAGTGCTGAGCTGAGTGAGTCCACAGCCATGAATCCAGTTTACAGCTGAGGTGAGTGATTCCACAACAATGAATCCAGTTTAGTGCTGAGGTGAGTCAGTCCACAGCCATGGAGCCAGTTTAGTACTGAGGTGAGGCATTCCACAGTCATGGAGCCAGTTTCGTGCTGAGATCAGTAAGTGCGCAGCCATGGAGCCAGTTTAGTGCTGAGATCAGTAAGTGCGCAGCCATGGAGCCAGTTTCGTGCTGAGATCAGTAAGTGCGCAGCCATGGAGCCAGTTTCGTGCTGAGAGGAATCAGTCCCCAGGCATGGAGCCAGTTTAGCACTGAGGTGAGTTAGTTGACTGTCATGGAGAGAGTTTAGTGCTGAGGTGGGGCAGTTTACGGCCATGGAGCCAGTTTTGTGCTGATAGGAATCAGTCCACAGACATGGAGCCAGGTTAGCACTGAGGTGAGTGAGTCTACAGTCATGGAGCCAGTTTAGTGCTGATGTGAGTCATTCCACAGCCTGGGAGCCAGTTTACTACTGAGGTGAGTCAGTTTACTGCCGTGGAGACAGTTTAGTGCCAAGGTGAGTGAGTTCACGGCCATGGAGCCAGTTTAGTACTGATGTGAGTCATTCCACAGCAATGGAGCCAGATTAATGCTGAGGTGAGTGAGTTCACTGCCATGGAGCTAGATTAGTGCTGAGGTGAGTGAGTCCACGGCCAATGAATCCAGTTTAGTGCTGAGGTGAGTCAGTCCACAGGCATGGAGCCAGTTTAGCACTGAGGTGAGTTAGTTGACTGTCATGGAGAGAGTTTAGTGCTGAGGTGGGGCAGTTTACGGCCATGGAGCCAGTTTTGTGCTGATAGGAATCAGTCCACAGACATGGAGCCAGGTTAGCACTGAGGTGAGTGAGTCTACAGTCATGGAGCCAGTTTAGTGCTGATGTGAGTCATTCCACAGCCTGGGAGCCAGTTTACTACTGAGGTGAGTCAGTTTACTGCCGTGGAGACAGTTTAGTGCCAAGGTGAGTGAGTTCACGGCCATGGAGCCAGTTTAGTACTGATGTGAGTCATTCCACAGCAATGGAGCCAGATTAATGCTGAGGTGAGTGAGTCCACAGCAATCGAGTCAGATTAGTACTGAGCTGAGTGAGTCCACAACAATGAATCCAGTTTAGTGCTGAGGTGAGTCAGTCCACAGCCATGGAGCCAGTTTCGTGCTGAGAGGAATCAGTCCCCAGTCATGGAGCCAGTTTAGTACTGAGTTGAGTGAGTCTATAGTTATGGAGCCAGTTTAGCGCTGAGGTGAGTTAGTTGACTGTCATGGAGAGAGTTTAGTACTGAGGTGAGTCATTCCACGTCCATGGAGCCAGTTTAATGCTAAGATGAGTCAGTCCACAGCAATCGAGTCAGTTTAGTGCTGAGGTGAGTGAGTTCACGCCCATGGAGCCAGATGAGTACTGAGGTGAGTCATTCCACAGCCATTGAACCAGTTTAGTACTGAGGTGAGTCACTTCACAGCCATGGAGCCAGTTTATTGCTGAGATGAGTCAGTCCACAGCAATCGAGTCAGTTTAGTGCTGAGGTGAGTGAGTCCACGTCCATGGAGCCAGTTTAATGCTGAGATGAGTCAGTCCACAGCAATCGAGTCAGTTTAGTGCTGAGATCAGTAAGTTCACAGCCATGGAGCCAGTTTCGTACTGAGGTGAGTGAGTTCAATGTCATGGAGCCAGTTAAGTGCTGAGGTGAGTGAGTCTAGAGCCATGGAGCCGGTTTAGTACTGAGGTGAGTCACTTCACAGCCATGGAGCCAGTTTATTGCTGAGATGAGTCAGTCCACAGCAATCGAGTCAGTTTAGTGCTGAGGTGAGTCAGTCCACAGCCATGGAGCCAGTTTCGTGCTGAGATCAGTAAGTGCACAGCCATGGAGCCAGTTTCGTACTGAGGTGAGTGAGTTCAATGTCATGGAGCCAGTTAAGTGCTGAGGTGAGTGAGTCTAGAGCCATGGAGCCGGTTTAGTACTGAGGTGAGTCAATCCACAGCCATGGAGAGAGTTTAGTGCTGAGCTGAGTGAGTCCACAGCCATGAATCCAGTTTACAGCTGAGGTGAGTGATTCCACAACAATGAATCCAGTTTAGTGCTGAGGTGAGTCAGTCCACAGCCATGGAGCCAGTTTAGTACTGAGGTGAGGCATTCCACAGTCATGGAGCCAGTTTCGTGCTGAGATCAGTAAGTGCGCAGCCATGGAGCCAGTTTAGTGCTGAGATCAGTAAGTGCGCAGCCATGGAGCCAGTTTCGTGCTGAGATCAGTAAGTGCGCAGCCATGGAGCCAGTTTCGTGCTGAGAGGAATCAGTCCCCAGGCATGGAGCCAGTTTAGCACTGAGGTGAGTTAGTTGACTGTCATGGAGAGAGTTTAGTGCTGAGGTGGGGCAGTTTACGGCCATGGAGCCAGTTTTGTGCTGATAGGAATCAGTCCACAGACATGGAGCCAGGTTAGCACTGAGGTGAGTGAGTCTACAGTCATGGAGCCAGTTTAGTGCTGATGTGAGTCATTCCACAGCCTGGGAGCCAGTTTACTACTGAGGTGAGTCAGTTTACTGCCGTGGAGACAGTTTAGTGCCAAGGTGAGTGAGTTCACGGCCATGGAGCCAGTTTAGTACTGATGTGAGTCATTCCACAGCAATGGAGCCAGATTAATGCTGAGGTGAGTGAGTTCACTGCCATGGAGCTAGATTAGTGCTGAGGTGAGTGAGTCCACGGCCAATGAATCCAGTTTAGTGCTGAGGTGAGTCAGTCCACAGGCATGGAGCCAGTTTAGCACTGAGGTGAGTTAGTTGACTGTCATGGAGAGAGTTTAGTGCTGAGGTGGGGCAGTTTACGGCCATGGAGCCAGTTTTGTGCTGATAGGAATCAGTCCACAGACATGGAGCCAGGTTAGCACTGAGGTGAGTGAGTCTACAGTCATGGAGCCAGTTTAGTGCTGATGTGAGTCATTCCACAGCCTGGGAGCCAGTTTACTACTGAGGTGAGTCAGTTTACTGCCGTGGAGACAGTTTAGTGCCAAGGTGAGTGAGTTCACGGCCATGGAGCCAGTTTAGTACTGATGTGAGTCATTCCACAGCAATGGAGCCAGATTAATGCTGAGGTGAGTGAGTCCACAGCAATCGAGTCAGATTAGTACTGAGCTGAGTGAGTCCACAACAATGAATCCAGTTTAGTGCTGAGGTGAGTCAGTCCACAGCCATGGAGCCAGTTTCGTGCTGAGAGGAATCAGTCCCCAGTCATGGAGCCAGTTTAGTACTGAGTTGAGTGAGTCTATAGTTATGGAGCCAGTTTAGCGCTGAGGTGAGTTAGTTGACTGTCATGGAGAGAGTTTAGTACTGAGGTGAGTCATTCCACGTCCATGGAGCCAGTTTAATGCTAAGATGAGTCAGTCCACAGCAATCGAGTCAGTTTAGTGCTGAGGTGAGTGAGTTCACGCCCATGGAGCCAGATGAGTACTGAGGTGAGTCATTCCACAGCCATTGAACCAGTTTAGTACTGAGGTGAGTCACTTCACAGCCATGGAGCCAGTTTATTGCTGAGATGAGTCAGTCCACAGCAATCGAGTCAGTTTAGTGCTGAGGTGAGTGAGTCCACGTCCATGGAGCCAGTTTAATGCTGAGATGAGTCAGTCCACAGCAATCGAGTCAGTTTAGTGCTGAGATCAGTAAGTTCACAGCCATGGAGCCAGTTTCGTACTGAGGTGAGTGAGTTCAATGTCATGGAGCCAGTTAAGTGCTGAGGTGAGTGAGTCTAGAGCCATGGAGCCGGTTTAGTACTGAGGTGAGTCACTTCACAGCCATGGAGCCAGTTTATTGCTGAGATGAGTCAGTCCACAGCAATCGAGTCAGTTTAGTGCTGAGGTGAGTCAGTCCACAGCCATGGAGCCAGTTTCGTGCTGAGATCAGTAAGTGCACAGCCATGGAGCCAGTTTCGTACTGAGGTGAGTGAGTTCAATGTCATGGAGCCAGTTAAGTGCTGAGGTGAGTGAGTCTAGAGCCATGGAGCCGGTTTAGTACTGAGGTGAGTCAATCCACAGCCATGGAGAGAGTTTAGTGCTGAGCTGAGTGAGTCCACAGCCATGAATCCAGTTTACAGCTGAGGTGAGTGATTCCACAACAATGAATCCAGTTTAGTGCTGAGGTGAGTCAGTCCACAGCCATGGAGCCAGTTTAGTACTGAGGTGAGGCATTCCACAGTCATGGAGCCAGTTTCGTGCTGAGATCAGTAAGTGCGCAGCCATGGAGCCAGTTTAGTGCTGAGATCAGTAAGTGCGCAGCCATGGAGCCAGTTTCGTGCTGAGATCAGTAAGTGCGCAGCCATGGAGCCAGTTTCGTGCTGAGAGGAATCAGTCCCCAGGCATGGAGCCAGTTTAGCACTGAGGTGAGTTAGTTGACTGTCATGGAGAGAGTTTAGTGCTGAGGTGGGGCAGTTTACGGCCATGGAGCCAGTTTTGTGCTGATAGGAATCAGTCCACAGACATGGAGCCAGGTTAGCACTGAGGTGAGTGAGTCTACAGTCATGGAGCCAGTTTAGTGCTGATGTGAGTCATTCCACAGCCTGGGAGCCAGTTTACTACTGAGGTGAGTCAGTTTACTGCCGTGGAGACAGTTTAGTGCCAAGGTGAGTGAGTTCACGGCCATGGAGCCAGTTTAGTACTGATGTGAGTCATTCCACAGCAATGGAGCCAGATTAATGCTGAGGTGAGTGAGTTCACTGCCATGGAGCTAGATTAGTGCTGAGGTGAGTGAGTCCACGGCCAATGAGCCAAGTTTTTTGTTGAGGTGAGCCAGTTAACGGCCATGGAGCCAGTTTAGTTCTGAGGTGAGTGAGTCTACTGCCACGGAGACAGTTTAGAACAGAGGAGAGTAGGTTTATGGCCATAGAACCAGTTTCGTGCTGAGGTCAATCAGTTCACGGCCTTGGTGCCACTTTAATACTGAGGTGAGTGAGCTCACGGCCATTGAGTCAGTTTAGCGCTGATGTGAGTCAGTTCACGGTCATGGAGTCAGTTTAGTGCTGAGGTGAGTCAGCCCACTGCCATGGAGCCAGTTTAGGGCTGAGGTGAGTCATTCCACAGTCATGGAGCCAGTTTAGTACTGAGGTGAGGCATTCCACAGTCATGGAGCCAGTTTAGTGCTGAGGTGAGTCATTCCACAGTCATGGAGCCCGTTTAGTACTGAGGTGAGTCATTCCACGTCCATGGAGCCAGTTTAATGCTAAGATGAGTCAGTCCACAGCAATCGAGTCAGTTTAGTGCTGAGGTGAGTGAGTTCACGCCCATGGAGCCAGATGAGTACTGAGGTGAGTCATTCCACAGCCATTGAACCAGTTTAGTACTGAGGTGAGTCACTTCACAGCCATTGAGCCAGTTTATTGCTGAGATGAGTCAGTCCACAGCAATCGAGTCAGTTTAGTGCTGAGGTGAGTGAGTCCACGTCCATGGAGCCAGTTTAATGCTGAGATGAGTCAGTCCACAGCAATCGAGTCAGATTAGTACTGAGCTGAGTGAGTCCACAACAATGAATCCAGTTTAGTGCTGAGGTGAGTCAGTCCACAGCCATGGAGCCAGTTTCGTGCTGAGAGGAATCAGTCCCCAGTCATGGAGCCAGTTTAGTACTGAGTTGAGTGAGTCTATAGTTATGGAGCCAGTTTAGCGCTGAGGTGAGTTAGTTGACTGTCATGGAGAGAGTTTAGTACTGAGGTGAGTCATTCCACGTCCATGGAGCCAGTTTAATGCTAAGATGAGTCAGTCCACAGCAATCGAGTCAGTTTAGTGCTGAGGTGAGTGAGTTCACGCCCATGGAGCCAGATGAGTACTGAGGTGAGTCATTCCACAGCCATTGAACCAGTTTAGTACTGAGGTGAGTCACTTCACAGCCATGGAGCCAGTTTATTGCTGAGATGAGTCAGTCCACAGCAATCGAGTCAGTTTAGTGCTGAGGTGAGTGAGTCCACGTCCATGGAGCCAGTTTAATGCTGAGATGAGTCAGTCCACAGCAATCGAGTCAGTTTAGTGCTGAGATCAGTAAGTTCACAGCCATGGAGCCAGTTTCGTACTGAGGTGAGTGAGTTCAATGTCATGGAGCCAGTTAAGTGCTGAGGTGAGTGAGTCTAGAGCCATGGAGCCGGTTTAGTACTGAGGTGAGTCACTTCACAGCCATGGAGCCAGTTTATTGCTGAGATGAGTCAGTCCACAGCAATCGAGTCAGTTTAGTGCTGAGGTGAGTCAGTCCACAGCCATGGAGCCAGTTTCGTGCTGAGATCAGTAAGTGCACAGCCATGGAGCCAGTTTCGTACTGAGGTGAGTGAGTTCAATGTCATGGAGCCAGTTAAGTGCTGAGGTGAGTGAGTCTAGAGCCATGGAGCCGGTTTAGTACTGAGGTGAGTCAATCCACAGCCATGGAGAGAGTTTAGTGCTGAGCTGAGTGAGTCCACAGCCATGAATCCAGTTTACAGCTGAGGTGAGTGATTCCACAACAATGAATCCAGTTTAGTGCTGAGGTGAGTCAGTCCACAGCCATGGAGCCAGTTTAGTACTGAGGTGAGGCATTCCACAGTCATGGAGCCAGTTTCGTGCTGAGATCAGTAAGTGCGCAGCCATGGAGCCAGTTTAGTGCTGAGATCAGTAAGTGCGCAGCCATGGAGCCAGTTTCGTGCTGAGATCAGTAAGTGCGCAGCCATGGAGCCAGTTTCGTGCTGAGAGGAATCAGTCCCCAGGCATGGAGCCAGTTTAGCACTGAGGTGAGTTAGTTGACTGTCATGGAGAGAGTTTAGTGCTGAGGTGGGGCAGTTTACGGCCATGGAGCCAGTTTTGTGCTGATAGGAATCAGTCCACAGACATGGAGCCAGGTTAGCACTGAGGTGAGTGAGTCTACAGTCATGGAGCCAGTTTAGTGCTGATGTGAGTCATTCCACAGCCTGGGAGCCAGTTTACTACTGAGGTGAGTCAGTTTACTGCCGTGGAGACAGTTTAGTGCCAAGGTGAGTGAGTTCACGGCCATGGAGCCAGTTTAGTACTGATGTGAGTCATTCCACAGCAATGGAGCCAGATTAATGCTGAGGTGAGTGAGTTCACTGCCATGGAGCTAGATTAGTGCTGAGGTGAGTGAGTCCACGGCCAATGAGCCAAGTTTTTTGTTGAGGTGAGCCAGTTAACGGCCATGGAGCCAGTTTAGTTCTGAGGTGAGTGAGTCTACTGCCACGGAGACAGTTTAGAACAGAGGAGAGTAGGTTTATGGCCATAGAACCAGTTTCGTGCTGAGGTCAATCAGTTCACGGCCTTGGTGCCACTTTAATACTGAGGTGAGTGAGCTCACGGCCATTGAGTCAGTTTAGCGCTGATGTGAGTCAGTTCACGGTCATGGAGTCAGTTTAGTGCTGAGGTGAGTCAGCCCACTGCCATGGAGCCAGTTTAGGGCTGAGGTGAGTCATTCCACAGTCATGGAGCCAGTTTAGTACTGAGGTGAGGCATTCCACAGTCATGGAGCCAGTTTAGTGCTGAGGTGAGTCATTCCACAGTCATGGAGCCCGTTTAGTACTGAGGTGAGTCATTCCACGTCCATGGAGCCAGTTTAATGCTAAGATGAGTCAGTCCACAGCAATCGAGTCAGTTTAGTGCTGAGGTGAGTGAGTTCACGCCCATGGAGCCAGATGAGTACTGAGGTGAGTCATTCCACAGCCATTGAACCAGTTTAGTACTGAGGTGAGTCACTTCACAGCCATTGAGCCAGTTTATTGCTGAGATGAGTCAGTCCACAGCAATCGAGTCAGTTTAGTGCTGAGGTGAGTGAGTCCACGTCCATGGAGCCAGTTTAATGCTGAGATGAGTCAGTCCACAGCAATCGAGTCAGATTAGTACTGAGCTGAGTGAGTCCACAACAATGAATCCAGTTTAGTGCTGAGGTGAGTCAGTCCACAGCCATGGAGCCAGTTTCGTGCTGAGAGGAATCAGTCCCCAGTCATGGAGCCAGTTTAGTACTGAGTTGAGTGAGTCTATAGTTATGGAGCCAGTTTAGCGCTGAGGTGAGTTAGTTGACTGTCATGGAGAGAGTTTAGTACTGAGGTGAGTCATTCCACGTCCATGGAGCCAGTTTAATGCTAAGATGAGTCAGTCCACAGCAATCGAGTCAGTTTAGTGCTGAGGTGAGTGAGTTCACGCCCATGGAGCCAGATGAGTACTGAGGTGAGTCATTCCACAGCAATCGAGTCAGTTTCGTGCTGAGGTGAGTGAGTCCACGTCCATGGAGCCAGTTTAATGCTGAGATGAGTCAGTCCACAGCAATCGAGTCAGTTTAGTGCTGAGATCAGTAAGTTCACAGCCATGGAGCCAGTTTCGTGCTGAGAGGAATCAATCCCCAGTCATGGAGCCAGATGAGTGCTGAGGTGAGTCATTCCACAGCCATGGAGCCAGTTTGTTGCTGAGATGAGTCAGTCCACAACAATCGAGTCAGTTTAGTGCTGAGGTGAGTGAGTTCAAGGTCTTGGAGACAGTTTAGTTTTGAGGTGAGTGAGTTTATGGCCATGGAGCCAGTTTAGTGCTGATGTGAGTGATTTCACGGTCATGGAGCCAGTTTAGTGCTGAGGTGAGTCACTTCACGGTCATGGAACCAGTTTACTGCCGAGGTGAGTGAGTCGACCGCCATGGAGTCAGTTTAGTGCTGAGGTGAGTCAGTCCACAGCCATGGAGCCAGTTTAGTACTGAGGTGACTGAGTTCACGGCCAATGAGCCAGGTTTATTGCTGAGGTGAGTCAGTTAATGGCCATGGAGTCAGTTTAGTTCTGAGGTGAGTGAGTCGATCGCCATGGAACCAGTTTAGTGCTGAGCTGAGTGAGTCCACAACCATGAATCCAGTTTAGTGCTGAGGTGAGTGATTCCACAACAATGAATCCAGTTTAGTGCTGAGGTGAGTCAGTCCACGCCATGGAGCCAGTTTAGTGCTGAGGTGAGTGAGTCCACAGCCATGGATCCAGTTTAGTGCTGAGGTGAGAGAGTTTATGGCTATGGATCCAGTTTAGTGCTGAGGTGTGTGAGTTCACGGTCATGGAGCCAGTTTAGTGCCGAGGTGAGTGAGTCTAGAGCCATGGAGACGGTTTAGTACTGAGGTGAGTAATTCCACAGCCATGGAGAGAGCTTAGTGCTGAGGTGAGAGAGTCGACCGCCATGGAGTCAGTTTAGTGCTGAGGTGAGTGAGTTCACGGCCATGGAGCCAGTTTAGTTCTGAGGGTCTCCCGCCATGGAGACAGTTTAGAGCTGAGTAGAGTCACTTCACGTTCATGGAGACAGTTTAGTGCTGAGGTCAATGAGTTGACACCCTTGGTGCCACTTTAATGCTGAGGTGAGTGAGTTCACGGCCATTGAGTCAGTTTAGTGCTGATGTCCGTCAGTTCACTGCCATGGAGCCAGTTTAGTGCTGAGGTGCGTCAATTGACGGCCATGGAGCCAGTTTAGTGCTGAGGTGAGTCATTCCACAGCCACGGAGCCAGTTTAGTGCTGAGGTGCGTCAGTTGACGGCCATGGAGCCAGTTCAGTGCTGAGGTGAGTGAGTCCACGGCCATGGAGACAGTTTAGTGCTGAGAGGAATCAGTCCCCAGACATGGAGCCAGTTTAGCACTGAGTTGAGTGAGTCAATAGTAATGGAGCCAGTTTACGCTCAGGTGAGTTAGTTGACTATCATGGAGCCAGTTTAGTGCTGAGGTGAGTTATTTGACGGCCATGGAGCCAGTTTAGTGCTGAGGTGAATGAGTCCACGGCCATGGATCCAGTTTAGTGCTGAGGTGAGAGAGTTTATGGCTATGGATCCAGTTTAGTGCTGAGGTGCGTGAGTTCACGGTCATGGAGCCAGTTTAGTGCTGAGGTGTATGAGTTCACGGTCATGGAACCAGTTTAGTGCTGAGATGAGTCAGTTCACGGCAATGGAGCCAGTTTAGTGCTGTGATGAGTCAGTCCACAGCAATCGGGTCAGTTTAATACTTTGGTGAGTCAGTTCACGGTTATGGAGCCAGTCTTGTGCTGAGGTGAGTCAGTCCACAGACATGGAGCCAGTTTAGTGCTGAGGTGAGTCATTTTACTGCCATGGAGCCAGTTTAGTGCTGAGGTGAATGTGTCCACAGTCATGGAGCCAGTTTAGTGACGAGGTGAATGGGTCTACCGCCATGGAGGCAGTTAAGTTCTGAGGAGAGTCACTTCACGGTCATGGAACCAGTTTAGTGCCGAGGTGAGTGAGTTCACGCCCATGGAGCCAGATGAGTACTGAGGTGAGTCATTCCACAGCAATCGAGTCAGTTTCGTGCTGAGGTGAGTGAGTCCACGTCCATGGAGCCAGTTTAATGCTGAGATGAGTCAGTCCACAGCAATCGAGTCAGTTTAGTGCTGAGATCAGTAAGTTCACAGCCATGGAGCCAGTTTCGTGCTGAGAGGAATCAATCCCCAGTCATGGAGCCAGATGAGTGCTGAGGTGAGTCATTCCACAGCCATGGAGCCAGTTTGTTGCTGAGATGAGTCAGTCCACAACAATCGAGTCAGTTTAGTGCTGAGGTGAGTGAGTTCAAGGTCTTGGAGACAGTTTAGTTTTGAGGTGAGTGAGTTTATGGCCATGGAGCCAGTTTAGTGCTGATGTGAGTGATTTCACGGTCATGGAGTCAGTTTAGTGCTGAGGTGAGTCAGTCCACAGCCATGGAGACAGTTTAGTTCTGAGGTGAGTGAGTCGATCGCCATGGAGTCAGTTTAGTGCTGAGGTGAGTGAGTTCACGGTCATGGAACCAGTTTAGTGCTGAGCTGAGTGAGTCCACAACCATGAATCCAGTTTAGTGCTGAGGTGAGTGATTCCACAACAATGAATCCAGTTTAGTGCTGAGGTGAGTGAGTCCACAGCCATGGAGCCAGTTTAGTGCTGAGGTGAGAGAGTTTATGGCTATGGATCCAGTTTAGTGCTGAGGTGTGTGAGTTCACGGTCATGGAGCCAGTTTAGTGCCGAGGTGAGTGAGTCTAGAGCCATGGAGACGGTTTAGTACTGAGGTGAGTAATTCCACAGCCATGGAGAGAGCTTAGTGCTGAGGTGAGAGAGTCGACCGCCATGGAGTCAGTTTAGTGCTGAGGTGAGTGAGTTCACGGCCATGGAGCCAGTTTAGTTCTGAGGGTCTCCCGCCATGGAGACAGTTTAGAGCTGAGTAGAGTCACTTCACGTTCATGGAGACAGTTTAGTGCTGAGGTCAATGAGTTGACACCCTTGGTGCCACTTTAATGCTGAGGTGAGTGAGTTCACGGCCATTGAGTCAGTTTAGTGCTGATGTCCGTCAGTTCACTGCCATGGAGCCAGTTTAGTGCTGAGGTGCGTCAATTGACGGCCATGGAGCCAGTTTAGTGCTGAGGTGAGTCATTCCACAGCCACGGAGCCAGTTTAGTGCTGAGGTGCGTCAGTTGACGGCCATGGAGCCAGTTCAGTGCTGAGGTGAGTGAGTCCACGGCCATGGAGACAGTTTAGTGCTGAGAGGAATCAGTCCCCAGACATGGAGCCAGTTTAGCACTGAGTTGAGTGAGTCAATAGTAATGGAGCCAGTTTACGCTCAGGTGAGTTAGTTGACTATCATGGAGCCAGTTTAGTGCTGAGGTGAGTTATTTGACGGCCATGGAGCCAGTTTAGTGCTGAGGTGAATGAGTCCACGGCCATGGATCCAGTTTAGTGCTGAGGTGAGAGAGTTTATGGCTATGGATCCAGTTTAGTGCTGAGGTGCGTGAGTTCACGGTCATGGAGCCAGTTTAGTGCTGAGGTGTATGAGTTCACGGTCATGGAACCAGTTTAGTGCTGAGATGAGTCAGTTCACGGCAATGGAGCCAGTTTAGTGCTGTGATGAGTCAGTCCACAGCAATCGGGTCAGTTTAATACTTTGGTGAGTCAGTTCACGGTTATGGAGCCAGTCTTGTGCTGAGGTGAGTCAGTCCACAGACATGGAGCCAGTTTAGTGCTGAGGTGAGTCATTTTACTGCCATGGAGCCAGTTTAGTGCTGAGGTGAATGTGTCCACAGTCATGGAGCCAGTTTAGTGACGAGGTGAATGGGTCTACCGCCATGGAGGCAGTTAAGTTCTGAGGAGAGTCACTTCACGGTCATGGAACCAGTTTAGTGCCGAGGTGAGTGAGTCGACCGCCATGGAGTCAGTTTAGTGCTGAGGTGAGTAATTCCACAGCCATTCAGTCAGTTTAGTGCTGAGGTGCGTCAGTTCACTGTCATGGAGCCAGTTTAGTGCTGAGGTGAGTCAGTCCACAGCCACGGAGCCAGTTTAGTGCTGAGGTGAGTGAGTCTAGAGCCATGGAGACAGTTTAGTGCTGAGGTGAGTCATTCCACAGCCCTGGAGACAGTTTACTGTCTGAGGTTAGTGAGTTTATGACCATGGAGACAGTTTAGTGCTGAGGTGAGTGAGTTCAAGGTCACAGAGACAGTTTAATGTTGAGGTGAGTGATTTTATGGCCAAGGAGCCAGTTAAGTGCTGAGGTGAGTGAGTCCACGGCCATGGAGACAGTTTAGTGCTGAGGTGAGTGAGTTCACAGCCATGGAGCCAGTTTAGTTCTGAGCAGAGTGGGTCTCCCGCCATGGAGACAGTTTAGAGCTGAGGAGAGTCACTTCACGGTCATGGAGACAGTTTAGTGCTGAGCAGAGTGGGTCTCCCGCCATGGAGACAGTTTAGAGCTGAGGAGAGTCACTTCACGGTCATGGAGACAGTTTAGTGCTGAGATCAATGAGTTGACACCCTTGGTGCCACTTTAATACTGAGGTGAGTGAGTCCACGGCCATTGAGTCAGTTTAGTGCTGATGTGAGTCATTCCACAGCCATGGACCCAGTTTAGTACTGAGGTGAGTCATTCCACAGCAATCGAGTCAGTTTCGTGCTGAGGTGAGTGAGTCCACGTCCATGGAGCCAGTTTAATGCTGAGATGAGTCAGTCCACAGCAATCGAGTCAGTTTAGTGCTGAGGTGAGTGAGTCTAGAGCCATGGAGACAGTTTAGAGCTGAGGAGAGTCACTTCACGGTCATGGAGACAGTTTAGTGCTGAGGTCAATGAGTTGACACCCTTGGTGCCACTTTAATGCTGAGGTGAGTAAGTTCAAGGTCATGGAACCAGTTTAGTTCTGAGGTGAGTGAGTCCACGGCCATGGAGCCAGTTTAGTGCTGAAGTGAGAGAGTTCATGGTCATGGATCCAGTTTAGTGCTGAGGTGAGTGAGTCTAGAGCCATGGAGACAGTTTAGTACTGAGGTGAGTCATTCCACAGCCATGGAGCCAGTTTACTGTCTGAGGTTAGTGAGTTTATGGCCATGGATCCAGTTTAGTGCTGAGGTGAGTGAATTCAAGGTCACGGAAACAGTTAAGTGCTGAGGTGAGTGAGTCCACGGCCATGGAGCCAGTTTAGTGCTGAGGTGAGTGAGTCCACAGCCATGGATCCAGTTTAGTGCTGATGTGAGAGAGTTTATGGCTATGGATCCAGTTTAGTGCTGATGTGAGAGAGTTTATGGCTATGGATCCAGTTTAGTGCTGAGGTATGTGAGTTCACGGTCATGGAGCCAGTTTAGTGCTGAGGTGTATGAGTTCACGGTCATGGAACCAGTTTAGTGCTGAGATGAGTCAGTTCACAGCAATGGAGCCAGTTTAGTGCTGAGATTAGTCAGTTCACGGCAATGGAGCCAGTTTAGTGCTGTGATGAGTCAGTCCACAGCAATCGAGTCAGTTTAATACTTTGGTGAGTCAGTTCACGGTTATGGAGCCAGTTTTGTGCTGAGGTGAGTCAGTCCACAGACATGGAGCCAGTTTAGTGCTGAGGTGAGTCATTTTACTGCCATGGAGCCAGTTTAGTGCTGAGGTGAATGTGTCCACAGTCATGGAGGCAGTTAAGTTCTGAGGTGAGTCACTTCACGGTCATGGAACCAGTTTAGTGCTGAGGTGAGTGAGTCGACAACCATGGAGACGGTTTAGTACTGAGGTGAGTAATTCCACAGCCATGGAGAGAGCTTAGTGCTGAGGTGAGTGAGTTCACGGCCATGGAGCCAGTTTAGTTCTGAGGGTCTCCCGCCATGGAGACAGTTTAGAGCTGAGGAGAGTCACTTCACGGTCATGGAGACAGTTTAGTGCTGAGGTCAATGAGTTGACACCCTTGGTGCCATTTTAATGCTGAGGTGAGTGAGTTCACGGCCATTGAGTCAGTTTAGTGCTGATGTTCGTCAGTTCACTGCCATGGAGCCAGTTTAGTGCTGAGGTGAGTCATTCCACAGCCACGGAGCCAGTTTAGTGCTGAGGTGAGTCATTCCACAGCCACGGAGCCAGTTTAGTGCTGAGGTGAGTCATTCCACAGCCACGGAGCCAGTTTAGTGCTGAGGTGCGTCGGTTGACGGCCATGGAGCCAGTTCAGTGCTGAGGTGAGTGAGTCTAGAGCCATGGAGACAGTTTAGTACTAAGGTGAGTCATTCCACAGCCATGGAGACAGATTAGTGCTGATGTGAGTCATTCCACAGCCCTGGAGACAGTTTACTGTCTGAGGATAGTGAGTTTATGGCCTCGAGACAGTTTAGTGCTGAGGTGAGTGAGTTCAAGGTCACGGAGACAGTTTAATGTTGAGGTGAGTGATTTTATGGCCAAGGAGCCAGTTAAGTGCTGAGGTGAGTGAGTCCACAGCCATTGAGTCAGTTTAGTTCTGAGGTGAGTGCGTCTACCGCCATGGAGACAGTTTAGAGCTGAGGAGAGTCACTTCACGGTCATGGAGACAGTTTAGTGCTGAGATCAATGAGTTGACACCCTTGGTGCCACTTTAATACTGAGGTGAGTGAGTCCACGGCCATTGAGTCAGTTTAGTGCTGATGTGAGTCATTCCACAGCCATGGACCCAGTTTAGTACTGAGGTGAGTCATTCCACAGCCATGGAGAGAGTTTAGTGCTGAGGTGAGTGAGTTCACGGCCATGGAGCCAGTTTAGTTCTGAGGGTCTCCCGCCATGGAGACAGTTTAGAGCTGAGGAGAGTCACTTCACGGTCATGGAGACAGTTTAGTGCTGAGGTCAATGAGTTGACACCCTTGGTGCCACTTTAATGCTGAGGTGAGTGAGCTCACGGCCATTGAGTCAGTTTAGTGCTGATGTTCGTCAGTTCACTGCCATGGAGCCAGTTTAGTGCTGAGGTGAGTCATTCCACAGCCACGGAGCCAGTTTAGTGCTGAGGTGAGTCATTCCACAGCCACGGAGCCAGTTTAGTGCTGAGGTGCGTCGGTTGACGGCCATGGAGCCAGTTCAGTGCTGAGGTGAGTGAGTCTAGAGCCATGGAGACAGTTTAGTACTAAGGTGAGTCATTCCACAGCCATGGAGACAGATTAGTGCTGATGTGAGTCATTCCACAGCCCTGGAGACAGTTTACTGTCTGAGGATAGTGAGTTTATGGCCTCGAGACAGTTTAGTGCTGAGGTGAGTGAGTTCAAGGTCACGGAGACAGTTTAATGTTGAGGTGAGTGATTTTATGGCCAAGGAGCCAGTTAAGTGCTGAGGTGAGTGAGTCCACAGCCATGGAGACAGTTTAGTGCTGAGGTGAGTGAGTTCACAGCCATTGAGTCAGTTTAGTTCTGAGGTGAGTGCGTCTACCGCCATGGAGACAGTTTAGAGCTGAGGAGAGTCACTTCACGGTCATGGAGACAGTTTAGTGCTGAGGTCAATGAGTTGACACCCTTGGTGCCACTTTAATACTGAGGTGAGTGAGTCCACGGCCATTGAGTCAGTTTAGTGCTGATGTGAGTCATTCCACAGCCATGGACCCAGTTTAGTACTGAGGTGAGTCATTCCACAGCAATCGAGTCAGTTTCGTGCTGAGGTGACTGAGTCGACCGCCATTGAGTCAGTTTAGTGCTGAGGTGAGTCAGTCTAGAGCCATGGAGACAGTTTAGAGCTGAGTTGAGTCACTTCACGTTCATGGAGACAGTTTAGTGCTGAGGTCAATGAGTTGACACCCTTGGTGCCACTTTAATGCTGAGGTGAGTAAGTTCAAGGTCATGGAACCAGTTTAGTTCTGAGGTGAGTGAGTCCACGGCCATGGAGCCAGTTTAGTGCTGAGGTGAGTGAGTCTAGAGCCATGGAGACAGTTTAGTACTGAGGTGAGTCATTCCACAGCCATGGAGCCAGTTTACTGTCTGAGGTTAGTGAGTTTATGGCCATGGAGCCAGTTTACTGTCTGAGGTTAGTGAGTTTATGGCCATGGAGCCAGTTTACTGTCTGAGGTTAGTGAGTTTATGGCCATGGATCCAGTTTAGTGCTGAGGTGAGTGAATTCAAGTTCACGGAGACAGTTAAGTGCTGAGGTGAGTGAGTCCACAGCCATGGATCCAGTTTAGTGCTGAGGTGAGTGAGTCCACAGCCATGGATCCAGTTTAGTGCTGAGGTGAGAGAGTTTATTGCTATGGATCCAGTTTAGTGCTGAGGTGTGTGAGTTCACGGTCATGGAGCCAGTTTAGTGCTGAGGTGAGAGAGTTCAAGGTCATGGATCCAGTTTAGTGCTGAGGTGAGTGAGTCTAGAGCCATGGAGACAGTTTAGTACTGAGGTGAGTCATTCCACAGCCATGGAGCCAGTTTACTGTCTGAGGTTAGTGAGTTTATGGCCATGGATCCAGTTTAGTGCTGAGGTGAGTGAGTCTAGAGCCATGGAGACAGTTTAGTGCTGAGGTGAGTCATTCCACAGCCATGGAGACAGATTATTGCTGATGTGAGTCATTCCACAGCCCTGGAGCCAGTTTACTGTCTGAGGTTAGTGAGTTTATGGTCATGGATCCAGTTTAGTGCTGAGGTGAGTGAATTCAAGGTCACGGAGACAGTTAAGTGCTGAGGTGAGTGAGTCCACAGCCATGGAGCCAGTCTAATTCTGAGGTCAATGAGTTGACACCCTTGGTGCCACTTTAATACTGAGGTGAGTGAGCTCACGGCCATTGAGTCAGTTTAGTGCTGAGGTGAGTCATTCCACAGCCATGGTGCCAGTTTCGCGCTGAGGTGAGTCATTCCACAGCCATGGAGCCGGTTTAGTGCAGAGGTGAGTGAGTCTAGAGCAATAGAGACAGTTTAGTTCTGAGGTGAGTGAGTCATCCACCATGGAGACAGTTTAGAGCTGAGGAGAGTCACTTCACGGCCATGGAACCAGTTTAGTTCTGAGGTGTGTGGGTCCACAGCCATGGAGACAGTTTAGAGCTGAGGAGAGTCACTTCACGGTCATGGAGACAGTTTAGTGCTGAGGTCAATGAGTTGACACCCTTGGTGCCACTTTAATGCTGAGGTGAATGAGTTCACGGCCATTGAGTCAGTTTAGTGCTGATGTGAGTCAGTTCACTGTCATGGAGCCAGTTTCGTGCTGAGAGGAATCAGTCCCCAGACATGGAGCCAGTTTAGCACTGAGTTGAGTGAGTCTATAGTAATGGAGCCAGTTTACGCTCAGGTGAGTTAGTTGACTATCATGGAGCCAGTTTAGTGCTGAGGTGAGTCAGTCCACAGCCATGGAGCCAGTTTAGAGCTGAGGTGAGTCATTCCACAGCCATGGAACCAGTTTAGTGCTGAGGTGAGTCAGTTTACTGCCATGGAGACAGTTTAGTGCTGAGGTGAGTGAGTCCAGAGCCATGGAGACTGTTTAGTGCTGAGGTGTGTCAGTCCACAGCCACGGAACCAGTTTCGTGCTGAGATCAGTAAGTGCACAGCCATGGAGCCAGGTTCGTTCTGAGATCAGTAAGTGCACAGCCATGGAGCCTGTTTCGTGCTGAGAGGAATCAATCCCCAGACATGGAGCCAGTTTAGCACTGAGATGAGTGAGTCTACAGTCATGGAGCCAGAACAGTGCTGATGTGAGTCATTTCACAGCCAGGGAGCCAGTTTAGTGCTGATGTGAGTCAGTTTACTGCCATGGAGCCAGTTTAGTGCCAAGATGAGTGAGGCCACAGTCGTGGAGCCAGTTTAGTGTCGAGGTGAGTCATTCCACAGACAGGGAGCCAGTTTAGTACTGAGTTGAGTGAGTCTATAGTCATGGAGCCAGTTTAGCGCTGAGGTGAGTTAGTTGACTGTCATGGAGAGAGTTTAGTGCTGAGGTGGGGCAGTTTATGGCCATGGAGCCAGTTTTGTGCTGATAGCAATCAGTCCACAGACATGGAGCCAGGTTAGCACTGAGGTGAGTGAGTCTACAGTCATGGAGCCAGTTTAGTGTCGAGGTGAGTGAGTTCACGGCCATGGAGCCAGTTTAGTGCTGAGGTGAGTCATTCCACAGCCATGGAGAGACTTTAGTGCTGAGGTGAGTGACTCGACCGCCATGGAGTCAGTTTAGTGCTGAGGTGAGTGAATCTAGAGCCATGGAGACAGTTTAGTACTGAGGTGAGTGAGTTCACGGTCATGGAACCAGCTTAGTGACGAGGTGAGTGAGTCGACTGCCATGGAGTCAGTTTAGTGCTGAGGTGAGTGAGTCTAGAGCCATGGAGACGGTTTAGTACTGAGGTGAGTCAATCCACAGCCATGGAGCCAGTTTAGTGCTGAGGTGAGTCATTCCACAGCCATGGTGCCAGTTTAGTGCTGAGATGAGTCATTCCACAGTCATCGAGCCAGATTAGTGTTGATGTGAGTGAGTTGACGGCCATGGTGCCAGTTTAGTGCTGAGATGAGTCATTCCACAACCATGGAACCAGTTTCGTACTGAGGTCAATGAGTTCACGGCCTTGGTGCAACTTTAATACTGAGGTGAGTGAGCTCACGGCCATTGAGTCAGTTTAGGGCTGATGTGAGTCAGTTCACGGTCATAGAGTCAGTTTAGTGCTGAGGTGAGTCATTCCACAGTCATTGAGCCAGTTTAGTACTGAGGTGAGTCATTCCACAGCCAGGGAGCCAGTTTAGTGCTAAGGTGCGTCAGATGACGGCTATGGAGCCAGTTCAGGGCTGAGGTGAGTCAGTCCACAGCCACGGAGCCAGCTTAGTGCTGAGTTGAGTGAGTCTAGAGCCATGGAGACAGTTTAGTACTGAGGTGAGTCATTCCACAGCCCTGGAGCCAGTTTACTGTCTGAGGTTAGTGAGTTTATGGCCATGGAGACAGTTTAGTGCTGAGGTGAGTGAGTTCAAGGTCACGGAGACAGTTTAGTGTTGAGGTGAGTGATTTTATGGCCAAGGAGCCAGTTAATTGCTGAGGTGAGTGAGTCCACGGCCATGGAGACAGTTTAGTGCTGAGGTGAGTGAGTTCAAGGTCTTGGAGACAGTTTAGTGTTGAGGTGAGTGAGTCCACGGTCTTGGAGACAGTTTAGTGTTGAGGTGAGTGAGTTCAAGGTCTTGGAGACAGTTTAGTGTTGAGGTGAGTGAGTCCACGGTCTTGGAGACAGTTTAGTGCTGAGGTGAGTGAGTTCAAGGTCACGGAGACAGTTTAGTGTTGAGGTGAGTGATTTTATGGCCAAGGAGCCAGTTAATTGCTGAGGTGAGTGAGTCCACGGCCATGGAGACAGTTTAGTGCTGAGGTGAGTCATTCCACAGCCACGGAGCCAGTTTAGTGTTGAGGTGAGTGAGTCCACGGTCTTGGAGACAGTTTAGTGTTGAGGTGAGTGAGTTTATGGCCATGGAGCCAGTTTAGTGCTGAGGTGAGTCATTCCACAGCCACGGAGCCAGTTTAGTGCTGAGCTGAATCAGTCCACGTCCATGGAGCCAGTTTAGTTCTGAGGTGAGTGGGTGTCCCGCCATGGAGACAGTTTAGAGCTGCGGTGAGTGAGTCCACGGCCAATAAGCCAGGTTTTTTGCTGAGGTGAGTCAGTTAACGGCCATGGAGTCAGTTTAGTGCTGAGGTGAGTGGGTCTACCTCCATGGAGACAGTTTACTGCTGAGGAGAGTCACTTCACGGTAATGGAGACAGTTTAGTGCTGAGGTCAATGAGTTGACACCCTTGGTGCCACTTTAATGCTGAGCTGAGTGAGTTCACGGCCATTGAGTCAGTTTATTGCTGAGGTGAGTCAGTCCACAGCAATCGAGTCAGGTTAGTGCTGAGGTGAGTGAGTTCAAGGTCTTGGAGACAGTTTAGTGTTGAGGTGAGTGAGCTTATGGCCATGGAGCCAGTTTAGTGCTGATGTGAGTGATTTCACGGTCATGGAGCCAGTTTAGTGACGAGGTGAATGGGTCTACCGCCATGGAGTCAGTTTCGTGCTGAGGTGAGTCACTTCACGGTCATGGAACCAGTTTAGTGCCGAGGTGAGTGGGTCGACCGCCATGGAGTCAGTTTCGTGCTGAGGTGAGTGAGTCTAGAGCCATGGAGTCTGTCTAGCACTGAGGTGAGTCATTCCACAGCCATGGAGAGAGTTTAGTGCTGAGGTGAGTGAGTCGATCGCCATGGAGTCAGTTTAGTGCTGAGGTGAGTGAGTTCACGGTCATGGAACCAGTTTAGTGCTGAGCTGAGTGAGTCCACAACCGGAAAAACCAGTTTACTGCTGAGGTGAGTGATTCCACAACAATGAATCCAGTTTAGTGCTGAGGTGAGTGAGTTCACAGCCATGGAGCCAGTTTCGTGCTGAAAGGAATCAGTCTACAGTCATGGAGCCAGTTTAGTACTGAGGTGAGTGGGTCGACTGCCATGGAGCCAGTTTGGTGCTGAGGTGAGTGAAATAGGTCCAGGAGCCTGATGCCTGCAGGCACATGTGTGGAGTCTGTTCAGCACCTTGACCAGACGGACAGTCATCTCTTAAGTCAGAGCCAGTATCATCAGACTGCCCACCTGGAATGCATAATACACTATGTGCTCTGCAAACACCTCTCTCATAAAGATAATTCCTTACGTTGCAATTATTTGGAGCAAACACTGCAAATCAGTCCTGTTGTTAACTTAATCAGCAAGCTTTGGAGCCGGAATTTTAACACCACATGATTATTTGGGCACTGGAGCTTTTGAAGCCACATTAAAGAGATAGTGAGACAGGAGCTAAGTAGCACTGTACACTAAACAGGATGCCTTTATAGCCTTTCATGTACTGTATCCTGGAACTGATCTACGTCTTGGCTGATATTCTCTGAACTATATTCCAAACATCTGTAGTGTGGGCTTCATTGTTATTGTTGAAGGCTGCAAGCAGATTACTATGAAGAGGTTGTCTTCAATACCAATATACCAGAGAAGGAAAAAAAGCAAGTTTTGTACGTTATTGGATTGGATCATTTCACTTGGCAACACTTCTACTGGAATCTCGGACTGTTGTCCAGTGCTGACTTATGCCTTTGTACATTAACTACAGAAGCCAAAGGTGTTCCAGATATCTGATATCAAAGTTCTGTTAATTTATTATCGAAGTATGTACATGTCACCATAGCCTAGCTTGAGGTTCTTTCTGTTTTGAAAATGTCACCATGTCCAGTGGCAGACCCCTGAGTGAATCAGAATCGGGTTTAATTTCACCAGCATATGTCATGAAATTTGTTGTTACGTGGCAGTGCTACATTGCAATATATAATAATAAAAACTATAAGTTACAATAAGAAGTATATACAGGAAAGAAAATTACAATAAATACGTAGTGGGAAAAGAGAGGTAGTGTTTATGGGTCAGATCAGAGAGCTGATGGAGGGAGAGAAGCTGTCACTGTTGAGTGTGTGTCTTCAAGCTCCTGTGCCTCCTCCTTGATGGTAGCAATGAGAAGAGGACACATCCTGGGTGATGGGGGTCCTTAATGATGAATGCTGCTGTTTTGAGGCATCACCTTTTGAAGGTGACGTGGTTGCTCAGGTAACTAATGCACATGATGGAGTTGGTTGAGCTTTCAATTCTCTGCAGCTTTTTCTGACCCAGTGCAGTGGCCCCTCCACACCAGACAGTGTTGAGCTGATTTCCAAGTATAACTCCACATCTACCCAGAGTTCAAAACACAGCTCTATTCATCTGAACGAGGTGAGTAATAAGGTAAGTATAGGTAGTAGTTTATCATTAATTTTACTTTATCTTAATGTTTTGATTAATATCTTGACTTCTACTGTATTCTAATCGCTCTTTTGATGACTTAACCTATTTGAACTGTTTTGAAATGTTTTGTGATTATCAGAAACTTGTTAAGATAGTTCAAGGGCATTTACAGCGGCAAATCGGAGTCTGTCTCTGCTGCTCGTGGTCCATTTTCCTTCAGTGGAAGACTTGTGGGCGTGCAACGGTCAGGGCAGCTTCCCTCTGTGCTTGGATTGGTGCTGTAGGAATGGATGGTCTCTGCATTCAACAGAGGGTCAGTCCAATCAAATCTCATCTTTTATTTTCTTCCTATAACTTCTTTTCTATTCCATGAATTTCTTTCCCTCTTCCTTCAATAGGGAGGGGAGACGGGTACTGGAGATTTTCAGGGTGGTGCACACAGATTACCCAGTCACAGAGGAAAGGGATCGACAGAAGCAGGACCTCTCCATTATCATTAAGCCTGTAAGTCATTCACATGCGTATGTGTGTATTTAATGTGGAAAATGCATCAAACTGCTGATGCTTGCACTCGTGGCTTAGACTTACAGACCTTGGCGAAATGGCCCTTCTTCCCGCAGCTGAACAGGTCGCTTCTCGGGCCAGGCAGCGTTTTCGGGGGTGCTTTTCGAGTCCGCAGAAGTAACACTGCACGGGCTTGCGACTGGCAGCAGCTGTGGTCAGGTTCGGGGATTTCGTGGAATCGCGACTGGCAGTGGCGTTGGCGAATTCGCTCGCGGGAACTGGCGGCAGCGGGGTCTGAGGTGTCCACGGAACTGGCGGGGGATCGCACAGCTGGACAGTGTCAGTGTTGTGCAGAGCAGCCTCCAGCGTGTCGGCCATCTCGATCACTGAGCGTAAGAAAAGATCGGCATTTTCCAGCAGCCGCTGGCGCATGTACACTGACCTGATCCCTGTAACAAAGGCGTCTCGTACGAGAAGCTCCACATGCTGTTCCGCCGTGAGAGCTTTGCAGTCGCAAGTTCACACGAGTATCTGTGAAACTCGGCGCTTGATTCTCCAAGCCGCTGTCGTCGCGTAGCTAAGCAATGTCTTGCGCAGACGGTGTTCACCGGCCGCAGGTACTGTCTTTTGCGGGCATCTAGTGCCCCTTGGTAGGTCGACAGGCCTCTGATAAGTGAGTAAACTTTTGGGGTGACCCTCGAGAGGAGAATTCTGTGCATAACAGCAGGGTCAGTCGCACGAACCTCCTCCAAGTATGAGTGGAAGCATGCAAGCCAGAGTTCAAAGGCAAGAGCTACTTCGGGGGCTTGGGGGTCCAAATCCAATATTTCCGGACGTAAAATGCTTTCCATGTTTTAAAACTTCCAGTCAATAAAATTGATGCACCATCAATAACTCTCTCTGAGACGTGAAGGTGAGATATCAGCTTTTATTGACTGGAAGAAAGAACAAGCTGTGGTTGACCACCATACTACATCCTGGAGACTGAGGGCCGGGCTCAGGCCTCAATCGCCTTTATACCGGGGTCTGTGGGAGGAGCCACAGGAGCAGTCAGCGGGGGGCGGTGGGGGGGGGGTGTCCAGACAGGTATATGTAGTTCACCACAGCGTACAGGCCCAGAGCCATCAAACACTCCTCATACGTTAAACCTGTCATTACCAGAATCGTTCTTGTGAGCCCCTTCTGGACCCTCTGCAATGTCAGCACATCTTTTCTTAGTTAAGGGGCTCACAATACTCCAAGTGTGATCTGACCAATCCTGGGGTGACGTCTGAAGCTGGAGGCCTGATGTCTGTGAGTCTGAGAATCTGGTCAGAAGGTCTGAAGGCCCAGAGGTGGAGCTCCCTGGGGCTGGATGACTGTCTGTGTGTGTGGGTGGGTGGGATGAATGCAAAAGGGGATTGTTTTGCTGTTGTTGTCTTGTTTTGTTCTTGTTGATGCTTGGGTTGCTCTGAGGAACATTGTGGGCATGCTACGTTGGCACCAGGCTGCCCATCCTAGGGTGTGCTGGTTAATGCCAACAATGCATGTCACTGTACGTTTCGATGTACATTTAACAAGTAAATCTGAATCTGGAAGTTTAACTTTCTACCACCTGGATAACAATTAAACCAAAGGAATTTGTTTCTATATCTCACACCGTGAGAAAAATTCACCACAACTGAACAGCACCCACCCAATTCCTCACAGTGTGCAAACGTGTACTATTAGGAACTAAATCTCTGCAAAGCTTATTTAGATCTGAAACACTTTTCACACTGAATGTGAGGTGAGAGACATGTCCGAAATACTTCCTTTGCGTCAAACAGCGAAAGGTTTGTCTTTGAAGTGACGAATGGTGTAAGCCGTTCTCACCTTCTGAAGCTGATCTTCAATGTCAATTCCAAAACTCTCAGCTCTGGCACTGAAATGTAGGTTTGGCTTAACCCTGGTACCAGCTGTTACCTCGATATGTCTTCACACAACAGGATGTGTCATGTGCAGAAGGGTCGGAGCTGTTGCAGTTATTTCGGCATAACACCTGTGCAGTTGGCTTTGCTATTGCTCTTTTTCTTTGTCTACTTTATACATTTTATATTCTTATCCTTTCCGTATGTCTGGCAGCATTCCCTTTTCCTTGACGTGTAGCTGACCCACTTTTGGACTTCTGCCTATGTTGGATTTGCTTGCTATTAGCACTTGGATCAGAGAACTAGGGCGACTATTCTTCTGTGTGCGAGCCTCTAATTGGCACCTCCCCTGCCGAGAGTGGGTACTTGCTGTGCCTGAAACATGGACACAGATTTCTGTCTCATCACTCTGCGCTAAGATTAACTCTTTAATATATACTTCCCTCCTTTCACATTAAGTAAGACTTGGAGGCAATGTAAAAGCTACCAACTTTGGGTTTCTAGTAGAATTAAAGAGCATCAGTGTAAACACACACACAAACCATGCTGAAGCATAGTCACCTGTTCAGTCAGCAGAATAGATCAGCTCTGTTCAATAGCTGTTTTTCAAGATTTTATTGAAATTCTTTCAGGATACATGCAGGAATAAAGATTACTCAGATATTTTTCAATATAAATGGATATTTCCCCCAGAGTTTCATACCAGACATACGTTCAGTGGCCACTCTAGCAGATACCACCAGTATCTAATAAATTGGCCACTGAGTGATATAGTCACGGTCTTCTGTTGCTGTAGCCCGTCCACTTCAAGGTTTGACGTGTTGTGTGTTCAGAGATGTTCTCCTGCGCTCCACTGTTGCCTTCCTAGCAGCACACACAACACGCTGGAGGAACTCAGGTCGGGCAGCACCCATGGAAATGAGCAGTCAACGTTTCGGTCCAAGACCCTTCAGCAGGACTGAAGAGGGAGGGGGCAGGGTCCCTATAAAGAAGGTGGGGGGAGGGTGAAAAACTGGTAAGAGGAAAGATCAAAGGGTGGGGGAGGGGAAGCAGGGCGGGGATAGGCAGGAAAGATGAAGAAGGAATGTAAGGGGAAAGCACTATGTGTAGTAGAAGAAGGTGGAATCATGAGAGAGGTGATAGGCAGCTGGAGGAGGCAGAGTGAAAGTGGGATGGGGAAGGGAGAGGGAGGGAATTACCGGAAGTTGGAGAATTCGATGTTCATACCAAGGGGCTGGAGGCTACCCAGACGGTATATGAGGTGTTGCTCCTCCAACCTGAGTTTGGCCTCATCATGGCAGTAGAGGAGGCCATGTATGGACATATCCGAATGGGAATGTGAAGCAGAGTTGAAGTGGATGGCAACCGGGAGATCCTGTCTGTTGTGGCGGACGGAGCGGAGTTGCCTTCCTGTTAGTTTGAACCAGTCTGGCCACCCTCCTCTGACCTCTCTCACTAACGAGGTATATTTGCCCACAGAACTGCCGCTCTCTGGATTTTTTAAATATGTTTTTCACACCATTCTCTGTAAACTCTGGATCAGGGGTTCCCAATCTTTTTAATGCCATGGACTGCTATCGTTATCCGAGAGGTCCATGGAGCCCAGATTAGGGACCCCTGCTCCAGAGACTGGTGTAAGTGAAAATCCCAGGAGATCAACAATTTATGCGTTAGTCAAGCCGCCCTGTCTGCAGCAACAGTTACTCACTTAGAGCATAGTTCTTCCCCTTTGTAATGTTTGGTTTGAATAACAACTGAACCTCTTGACCATGTCTGCATGCTTTTATGCATTGAGTTGCTGTCACATGCTTGGCTGATTAGATATTTGCATTATCAAGCAGGCGTACGTATGTAAGGTGGCCACTAAATGTATTTCAAAAATGAGCATACAGAATGATAAGACAATATAATAAATAAACAATTAATCTTGAATTCATATGGAACTAGCAGATGACACACTAATGTTTCAATAAATTTACAGGCATTGAAGGGTCCTGATGAAGGGTCTTGGCCCCAAACGTCATCTGTTTATTCTTGTCCATTGATGCTGCCCGACCTGCTGAGTTTCTTCAGCGGTTTGTGGATTTCAGCATCTGCAGAATATCACTGTAGAAAGCATTACCCAAGAGTTCGGTATGAAACTGATATATCCGTTTAGAGCATTTTTCTCTGGCATTCTGGATCCCTTTGTTGTATTTGCATGATATTTAGTAAATATCTAGATTACTAGTATCTATTTAGTGAATATGTGCTTATATTGTGTAATGTTGAATGATAGTTTGCTAGTAACATGATAATAAGACCACAGGACCATAAGATATAGGACAGAATTAGGCCATTTGGCCCATCGAGTCCACTCCTCCATTTCATCATGGCTGATCCAATTTCCCTCTCAGCCCCAATCTCCTGGCTTCACCCCTTGTCCCTTCATGCCCTGACAAATCAAGAATCTATCAACCTCTGCCTTAAATAAACCCAAGCAATGCACACAAGATGCTGGAGGAACTCAGCAGGCCAGGCAACATCTATGGAAAAGAGTATTGTCGACGTTTCAAGTCGAAACCCTTTGGCAGGACACTAGAATATACCCAATCACCTGTGGTAATGAATTCCACAGACTCACCATTCTCTGGCTCAAGAAATCCCTTCTCAGCTCCATTCTAAATGGATTTGACTCTATTCTGAGGCTGTGTCCTCTGGTCCTAGACCTCCTCACCATTAGAAATCAACTCCACGTTCACTCCATTGAAGCCTTTCAATATTCAATGGACTTCAGTGAAGTCACCCCTCATCCTTCTGAATTCCAGTGAGTATAAACCCAGAGCCATCAAATGCTCCTGAAATGACAAGGCTTTTCAATGCTGGAGGCTCCTTTGCACCCTCTCCAATGCCAGGACATCTTCTCTGAGGTAAGGGGGTCAGAGCTGCTCACAATACTCCATAATAGTGAATCATAAGAGCATAGCATGGGAAAATATTATTGCTCCTCATCAACAACTACATATCATAAATCTATTATTAAATCTGTGCTTTCCTCACAGAGTCCATCAAAACCCTGGAACCATCAACCACTTTCCTGTAAATTGATAAAAGGTGCTGCTGTCAGACCTGCATCATCATCCACAGGGGGAGTCTGGCAGAGTACTTACTCTGGAGAGGAGACACTCACATCCACCCTTCAATTGAGACGCTGAGTTAAAGCCCCTCCTGCCTCCCCAACAGGATTTCAAGAAGCAGTGGAGTAATTCCCAGCACCCTGCCAAACTGTATCTCTCAGCCAACATGACAATGGACTGGTGACACTGTACATGTCTGGACATGCCCCCCCCCCCCTGCTGACTGCTCCTGTGGCTCCTCCCACAGACCCCTGTATAAAGGCGATTGGAGGCACTGCTCCCCCCTCAGTCTCCAGGATGTTGTGTGGTGGTCGCTTGCTGCTTGTGCTTTTGATGCACCATCAATAACTCACTCTGAGACTTGAAGGCGAGATATCGGCTTTTGTTGACTGGAAGAAGGAACAAGCAGTGAGTGACCACCATACTACATCCTGGAGACTGAGAGGCTGGGCTCAGGCCTTGATCGCCTTTATACAGGGGTCTGTGGGAGGAGCCACAGGAGCAGTCAGCAGGGGTGTGTCCAGACAGGTATATGTAGTTCACCACAGCTTTCTGCCAGCCAATAAAAGCCTACCTTAACCCACGTCTCCGAGAGTTATTGATGGTGACTCAGACACCACAATGTTGTTTACAGGATCTTCTTTGATACAGCACTCTGCAACTTCCGAATCAGAGACAAAGTATGTAATACAGAAGGAAGTCATTTTGCTTTCTGTTCATCTTCCGGCATGGTCAGCTGATCTATCACAATCCCCACGGATTGTACTTGTCACTTTCAGTTTACCTCACCCAAGGTTGTTGAAATCAGCGTGAAAGAGCAAGGAATTTCAACCAGAAAATGAACTGAGTTTCTATAATCCTATTCTCTGCTTTACAAGACATTGCACTGGAAAGTACGAAGCAGTTAAAAACATAGAATCATAAGAATGTAAGCCATAGAAGGAACTCAGTACGTCCAAGCCTGCTAAACGTGCATAACACAACCCTGCTTCCCAACTCCAAGCCTGTAGATTTGTGGGTTACTAGTTTTCAAGAGATCATCCAGGTGAGAGAATCTGGCAACAACAATCAGCAAATTCCAACCTCCTTTACTCGTTCAGTGAAAGCAATTCTCCTCAATTCCACTCAAATTCTCTAATTAATTTAATTTATGCTCCTTAATTAATGTTCTGCATGCTTAAGGGAAATATATTATTCCCAATTTCCCCAAGGTCTTTCATCTCTGCTTCCATTTGTGTGTTCTCTGCCTGCAGTGGAATTCCTGGACTAGGCCAGCTGCTTACTGTCAGGACTGCTGCAAGCCCCTTCCTCTCAGAAGACAGAACCCCAAGGCACTCTGCAACAAGCAGTATACTCCAAACTATATATCGCCCGCCAGCTTTGGTAATTTGCCAGACTCCAGTAAATGGGAAATCTCCCAGGTATTTGAACATTTAGCCAGAGGCTGGTGAATCCGTGGAATTCCTTGCCACCGTTGGTTGTGGACGCCAAAGTAGGAGGAGGTTGACGAGCTCTTGATTAGTAAGGGCGTCAGAGGTTACAGGGAGAAGGCAAGGGAATAGGGTTGAGACTCAATGGGCCAAATGATCTAATTCTGCTCCTATGTCCTATGTTTCTATTAAAAATAAACTGCTGCAAGACTCACCAGGTCAAGCAGCATCTATGGAGGCCATGGAATGGTCAACATTTTGGCTGAAGACCCTTTACCAAGACTGAGAATGCAGAGGGAGAACTGCTAGGACATAGAGGTGAAAGGCAAGAGTGAAACAATGGCTGGAAGGTGGTAGGTGGAAGCAAGTGAAGCAGGGGGGGTTTAGGTAGATTGCAGCTAGGTGAGAGAGGGGGAGGAGTGTTGAGACAGAGGCTAGGAGGTGATAGGTGGAAACATATGGAAAATATTAGGCAGAAAATAATAAAGCCTAACTCAGATTGGAGGAGCGACACCTCATATTCCATCCAGGTAGCCTCCAATGTGATGGCATGAAAATCAATTTCTCTAACTTACACCCTGTCCATAACTCAGCCCCCCCACCACCACCTTCTTTTCCCATTTTCAAGTCTGAATACCCTCTTATTTCTTCTCCTCAGCAGTCCATCACTTCCCTCCGGTTCCCCTCCTCCTTCCCTTACTTCCATGGTCTACAGTCCTCTCCTACCAGATTCCTTCCTCTTCAGCTCTTTAGCTTTCCTACTTATCTCCCCTCAGCTTCCAACTTCATTTCTCCTCTCCTACCCACCCAACTTGCTCCTCCCATCTGGTCTTATCTGTCATCTGCCAGCTTGTACTCCAACCCTCCCCCCCTCTCCATCTTCTCATTCTGACTTCCTCCCCTTCCTTTCCAGTCCTGATGAAGGGTCTCGGCCTGAAACATTGACTGTTCATTCTCCTCCATAGATACTGCTGGACTTGCTGAGTTCCTCCAGCAAGCATATTTGTTCAAGATTTCCAGTATCTGTTATATCTCGTGTTTATGCACATAATAGAATGATACAGTTGCTAATCCTACTCCAAACGGTAATGGTGTTTCCAGACACTAATCTTGCGGTAGCAATTTGCTCTTTGGCAGAAAGTATTTTCATTGCTTTCTCCACAGGCTGCATTTGCAGATATGTTCACCCAGCAAGTTTGAAGAAAAATACTTAGAACTCAGCCTCCACTGATTTTTTGGTACTTTATAAGGCTGAATGTACTTGTATCATTATTTTCCAAATAGATGCAGGATATAACAGTGATTTACAGCAGTTAATTTAATAAGTACGATTCACCCTTAAGTCATGAATGTTTCAGGGTGTTTGTGTAAAAGAAAGCCTGAGAATCAGTCGTAGTGCAGGATTTTGTGAATAAAACATGGGAGAGGCGTTTCATGTGCTTAACAAAAGCCACAGCCCTTTACAGTCGGCCCTCCTTATCCGTGGATTCCGCATGCGCTAATTCAACCAACCGCGAATCACGAAAACCCGGAAGTGCTCTTCCAGCGCTTGTTGATCGAGCATGTACAGACTTTTTTTCTTGTCATTATTCCCAAAACAATGCAGTATAACAACTATTTACATTGTATTAGTTATTATAAGTAATCTAGAGATGATTTAAAGTATACGGGAGGATGTGCGTGGGTTATCATGGATTGCGATCGAAAAAAATCGGAAATTCTCTTACTAAGTAAGTCAGAACAGGTACATCCAGTATTATTTAGCATCAGTTAGTCAAGCATTTGTCTTAGTATATAGTATATATTTTACCTTTCTCTGCATATAAAACACTTAAGAACATATGTTTCGGTGCCGGGCTCAGGAAGTTCCCGAGTTTGATCCAGTGACAGATCGCTCCCGAGTGTGCTCTCCACTGTGCCGGGTTGATGTGGAACATCAAAAACCCAAAACCCCTGAGTCAATAATTAAACTGCTGCATTGCTTAGTAACAATTGTAGCTTTCATTGGGGCAGTGCCTTCCTCACTTTATCCTTTAAAATTGTTCCGATCATTGACCGGCGTAGCCTAACGCTTTTCCAATGACTGATGGCGTTTCACCTCTTTCCGATCGCTTTATTATTTCCACTATATTTTCAATCGTTATTGTCATTATTTTCATGAACAGAAACACTGCAGATTCAGATCTCTGCCACTGGGTCCTAAGATCCACCGCATTGAACCAGGCTGAATAAGGGACTTGGGCATCTGCAAACTTTGGTATCCGCGAGGGGTCCCGGGACCAATCCCTCACTGATAAGGAGGGCCAACTGTACTTCCATTACAAACAAACCAAAAGCAGTCAGCTTACACTGACGTCATTACATCAGTCGCGTCTCTTTAAGTGAACACAACAACTCCGTGACGGTGTTTGTGAACAATGTAGAACAGTTTCTATTATTGAGAATATGTGTCATCTGTCACCCATTACATTACCTTACAATAGTGTTAATAAGATGTTCTATTATCACAGACAAAGGCTATCGGCTGAATACTGCTTTTTAAATTATTCTGCCTGAAATCCCCACAGTTGAATGATCAATTTTCATTTTTAAGTTCTTTTTATTGATACATAATCTTCTATAGCTATAAAATGATACAAGACTTCAACAAGTTGATATATATATACAATTAATAAAGCTGAAGGAGAAAACTTATCAAAAAAGAATAATATATGGTAATGAAAAAAATTATTTTATAAAGAAAAGAAGGAAAAAAACAGAACCCCAACTAACTAAAAAAAAGAAACCCCACAAACTACAAGAGAAGGAAGAAGAAAAAAGAAAAAAAGAAGAAAAAAACCCATCAGGAATTAATTTTCAACGATCACTGACCACATTTGTCGGACACTGGTATTTCCACTTATCTGTAGCCACCTGACTGAAAGGGTTATTATGATGAAAGTTAAAACTCTAACATTCTGTAAGCAAGTAACCCAATTTTCACTTTGCGATTTCCTATTCCTATCATTATTAACTGTGTGGTTTCCCTCCAGCTGCTGCAGTTGGTGTCAGAAGCGTGAAATGTTTAAGGGGAACATGAGGGGGAGTTTCTTTCCTCAGGGTGTGGGGGTGAGAGTGTGAGAATTAATTACAGGAGTTGGAACAGTCATCCACAGGGAAGCACATGGGTCCTGGAAGAGAGCAGATGTGAGAAGGTAATAATATAAGGGAGCACCGTTCCTATAAACCAGACACCTGACTTGAGTTCTGTGAAGAGCAGGCACTGGCCTCTGCCCAACAGTCATAAACACTGGAGCCTCTTTGATCGTCACAATATTTTTGGCAGTGAACACAGTCACAGGAGCATGAAACCCATAATATTTTAACAACCAGGCCTCATTTTGCCCCGTCCTTAGAATTAAATGGGAGAAATGACAGAAATAGTCAGACCAGTTTGCTGTCAGGATGGACTGCAGGGGTCTTTGTGATCTGATATGGGGTGGTCTTCCTCCTATCATGGAAAGCATAGCTTTCTCTCTAGTATTCCTGGACTCTCCTAGTTCCAGGAAAGTTAAGACATATTCAAAGTTACTTAGGCCTGGCTCACTGAGTCAATAGAACTGTGTTCTGTGATTTTATTGGTCCTGTACTGGATGCCAGTGGATTTTGTGGCTTATGATGCTGATGGGACAGATACATTTCTTGGAATATATCCCATAGATTGAGGCCTGGTTTTTGTGCTCTCTGGCCGGGAGAATTAGAAGCAATTACTTCAAAATGAGCAACTGCCCACTCTCCAAATTCTGTCAAACAGATAGAATGAAAATAGTCCCCCATGAATGAAGTTCCATGTCAGAATGAAGACAGTCAAATGGACATTGAAGAAATGGCACCAGGCATACTTGGAAGTGTGCTGCAGCTAAAGGTTCTCTAGACAAACCATCTTCACCAATGGAAAATTCCCCTCTGAAAGCCGTTTGACTTTTGACCCATGCTGAAAATGAAGCAAACAGTGAAGAGATTACCAAAACTAATTTTACTGGTGCTGATAATTGTATCACTCAATTCCAAAGGGGAAAGATGCTTTATTCATGCAGCAGGATTTTGCCAGACACAGATCACCGAACAGTTCTGCTAAAACTTTTTGTTGAACATTAAAATGCTACAAAAAGAAAATCAAATACTTCAAAAGAAAAAAGAATGTGTTTTTATTTAACATGCTAATAGAAACAGTCAGAAAAGATAAACTTGTAGGGAAAAAAGCACCTGCGTTTGAGAACCTAATAGTTGACTGCCCTGTTACTTTCATCAGTGGAGTTTATCATAATTGGCACATAGCCTTGTCAAATTCTTCAGAAAGTTCCACTGTTATTTGTTTAACAACAAAGATCTTACTGTGGCCTTTGAACAGCCGCATTGTGTTCTCAGATATGTTGGTTCTTTTTGATTTTGAGTAAACAGAAACTGTTCCTTTGTGTATCTAACCCATTAGTTTGAAACCTACAAACAACTGACCAGTGTCAGGTACCTACTCTCCCACTTTCTTATATTACATCAGAAGTAGGTCTTAATCCTGTTTGGAAAGAAACTGGATATCTGGTAAATCAGAGCTACACAAACCGTACTGAAATAATATACACAATTTAAATGTTCCTCAAGCTACATTCTTGCCGTGATTTTGCTTTAAGTGTCTATACCTTTAGTTCAATAATGTGTGATAGGTTAACTAAAGCTGCTTGCTTTAGTGGCCAAAGGATTGATTAAAGTGGAGAAATAAAGTCACAACTAATTAATTATCCTCCAAATGGATCACAATCTTTTTGTGTTTTGTAGGCTTGCATGCCTCAATGACCCAGAGAGCTATGTTGGCTGGAGTCAGGGCTTTGTGCCTTGGCTCTTGGGAGGGTCACCCATGCCAAACAGGTCAAAGGGTAGAGGACAGACTGAGTGATCCACCAGTTCAGGGCTTGGGGCTAACAACCCTGACTGGTAAAACAAAATTGTTCAAGAAACAGCAGTGAAGAATTCTTCTACATCTGAGTGCGATGGTACTCCTGAGTCTCCACATGGAAATTGCATGACTGACAGTAGTGAAAACCAAGCGGAAGCTACTGATGAGATGAAAGAAGCTCTGAACACCGCCAGAGATGGAGGACCTTCATTGCTGCCCTAAACACCAGTGGCGTATTGGGCCATACGTAAGTAAGGAATTAATTATACCACTTGACTCTTTAATTTCACAGATTGTGAGTCAAAATCCAGAGTGAGAGACATACGTTACAGAAATAAGCCCTACCGCCTACCAAGGTGGTGCCCAGATACACTTACCTATAATAATCCCATTTTTATTTTTATTCTCCCCACGTTGCCACCAGCTCCCCCAGATTCCACCATTCTGTAATATGTAATACAAGAAGGTGAGAAGGGGTAAGGGCAAAGGAGATGTGCAGGGCAAGATTTTTATCTACACGCAGAGTGGTGTATGCCTGGAATGTGCTTCTTGGGGTGGTGATGGAGACAAATAAGATAGGGATGTTCAAAAATCTTAGACACACGTGAATATGCAGGAAATAGAAAGATACAGATATCGTATAGCAAAAGGGATTTGTTGGGAATTTTAGTACTACTTAATTAGTTTGGCACAACATTGTGGGTCGAAGTTCATGCCCCTATGCCATTCCGTTCCATGTTCTACGTTGTGGGTCGAAGGTCGTGCCCCTATACCATTCCGTTCCATGTTCTACGTTGTGGGTCGAAGGTCGTGCCCCTATACCGTTCCGTTCCATGTTCTACGTTGTGGGTCAAAGGTCGTGCCGCTATACCGTTCTGTTCCATGTTCTACATTGTGGGTCGAAGTTCATGCCCCTATGCCATTCCGTTCCATGTTCTACGTTGTGGGTCGAAGGTCGTGCCCCTATACCATTCCGTTCCATGTTCTACGTTGTGGGTCGAAGGTCGTGCCCCTATACCGTTCCGTTCCATGTTCTACGTTGTGGGTCAAAAGTCGTGCCCCTATATGATATGATGGGCCGAATGGCCTACTACTGCTAAATCTTATGGTGTTATGTTGTGGGTTGAAGGGCCTGTTTCTACGTTGTTCAGTTCCATGTTCTATGTACACAAAAGGGGCAACTTACAGTTGTTAATTAACCTTTAACCTTCAGATCCTTGGGATGAGGGAGGAAAAGGCAAAGCACTCGGAGGAAACACACCTGGTAACAGGAAGAATATGCCAGCTTCGGACAGAGAGCACCGAAGGTCAGGATTGAACCTAGTTCTCCACAGAGTGCCACCCTGCAAGGTCATGGAGAAATAGGAACAACTGAGAGAAAATAGGAGTAACAGGACTACATAAATAATCCTGTTGATCCTCCATCTCTTCTAGGATATAAATTATTTTTCTTAGTTTTAGTAGAGGCTCACAGCAGTAGGCCACAGAGTTATCCTGGTATTTTCTAGGTACATTCACTCCACATTAGAAATGATGGAATTAGAACTGATGGAATTTTCAAGGTTGGATCCATCCCAAAGGAACTCAACCTCACTAATCTCATCAGTTCCGACTCTTAAGTGTGGAAGGAATGATCCAGAAAATATCTTGTGCTTCGATTAAAAGTCACAGAACATTGTTGAGGTGGTTGCTGCCACAAATCCTTGCACTTCCATTGATGAATTATTATTTACTTCACATTCAAAAATATTATATATAAATAGCCTCCAAAGGAAGAGAAACGTGCACGTAGATTTGTCTAGGTTGGCACAACTTTGTGGGCCAAAGGGTCTGTACTACATCCTGGCCTATAGTTATCACTCAGTCAAGACCACTAAAATTGACTATCTGGGCATTTCCAAGTTGCTCTTGTGGGCACTCCAAGTGGGAAAATTATCTGCCTCATCTCTTAGTTGGCAGCAATGGTGATTTTTAGTTAACAATTAAAATAACTAAGTTCTAATTATTAACAATGATTGCCAGAACTTTTGCAGGTTTTTTGGCCCAAGGGATCCCACAGGCCTTGACAGCAGCGACATTTCCAGCCTTACAGCCACTTTCATTTCTAAGCTGGATTGTCAGGTTTTTTCTCCGTTATTTAGCAGTGCTGGGTCTCTCTCTGGTCCAGGGAAGATCCTGAGGTCAATCCATCATTTGTGGCTGCAGTTAATGCTGCTGTTGCATTTCTAAGTGACCGCAGTTTGACCCTGACCTGTAAATTAACCTTGGAGCGATGAGAAACAGCAGAAAACACTGAGGAATGAGACGATAAAATGAGGATAGATAGATCTTACTGCAGCAGCAAAAAAAATCCAAAATGAGAACTAAGCAATTAGAGCCAGCCTGCGACCTCAGATGGATGGAATTATTATACTTTCATGACTCACACTCAGCTTCAAAGAAATGATTATCCCAAAGAGTTGAATTCCTTATTTCTATCCTTTATTAGCAATGAACAAACATACAGTCTTGAAGCGATATTAAATGGTATTAAGTGGTCAGCAAAGATGTGACCTCCGCGCTCCCAAGTTACAAGCTGCCATGAAATAAGCAAGAAAGACATAACTAAATCCTTTTGCTTTTACCACGGCCACACTCCTGTAATAAATGGACAACACAGAATGCACGGCTTCTACAAGTACAGCATAGGAAAAGTCCCTTCGGCCCACAATGTGGTGTAACCCTCAGGCTTGGCCAGCACGTGTTCGTCTAGGGGAAGGCAACATCTAGATCTGCTGAACTGAGAAATCTTGTTTGTGTGGATGCTGCGTGATGTGTTGCCCCATTACAAATCCACACCACAAGATATCAGACAGTACACCATATGCAATTAAATGATTGAACTTCATTAATCTTACATCTGAATATAGGGTTGGTAAAGAAAATTAAAAGAAAAAGGGCCCACTTTAAGGAAAAAGTCAAAAGTGCCCATTAGAGCTCATTAACACGGTCAACCATTGACCTCCTCCGAGCATTGACGACGTTCGGATCCTTGCTCCCATTCCACTCCGTCTGGTGGTCTCCCAGCTCTCTCCATACGCGACTTCCTTCTTCCTCTCTCACTGACAGAAAACCCAAAAATCTCTCTTCCAGACTCACAAGAAAGAACAACATTTCTCTCATTGGATAGTCCCCACATTCCAAAGCCCCATTATCTTCAGTCATAACCCAAACATTGCTGCTACAGAGAAACCATTACCTTAGCATTGAAACCTTACAGCACATTACAGTTGTGCTGGATTAATTAAGCTATTAATTAAGCACCTAAACTAAACTAATCCCATCTGCCTACACAATGGCCATATCACTCCAATCTCTGCACATTCAGGTGCCTACCTAAGAGCCCCTTTAATGCCTTTGTTCTGTTCGTTTTCACCACCATGCCAGGCAGCACAATCACAGATACCCACCACTATCTGTGTTTAAAAACGTACTGTACACACCTCCTTTGAAATTACCTCTTTTCACTTTAAACGTACACACTTTAATATTAGATGGTGTGAACACAATCAGTCACTCTAAAGAAATATGAGAATTTTATTCAGGCCTCTCAGTAGGAGTCAATGGTGAAGTAAGCGCATTTTTCCCCTCGTGTTTACACAGACTGTGTCTGGATTAAGGACTCACTTCTTCATGTTGGAAAACCCGATGAACACACAGAGATGGAAACCTGCAGAGAGAGCGAGGCGAGATACACACTGCAATAGCTAATGAACTCTTGTTCATTAGTTGTGGTTTGTTGCTAAGGAGCATTTAAAACTTCATGCACAATATAAAATGATTGCATTGTTGAAGCTTCGGTAAACATTTATTTAAACAGAGCCGAGATTGTAATTTGTTTGCATTTTATCCAAACCCCACTTGCTGAATGTGACAGGGCACTCAGTGCATGCATCACACTGGACAACAAAGATTTTGCTTCCTGAATACTTTTAGGTGTATATTATGAATTTTGGGCTACTGATCATGAAATTCGCCATGAAATTTCCCTATCATGCACCATTTTTTAAATAAACTTATGTTTATTATTTCAATTCATAGTTCAAGTCAATTAAAATGTTGCCTACAGTGTAAGCTGGAAAGTTTCCCATCTTGTCCAGGCATACTTAGGCTGCTGCATGGCAGGACAGGTTTTAGTAACAATTATTGGGTTCAGGACTGTAAGGATGGAATTTGCTATCACCAGGCACAAACATTTCTATGAAGGATTTTGATATTTGAGACAGATGCTTCACAGAATAACTGATGCCAAGATTAAGGAAAGCATTTTTGTTGGTCCACAAATCAAACAGGTCATCAGTAACAGGCAATTTGAAGAATTTCTAGTGGGACCGGAGAAAATTACATGGAAGGCATTCAGGGAAGTTGGTGAAATTTTTCTCGGCATCTACAGAGCACCAAACTACATGGAACTGGTTGAAAGCATGCTTCAAGCATATAAAACCATGAAATGCAATGTCACTAAACATTCATTTTCTGCATTCCCATTTAGACTTCTTCCCTGCAAATCTTGGTGCTGTTAGTGACGAGCATGGTGTAAGGTTTCACCAGGACATTGCGGTCATGGAGAAAAGATACCAGGGCCAACTGGAACCCATCAACTCTGGTAAATTATTGTTGGACACTTAAGCGAGAAGCCTCAGACACAGCATACAAAAGAAAATCATTAACAAAATATTTTTAACTTAGTTGAACTATTGCAAAGCATCAGCACCATTATGCAATTAAACACATCATATTCAATAAAAGTTATTATGTTGTTTCTTCAAATTCCTACGTGATACAAGTAGTCTGAAATTATATTTGTGTTCATCTTCAAGCAGTCTATCAAAAACAAAAAAAATCCAGAGTCTAGATCCATTGTACACAGAATATCAAAACAGAACAGGCACATCAGTCCACATGTGTGAGAAGAGGGATGGAGTTAACATTTCAAGTTGAAGACTCTTCCTTATGCACAAAATTCAACAAATACATAGAATCAAGCAGGCTGCTTCAATCATACAAAATGGAATTTGATGCACATTTCAATGTCACAGGCAAGAGGTTGCTCGCACCAAAGCAGGACATAGCTGGAGAGTTGAGGCCTGCTTCAATAACGTTCAAAAGCAATCTGACCTTGCACAAGCCATTTCTATGGAGTCTGAGCTGCCCGTTGCCTTGTAGCAATATTGTACTTCAGAAAGGTGATTACTGTCAGACAAATCCTCTAGATTCCTGATGTTTCTAAAACCCTGGACCATATGCTCCAATCTTCTCTTGTTAATGATTTTAATATTAAAAACATGAATATAGGTGTAGGAAAAGACCATTTGATCCTCTGACCCTGCTCCACCATTTTATATGATCATCCAAATTCAGTACAAGTGTGCCCTACATTACAGGAATTCACACTCTCAAATGCACAAATCACTGCCCAAAAATCCAAGATGCAGTATGAAATTTGTTTTTACGGTATTTATGTGGGGGCAAAATCACATAAGTAAACACAAAATGCAAAAGAAACAATAAATATTGTCTATTGTTATTTTTTTTCAGTTCACATTTCTTGCCATGAGCACAAATAATGTGGCGAGCTTTTTTTTAAACATAGCATGTTCACTTTGCTCTTCAGCAGTTATTTTCTGAAACAGGACCAGAAAGTTCAACTGAAAGTTGTAAACCTAAATGACCACTGTTATTAATTGTTTAGTTATATCATTAATCCATCCTAACTATGTATATGCGCATTCAAAATGTATTTTTCAACTCAAGAGAAAGGTTGGAAGTTGGTAAACACCTGATATCATTTGTGCCTCCAAATGCAGTTGATGGCAACTTAGGAAATTGCCTCGTCAGTTTTCAAAGCAAATCTCTTAAGAGGCAACTCACTGTGAACCAACAACTGTGGTACTCATCATGATGTTCAGGATTCAATGGAGAATTAGAGCTTTGCATTACAGAAAACCAAATACAGATGTTTTCTAAGAATACAACCTTCCATTCTGTGGGGGTCACCTGTACCCTGTTCCGGCTCTCTCTATATATCTCTTGACCTCTCTTCACCAAAGAAAAATATCCAATTCCTTCTTGAATACACGTTTCCTTCCGTTGAATCAGAATCAGTTTGAATATCACTGACTCATGTCCTGGAATTCATTGTTTTGCAACAGAAATACATTTAAAAACTATAAATTACAATAAGAATTATATTTTTAAAAATTAATTTAAAAATTGTGCAGAAAGAAAACAAAAATATAAAGGTAGTGTTCTGGGTTGGTTCATTGTCCATTCATAACTCTGATGGTGGTGGGGAAGAAGTTGCTTCCTGCTGGAGAGAATTCAACAGGTTTACCACTTTGTAACAATAATTTTTTTTCCTAACTCAGTCTGAAACTTACAGTTATCTGTAAAGTGGTCTCCAAGCTCCCGACACCCTTCCCAGATTTCATTTGTCCAGTCCTCTTAAAATCGGATAGGATCTTCACCCAGCCATTCAGGCTCTTGTTCCTCCGTTCCCATCCTCTCTGTGATCTGCAACCCACCCAATTTGATTTGAATAGTTCTTGCATCATTATGATGAAGCAGTCCACATTCAAAAAGCAGAAAGGCCTGAACAACAGTCAAGGTATGTAAATACCAGGTAATATTTGTACTTTACATTTGCCAAGCAATAGACATCTCTAAGAGAGAGTCTAACCAACAGTACTTAACATTTAATGGCTTTACCTATATAAATACAGCCCAATCAATGTGACTGAGATTACTACTGTTCAGAAAATGAATTACAAGAGCAAATCAGAGGTTAAATAACCTGAGATAACAGGTTTATCTCTTGCTTCTAAAAGCCTTTCAGCTATCAATGTGGCACAAGTCAGGAGTGGGATGCAGTTCCCTCTATTTGCCTCAATTAGAGCAGCTTCACCAGTCCTTCAGGCCACCTAGGTCTATGGACCTGTTTCTTTGGCATCCTCTATCCTGACCATTCTCCTTCTGCACCACCAGCACGTCTTGACTGCACTGCTTCATCTCACCAAGGCCAGTGGCACTTCCCGCAGCCACACCATCTACTGCCCAGGGGGATGAAGGCAGCAAATGCATCATGGCACCATCACTTGCAGGTCCTGCTCCACATCACACCACATCCTAACTAAGAAAGGTGCTTTATCTCCACTTGTGAGCTGCCCGCCTATGTTGGAATCGAATGAGCCAGTATCAGCTTGAAGTCCATAAGACCATAAAACATTGGAGGAGAATTAGGCCATTGACCCATCAAGTCTGTTTCAGCAGACATGAACCAGTAATAATGTGCTTCCAGTGGATGTGCTGAGACAATTTGCTGTCAATTGCTCAAACTAACCAATAAGACAGACTCTATTCAACCAATGTGTATTGCCACTGAAACTGAGCAGTTTCCGGAAAGATATAAAGGCAACTGTAATCACCAAAGAATCACACTGAACAATTATGTGTATATATGTAGTTATACAAAAATACAAACAAGTATAAGAAAGTTAAACGAGAAGGAAATTAACAATTATACAGTCCAATCCAACAGGAGAGAGGGAAAGATCCTAAAATATAAAATAGAATCAGACTCACTCCTCCAGTTTATCCATTGCAATTACAAACATTTAATGAGTTACCTATTTACACTTTCAATTGTGTTTCCTCATATTAGTCAAAGTCAAAGTAAATATTATTTAGTTTATTCTTATTTGATGATACAGCTTTGAACAGGCCTTTCCGCCCCAATGAATCACACCGCCTAGCAACCCACCAATTTAACCCTAGCCTAATCACAGGACAATTTACAATAACCAATTAACCTACAAATTGGTACGCTTTTGGAATGTGGGAGGAAGCTGGAGCACCCAGAAGAAATTCCCATGGCCAGGGGGAATATGTACAAGTTCCTGCAGGAATTGCTCTCCAAACGCTGAGGCACTAATCACTACACCACCCAGGTACATATATGTCACTATATTCTACCATGAGATTCATTTTCTTCCATGAATTTACAGGATAATAAACCAAAAATTATAGAATTTATGAAAAATTATATACAAGTAAAGGCAGACAAAAAAAAACGATGAGCAAAATAGGACAATTTGTGCAAATTAAAAAAAATACTGAGAACATGAGTTGCAGAAGCCCGAACGTGAACGTGAACATTGGTAAAGAATGTGCCTGCAGTAAGTTCCCCTGCACAAGCTCCTGTTGGGAGGTAAGCATTGCCCAGTCTAATTTTGTCCTCATCAGTGCCTACACATTTACCTTTCCAGAAGGAGTTAATGACCAGTGGTGAGGGTTCAGATCTCCAATCAGTAAATTTTAATCCTTAGACCAAAGCCACAGAAGTGACCAATGTACTCGTGTACTCACTACAGTAAGGATTTGGAATGTGGCCTGGTCAGCCACCAGCAAGTTCGTAACAGCAATGCTTAATTCTGATTTTTGCTTTGTCTGCTATTATCTGATATGAGATTGAATCTTAAATATACAGTATTTAAGAGTAGCTTGATAACTGATTGAGAATCTAAAAATAATAGAAAAAAGAAAAATAAGAAGATATACAGGGCGTGGTAAAAGTGGAAGCAAGTTCATGTGCGAGGCTTCTTAGCTGTAAATTTGATTTAATTATTATATGCCTGGTGGTGATGACTGTAACATCAGTGATTCTGATATCAACACTACTAGGTAAGAAATGCCTTTCCATCTGATAGGTTACATTAAATAGCTATCAGAAATATGTTGCGAGATCATCAATTGTTATAGCAAATTCTGAAATGTGTTTTATTTCTTCCCGATAAATTAAGCTCAAAGTAATCTGAAAATCAAATTAAACCCTCAAGAAAGAATTGTCAAACTTTCATCAATGAAAGCAGGAAATGATCGATGCCCTCATTTCACTGTGACAGGAATAAGCTTTGCCATTAACATGGAAAACCATTATGTTCGTGCTGACTTCAGGGCCATCTGCCTGTAGTTTCAATTTGTTCATTGCTCTTTGTAAACAACACATCAATGTGAACACAAGCAAGAGAAAATCTGCTGGTGCTGGAAATGCAAGCAACACACACAAAATGCTGAAGAATCCCAGCAGGTCAGGCAGCATCTATGGAAAAGAGTACAATTGACGTTTCAGGCCAAGACCCTTCAGCAGGACTGAAGAAAAAAAGGCTGAGGTGTAGATTTTAAAGATGGGGAGGTGGGGGGAGGAACACAAGGTGAAAGGGGGAGGGGTGAAGTAAAGAGCTGGGAAATTGATTGGTGAAAGAGGTACAGGGTTGGAGAAGGGGGATATCTGATAGGAAGGCCATGAAAGAAAAGAAGGGGAGGGGCACCCGAGGGAGGCAATGAGCAGGGATAAGGTGAGAGAGGGAAAAGGGGATGGGGAATAGTGAAGGAGAGGGGGAGGGCCATTGCCGGAAGTTTGAGAAATCGATGTTCATGCCATCAGGTTGGAGGCCACCCAGACAGAATACAAGGTGTTGTTCCTCCAACTTGCATGTGGCCTCATCGTGACAATAGAGGGAGACATGGATTGACATATCGGAATGGGAATGTGTCTCTGCCTGCCAGAAGAAGCAGGATCTCCCAATGGCACCCATTTTGATTCCACTTCCCATCCCCATTCTGATATGTCTATCCATGGCCTCCTCTACTATCACAATGAACCACACTTAGATTGAAGGAAGAACACTTTGGTAGACTCCCGCCTGACAAAATGAACATTGGCTCCTCAAACTTCCAGTAGTGCTCCTCAAAATAGCCCTCCCCCTTCACCATTCCCCATCCCTTTTCTCTCTCTCTTGCATCCTATCTCTTTACCTGCCCATCACCTCCCTCTGGTGCTCCTCTCCCTTCTTCTTTCTCCCATGGCCCTCTGTCCTTTCTATCAGACCCCCTTCTCCAGCCCTGTGTCTCTTTCACCAATCAACTTCCCAGCACTTTATTTCACCCCTCCCCCTCCCAGTTTCACTTATTACCTTGTGTTTCTCTCTCCCCTCCCTCACCTTTTAAATCTACTCCTCATCTGTTTTTCTCTGGTCCTGCTGAAGGGTGTTGACCCAGACATCGACTGTGCACTTTTTCACGGAGGCTGCCTGGACTGCTGAGTCCCTCCAGCATTTGTGTGTGTTGCTTCAATGTGAAGCAGCATCTGATGGGGTGAGGCATTTTGTGCATTCACTTCTTCAAATAACAACTGTGATCTGCCCCAGGGGGCAGAGGGCCTTCATTCTTCTGCATATCATGTCATAAACCAAGTGGAGAAAGACTTGGTGCCATAATTCCAGATTCAGCATTTGCAGCCTTTACTATCTCCAATTCCAGGGAAAACTGCTTTGCTTTGTTTTGAATCAAATAAGATACAGCTTTCACCATTAGGCCGTGGAAATGCTAATGATTTTGATATGTAGTGGGGAGTAAAAGACATAAAACTAATGAATTCCCCGGGCTCAACATCTTTTGTTAGGTTTGGCACATACCTTGAAATTGACTAGGTACATCAATGAGCCACGCAGCCAAACACAGAAAATGCAGTTAATGGTCCGAGTGGCAAAAGGCATTTTACTCAAGGTCAAGATCAGAATCAGGTGTATTAACACCGGCATATGTTATGAAATTTGTTAACTTAGCGGCAGCAGTACAATGCAACACATGATAATAGACATTCAAGATTATTTAACGTCATTTCCAGTACACAAATGTAAAGGAGAAGCAAATTATTGTTACTCTGGATCCAATACAATACAACAAAAACAATAAAATAAAAACCACAATAAATACATACTGCAATAGCCTGTTGCCTCAATTGGTCTACAGCGATTGCGTTCTCATTGGCTCTTCACACGGCCTTGGAACACCTGGAAATACTAATATTTATGTCAGGCTGCTATTCATTGACTACAGCTCAGAATTTAACAAAAACAGTCCTATAGTTCTGATCGAGAAGATCCAGAACATGGGCCTCTGTACCTCCCTCTGCTACTGGGCACTCAACTTCCTAACCAGAAGACCACAGTCTGTGCGGATTGAAAATAGCATCTCCACCTCACTAACAATCAACACTGGAGCACCTCAAGGATGTGTGCTAAGCCCACTGCTCTTCTCTCTCTACATCCATGTCTGTGTGGCTAGGCAAAGCTCAAATGGAATCTATAAATTTGCTGAATGGACAAGCATTGTTGGCAGAATTTGAGATGAAAATGAAAGGGCGTACGGGAGCAAAATATCACAACCTTGCAGTCAACATCAGTAAGAACAAAGAATTGATATTTCACTTCAGAAAGCACACACCTCAGTCCTCATTGAGGGATCAGTAGTGGAAAGGGAGAGCAATTTCAAGTTCTTGGGTGTCAACATCTCTGAGGATCTATCCTGGCTCCAGCATATCAAGGCAGTTACAAAGAAAGCTGTGTCTGTATTTCATTATGAGTTTGAGGAGATTTGGTATGTCACCAAAGAAACTCACAAGTTTCTACAGATGTACCGCTGAGAGCATTCTAATTGGACGCATCGCCGTGTGGTATGGGCGGTCCACTGCACAGGATCGAAAGAAGCTGCAGAAAGTTGTGAACTCAGTCAGCTCCGTCATGGGCTCTCGCCTCCCCATCACCCAGGACATCTTCAAGGAGTGATCCCTCAGAAAGGTGGTACCCATCATTAAGGACCCCCATCACCCAGGACATCTTCAAGGAGCGATCCCTCAGAAAGGTGGTATCCATCATTAAGGACACCCATCACCCAGGACATGCCCGCTTCTCATTGCTACCATCAAGGAGGTACAGGAGCCTGAAGACACACACTCAATGATACAGGAATAACTTCTTCCCTTCTGCCAACAAATTTCTGAATGAACATTGAACCCATGAACATTACCTCTCTTTTTTTTTGCACTATTTATTTAATTTTAACTTTTTAAAGTATATGAACTTACTGTAAATTGCAATTTTTTGAATTAAAATGAATTGCAATGTACTGCAGCTGGATAACAATAAATTTCATAACATTTGCCGGTGATAATAAACCAGATTTTGATTCTGACATAAGATAACTTATATACATTGATTATTGTATGTCCATAAAGTGATGCTAGACACAGGAGTGTCTGAACATAAGGTGACTCTGACAGGAAATGATAAAGTGCTGGTGGTGGGTTAGTGGGTGGATGTGTTGATCAGCCTGGCTGCTTGGGGAATGTAACTGTTTTTGAGTCCGGTGGTCCTGGCATGGAAGCTACGTAGGCTCCTCTCTGATAGGGTGGGACAAACAGTCCGTGAGAAGGTGGGTGGGATCTGGCCATTTTCTGGCACCTTTCTGTATGTACACATGTTCCTGATGGTGGGTAGGTTGGTACCGATGATGAGTTTGGCAGTTTGGGCTACCCAATGTAGAGTCTTCCTGTCCACCACAGCTCAGTTTCCGTACCGTGCAGTGATGCGGCACGCATGCTCCCTACTGTACATCTGCAGAATGACATGGGTATAGATGTGCATGGTCCAGCTCTCTTCAGCCTCCTCAGAAAGCAGAGGCATTGGTGAGTTTTCCTGATTGTGCAGGATGTACTCTGGGACCAGGAGAGGTTGTGTCTGACGTGCACGCCCAGGAGTTTCAAGCCACTTGCAGATTCTGCTGCTGTGCCGCCAACGTAAAGTGGGGTGTGAATTGTGTGAGCTCACCTGAAATCGATAATCATCTCCTCATACCACCCTGAGATTCCTTTTCCTACAGGCATCCTCAGCAAATCTATAGAATAGTAATTATAACAGTATCAATGCAAAATCAAGCAGAGCACAGAAGACAACAAACTGTGCAAGTGCAACTATAAATAAATAGCAATAAATATGAGACCATGAAATAACAGGATAGAGTCCTTAATGTGAGATCATTGGTTGTGCGAACATCTCAATGGATGAGCAAGTGAGCACCTTTTGATCACAAGCCTGATGTTTGAGGGGTATTAACTGTTATTGAAGCTGGTGGTGTGAGTCCTGAGGCACTTGTACCTTCTGCCTAATGGCGGCGGTGAGAAAAGAGCATGTCCTGGGTGGTGAGGCTCTTTAATGATGGATACTTCTTTCCTATGACAGCATTTCATGTAGATGGAGGGCTTTACCTGTGATGTACTGGGTCAAATCCACTGCCCTTTGTAGGATTTTCCATTCAAAGGCACTGCTCCCATGCCAGTCCATGATGCAGCCAGTCAATACTCTCTCCACTGCACATCTATTGAAGTTTGTCAAACTTTTAGATGTCATGCTGATTCTCCTCTGACTCCTAAGGAAGTAAATATGATGTCATGCTTTCATCACAATTACATTTATATGATGGGCCCATGACAGGTCATCTGCGATAGTAACATCCAGGAATTTAAACTTGTTGACCCTCTCCACCTCTAACCCTCTGTTGAGGACTGGCTCATGGACCTCTGGTTTCCCTCTCCTGAAGTCTACAATCTGTCTTGCTGACATTGAGTGATAGTTTGTTGTTATGATACCACTCAGCCAAATTTTCAGTCTCCCTCCTATATGCCAATTCACCACTTCCTTTGATACAGGCCACAACAGTGGTGTCATCAGCAACTTTAAAATGGCTTTGGAGCTCAGCCACACGGTCATAGGTGTAAAGCAAGTAGAGCAGGGGTAGTGCACCTGTGCTGATGAAGATCATGGAGGAGATGCTTTTGCCTAGCTGAACTGTCTGGGGTCTACAAGTGAGGAAATCCAGGATCCAATTGCACAAGAAGTATTGAGACCCAGGTCTTAGAGTTTACTGATTAGTTTTGAGGGGATGACAATATTAAATGCTGAGATGAAATCGATGAAGATGGCATCTGCTGTGGAAAAGTTGAGGTGGATCCAAGTCATCGCTCACACAGGAGCTCTGAAAGCACTTCATCACTGTGGGTGTAAGTGCAACTGGGTGATAGTCATTGAAACGTCATTAAGCCTACCTGGTCAATACCTGTGGAGGAGGGGGAACTGCGCAGGCGCGGGTGACGTCAGTGTCGAGCGCGCACTTTAAAAGGCAGGACCTCTTGTCAGAGCGGGCAGCGGAGTCCGTGGAAGCAGAGTCCTGGGCTTTGGTTAAGTGGGCTTCGGTGTAAGGGGACTTCGGTAAGCTTGTGTGATTGCTCGCTGAGGGGAAGAAGGTAAGGTCGCTAGGTGCTTTTTAGACTTATTCTGTTAATTCAGTTCAGGTATGGGGGAGACAGTCAGAGCAGTGGTGTGCTCCGTATGCAGTATGTGGGAAGTCAGGGTCAACACAGTTGTCCCTGATGACCACACCTGCAAGAGGTGCGTCCAGCTGCAGCTCCTATCAGCACGAGTTAGGGAGTTGGAGCTGGAGCTGGATGAACTACGGATCATTCGGGAGGCAGAGGCAGAGATAGATAGGAGTTATCAGGAGGTAGTCACACCAAAAAACCAAGAAGTAGGCAGATGGGTGACGGTCCAGAGAGGCAGGGGAAGCAGGCAGAGAGAGCAGAGCACCCCTGTGGCCATTCCCATTAACAATAAGTATACCGTACTGGATACTGTTGATGGGGATGACCTACCAGGAATGAGTTGTAGTGGTCCTGCCTCTGGCACAGAGGTTGAACCCTCAACTAGAAAGGGGAGGAGGGAAGAGAAGAGAGCAATAGTTTTAGGGGATTCTATAGTTAGGGGGGCAGATAGGAGATTTTGTGGGGCATATCGGGAGTCTCGGATGGTATGTTGCCTCCCTGGTGCCAGGGTCCGGGACATCTCAGATCAGTGCAGGCTATTCTTGAGAACGAGGGCATGAACCCAGATGTAGTGGTCCATGTAGGGACCAACGATGTAGGTAAGGTGAGAGAGGGGGTCCTGCTTAGAGAGTTCAGGGAGTTAGGAGTGAAGCTGAAAGGCAGGACCTCCAAGGTGACAATCTCGGGATTGCTACCTGTGCCACGTGTGAGTGAGGCGAAGAATAGAATGATTATGCACATTAACACGAGGCTGAGAGCATGGTGCAGGAAGGAAGGGTTCAGGTTTTTGGATAATTGGTCTTTGTTCCAGGGACATTGGGATCTGTTTCGAAGGGACGGTCTACATCTGAACCGGAGGGGTACTAACATTCTTGCAGGAGTGTTTGCCGGTGCTGCTCGGGGGGGTTTAAACTAGAAGTGCAGGGGGCAGGGATCCAGATCCAGAGGGTTGGTCAGAAGGAGCATGGGGTTAAATGTGTAGAAGGTTTGGGTGATCTTGAGAAGGTCATCAAAATTCAGGGTGCAATTAGCCCGATGGAAGTTCAAGGAGTTGGGTTAGGTACAGTAGACAGTGTTTTAAGCAAAGAGAGGAGGAATGGGCTAAGAATTCTATACTTGAATGCGCGTAGTGTCAGAAATAAGACAGATGAGCTTGAAGCTCAGATGAAAATGGGGAACTACGATATTGTTGGGATAACGGAGTCATGGCTGCAAGGGGATCAGGCCTGGGAATTGAGTGTACCAGGGTATACGTGCTATCGTAGAGACAGAAATATGGGAAGAGGGGGTAGGGTGGCCCTGTTGGTAAGGAATGAGATTCAGTCCTTAGCAAGAGGTGACTTGGGAACAGGGGAAGTAGAGTCTGTGTGGGTTGAGCTGAGGAACAGTAAGGGTAAAAAGACCCTAATGGGTGTTGTGTACAGGCCCCCAAACAGTAGCGTGGATATTGGGTACAAGTTGATTAGGGAGTTAACATTGGCATGTGCTAAAGGTAATGCAGTCGTTATGGGAGATTTCAACATGCAGGTGAACTGGGAGAATCAGGTAGGTGCTGGACCCCAGGATAGGGAGTTTGTGGAGTGTCTAAGGGATGTATTTTTGGAACAGCTTGTGCTTGAGCCAACCAGGAACGAGGCTATTTTGGACTTGGTGATGTGTAATGAACAGGAATTGATAAGTGATCTTGAAGTAAAGGAGCCATTAGGAAGTAGTGATCATAACATGATAAGTTTTTATCTACAATTTGAGAGGGATAAGGGCAGATCAGAGGTGTCAGTGTTGCAATTAAATAAAGGAGACTACGGAGCCATGAGGGAAGAGCTGGCCAAAGTTAAGTGGGCGGATGCCCTGGCAGGAAAGACAGTGGATCAGCAGTGGCAGATATTCTTGGGCATAATACAAAAGATGCAAAAGCAGTTCATTCCAATGAGAAGGAAGGATTCAAAGAGGGGGAAGGGGCCACAGTGGTTGACAAAGGAAGTCAGAGATTGTATAGCATTAAAGAAAAAGAAGTTTGACAGGGCTAAGATGAGTGGGAATACAGATGATTGGGAAAGTTTTAAGGAACAGCAGATCTTAACTAAAAAAGCAATACGGAGAGAAAAAATCAGGTATGAGCTCAGTCTAGCCAGGAATATAAAAGGGGATAGCAAAAGCTTTTTTAGCTATGTGAAGAGAAAGAAGATAGTTAAGAACAATGTTGGCCCCTTGAAGAATGAATTGGGAGAAATTGTTATGGGAAATGGCAACAGAATTTAATGCGTACTTTAGATCTGTCTTCACCAGGGAGGACACAAGCAATCTCCCAGATGTATGGATGGGCCAGGGTCATAAGATATCAGAGGAATTGAGACAGATTGACATTAGGAAAGAAACTGTGATGAGTAGACTGGTAGGACTGAAGGCTAATAAATCCCCGGGTCCAGATGGTCTGCATCCGAGGGTTCTAAAAGAGGTGGCTCAGGAAATTGCGGATGCATTGGTAATCATTTTCCAATGTTCCTTAGATTTAGGATCAGTTCCTGAAGATTGGAGAGTGGCTAATGTTATCCCACTTTTCAAGAAGGGAGGGAAGGAGAAAACGGAGAACTATCGCCCTGTTAGCCTAACGTCAGTCGTGGGGAAGATGCTTGAGTCCATTATTAAGGATGAAATAGTGGCATATCTTGATGGCAGAAATAGGATTAGGCCGAGCCAGCATGGTTTTACCAAGGGCAAATCATGCTTGACTAATCTGTTGGAGTTTTTTGAGGGTGTAACAAGGATGTTAGACGAGGGTAAGCCAGTGGATGTTGTGTACCTAGATTTTCAGAAGGCATTTGATAAGGTGCCACATAGGAGATTGGTGAGTAAAATCAGAGCTCATGGCATTGGGGGCAGGGTTTCAACATGGATAGAAAACTGGTTGGCAGATAGAAAGCAAAGGGTAGCAGTGAATGGGTGTTTCTCGGACTGGCTGGAGGTGACTAGTGGGGTACCACAGGGCTCTGTATTGGGACCACAGCTCTTTACGATTTATGTCAACGATTTAGATGAGGGCATTGAAAACTATATCAGCAAGTTTGCTGACGATACTAAACTGGGTGGCAGTGTGACATGCGAAGAGGACGCTAGGAGAATACAGGGAGACTTGGATAGGCTGGGTGAGTGGGCAGATACTTGGCAGATGTCATTCAATGTGAATAAATGTGAAGTTATCCACTTTGGAAGCAGGAACAAGAGGGAAGAGTATTGTCTGAACGGTGTAGAGTTAGGTAAGGGAGAAATGCAAAGAGACCTAGGAGTCCTAGTTCACCAGTCAATGAAGGTGAATGAGCAAGTGCAACAGGCAGTGAAGAGGGCAAATGGAATGTTGGCCTTTATTACAAGGGGAATTGAGTACAAGAGCAAGGATGTCCTTTTGCATTTGTACAGGGCCCTGGTGAGACCACACCTGGAATATTGTGTACAGTTTTGGTCTCCAGGTTTAAGGAAGGACATTCTGGCAATTGAGGAAGTGCAGCGTAGATTCACTAGGTTGATTCCTGGGATGGCAGGGATGTCTTACGTAGAGAGATTGGAGAGATTGGGCTTGTACACGCTGGAATTGAGGAGATTGAGAGGGGATCTGTTTGAAACGTTTAAGATAATTAAAGGATTTGATAGGATTGAGGCAGGAAATATGTTCCAGATGTTGGGAGAGTCCAGTACCAGAGGGCATGGATTGAGAATAAGAGGTCAGTTATTTAAAACAGAGTTGAGGAAGAGCTTCTTCTCCCAGAGAGTTGTGGAGGTGTGGAATGCACTGCCTCGGAAGACGGTGGAGGCCAATTCTCTGGATGCTTTCAAGAAGGAGCTGGATAGATATCCGATGGATAGGGGAATCAAGGGATATGGGGACAAGGCAGGGACTGGGTATTGATAGTGAATGATCAGCCATGATCTCAGAATGGTGGTGCAGACTCGAGGGGCCGAATGGTCTACTGCTGCACCTATTGTCTATTTTCTATTGTCTATTGTCTATTGAAACAGATCACCACGCTCCTCTGGAGCACTGGCATGATTGAAGCCTGCTTGACAGAGGTGGGTACCACACACTGCCTTAGCAAGAGATTGAAGATATCCAGCCAGTTGGTCAGCATAGGTCTCTAGTAATCAGCCAGGGACTCCATCCAGACTAGATGCTTTCCTTGGATTCACTCTCTTGAAGGCAGCATGGACATCATCTTCAGATACAGACACCAAAGGATCATAAGGAGATGTGGGGGCTCGCATTGGTTCCTCCATGTTCTGACGGTCAAAGCGAGCACAGAAGACATTGAGCTCATCTAGAAGCAAAGCCCTGCTCTCCCCCGTGTCGCTTGATTTAATTTTGTAAGAGGTTATAGTGTTCAAATGTTGCGGCAGCTGTCGACATTGATTCCAGTTTAGAGCGGAATCTCCACTTGTGCCTGGTTAAAGTCACCAACTATAATACATCAGGATGGGCTGTTTCTTCTATACAGACAGCAACGTGCAATGTTACGAGTGCATACTGATTAAGGAAACTTACCTGAACACATTTGACAAGCTCTATCCCATTTAGTCCTTTTACAGTATGGGAGTCCCAGTCAATATGTGGAAAGTTAAAGCCCCCTGCTGTAATAGGCTTATGTTTCTTGCAATAGTCAGCGATCTCTCTACAAATTTGTTCCTCTAATTCCATCAAACTGTTTGGTGGTCTGCAGTAAAGCCCCATTAATGTGGTCGTACTTTCTTTATTTCTCAGTTCCACCCATAATGCCTCACTAGACGAGTTCTCTAGTCTGAACTGTCTGAGCACTGCTGTGACATTTTCCCTGACTAGTAATACCACTCCTCCTCCCTTAATCCTTCCCACTCTACTAAAGTAGAGTAACACTAAAGTAACAGAATCCCGGAATATTGAGCTGCCATTCGGCCCCTCCTGCAACCCAGTGTCACTAATGGCTATAATATCATAATTCCAGGTGTTGATCCATGCCCTGAGCTCTTCCACTTCTTGCATTGAGATATACGCAGCTCAGGGCACCAATCACACCGTGCTCAACCTTGCGATTCCTAACTTTATCTGAGGTCTTACCAAGATCTGTCTCCTCCACCTCTCCGCTAACTATTCCGGCACTCTGTTTCTCATCTCCACACTATGCCACACTAGCAAACCTTGCTGTTAGGATATCAGTCCCATTCCAGTTCAGGTGCCAGCATCTTCTGTACAGGTCCCACCTTCTCTGGAAGAGAGCCCAACGATCCAAAGATTTTACGTCCTGCCTCCTACACCAACTCCTTAGCCACATGTTAAACTGTATATTCTTTCTATGTCTGGCCTCACTAGCACGTGGCATGGGTGGCAATCCTGAGATCACAACCCTGGAGGTCCTGCCCTTTAACCTAGCACCGAACCCCCTGAACTCACTTTACAGAACCTCATCCCTCTTCCTTTCTGTCATTGGTACCTACATGGACCATAACCTCTGGCTGTTCACCCTCCCACTTAAGAACGCTGAGGACAAGACCCGAGACATCCTGGACCCTAGCACCTGGTAGGCAACACACCACTCGGGAATCTCGTTCTCATCCCCAGAACCTCCTTAGTGTACTCCTGACTAATGAATCCCCTGTCTCCACAGCTCACATTTCCTCCATCTCCCTCCTCCCCTTCCCTTCTGGATCACAGAGTCAGACTCAGAGCCAAAGACCAGAATGCTTGGACATTCCTTTCCTTGGTCATCTCTGCCCCCAAAAGTATCCAAAATGATATACCTGTTGTTGGTGGGGGGGTGGGGGGTTGGCCACAGAGGTACTCTGCACTAGCTGTTTTTCTGTCACCCAGTTTCCTTGTCCTGCAACTACATCTCTATATTTCCTACCTATCATGCCCTCAGCCTCCAGAATGATCTGGAGTTCAAAGTCCAGCTCCAACTCCTTAACGTGGAGTGTTCAAAGCTGCACATCTCACAGGTGACATCGGAGTTGTGCTTAGCCACACAGTCATGAGTGTAAAGCGAGTTTAGCACAACCTTGTGGTGCACCTGTGCTGATGGAGGTTGTGGAAGAGATGCTGTTGCCAATCCAAACTGATTGGTCTACAAGTGAGAAATTTAAGGATCCAATTGCACAAGGAGCTATTGAGGTCAAGGTCTTATTGATGAGTCTTGAGAATATGATAGTACTGAATGCTAAGCTATGTTTGATTAGAAGTATCCTGATGAATACATCTTTGCTGTCCCGACGTGTCAGGGTTGAGTGAAGAGCCAATGAAATTACATCTGCTGTTGTGCTGGTAGGAAAATTGGAGAAGATCCAAGACTCTTCCCAGGTAGGAGCTGATATGTTTCATCGTTAACTTCTCAAAACACTTCATCACTGCGGACGTGAGCGCCACAGGGTGATAGTCATTGAGGCATTGAAAATGTCCATGAAAACGTCAGTGAGCTAACGTGAGCATTCATTGAGTATTGGGACATTGTCTGGACCTGACCACTTTACAGTGGCTGACTCTCTGCAGAGACCTCCTCATGCTTACTGCGGTTACTATACGCACAATAGTGGCTCACCTGGCAGGGAGGCAGCTTTCATGGCTGGTGTTGTGTTGCATTCCTCCAAATGTGCATAAAACTTACTTAGAGCATCAGGGAGGGAGGTGTCACTGGTACAGCAATGCTGTTTTTACTTGCCTGGTCAGCCCCTGATGCCCCGTTATGTGCCATATATGCCAGGGATTATTATCAGACTGGTGTTGCCGAGTTTTTGTGCGCAGGCCATTTTGCCCTCTTGATGCCCAATATGGGTTTCTCTTGGCTGTTTTCTCCAGACTTCTAAGGCTGCATCCTGGGCTTTTAGTAGGGAGCACACCCCTGCCCTCAGCTGTGGCTTTCAGGGTTGCAGTGTTGAAAATCTCTGGGAACTCACCTGTTTAAAATTCTTCACACACCTGCTCCTTCAGCTACCACCTGTCCCATCTGTGGAAGAGCTAGGAATTCCAACAACGACCTCATCAATCAACTCAGAACCCACAAGTCCTCTTTGATCCAGAGTGACTGGCTGGGGTAAGATGACACCTGACAAATATTGTGTGCACTGCTTTATGTCAGGACGCTGGAGCAGGGATCCAGTCGCAGGCCCAGTACTGTGCACACAGTCAAAGTTCAAGCAGAGATCAAAACATCTAGAGAAACCCAAAAACCAGAATCGGGAAACAGGCAAAGCTGATACTCAGTTGATATACAGATATGGATGCTGGAAAGGCTCAGGAAAATTCATTGGCACAATCTGGCAACAAAGAGGTGAAAACACAGGACTGAAATACACTGAGCAATAAACAGAGAGGCAGATGATAGGTGGAGCACAATGAGACACAAGTGGCAGCAAAGCAGGTAATACTGAGAAACAGGTGAGAGGTGGAATATTGAATAATACAGGGGCCAGAGTAGAGCAGGAACGGGGACAGGAGCACATGGGGCATGAAAACAAACAGGAGCACGTGGCAATACTAAACCACAGACTGGCAGCTTGAGGGAAAACACACAAAAAGACAAAATTCAACTGGAGGTACCAATACTTTAGCAAGATGTTAAGTAGCAGCATGTTCCAGAGGAAGGGACCTAAAAGAACCTGGAAAGAAAAAGGAAGCAGAGGGAAAAAGGCAGGATGGAAATGCCCCAGATATACTCTCATCCCTTCTCTTTCTTCTGTGTGTCACCTCTCTTTGGTGCCCCTCCACCATCTGTTGCTTCCAGTGTCCACCGTCCTCACCTATTAAACTCCTCCTTCTTCAGCCCTTTACCTTTTCAAGCTATCACCTTCCAGATTCTTACTTCATTCCTTCTCCCCACCCACCCACCTTTCCCCTCACCTGGTCTTACCTATTGTCTTCCAGTTTGTATTCCTTCCCTTCCACCCACCCTCTTATTCTGGCTTCTGCCTCCTTCCTTTCAGTCCTGATGAAGGGTACCAGCTTCATCCACATGGTTGAGTGAACTAGGGCTTTTCTCTTTGGTTGAGCAAGCTAAGGCTTTTGCTCTTTGGAGCAAAGAAGAAAAGAGCAGTGACTTGATAGAGGTTTACAAGATAATCAGATTGAGTGGACAGCCAGAGGCCCGGGGTGGAAAGCTCTAATAGGAGGGAGCATATTTTAAGGTGATTGGAGGAAAGTAAAGGCGAATGTCAGATGTAAGTTTGTTTTACCAAAAGATTGGTGGCTATTTGGAATGTGCTGCCAGGGACAGTTTTAGAGACAGGTACTTTAAGGACATTTAAGACTCTTAGGCACATGTGAGTGATAGAAAAATGAAGAGTTATGTGGGAGATCTCAGAATAGCTTAAATGGTCAGCAAAACATTGTGAACCAAAGGGCCTATATTGTGCTGTAAAGTTCTGTATCTTGACTTAAAACATCTTCTGCTTATTGTCCTCCATAGAAGCTGCCTGACCTGCTGAGTTCGTCCAACACTTTATATGTGTTGTTCAAGATTTTCAGCATCTGTAGAATCTCTTGTGTAGCTGAAAATCCACAGATAGGATGGTAGCTATCACGGAACCGATTACACAAACTATGGGCTCATTTTCAAAAACTCTGCAATTCATGTTCTCAATATTATATAGTTATTTATTTACCTATCTATCTAGCTACCTATTTATTATTTTTTAAATTTTGTTTTTTGCACAATTTGTCTTCCTTTGCACATTGGCTGTTCATCTATCTTTGTTTGTGTGTAGTTTTCATTGATTCTATTGTATCTACTATGAATGCCCCGAGGAAAACAAATCTCAGGGTAGTTGATGGTGACTTACGCATTTTGATAATCAAGTTACTTTGAAGTTTGAACCGCTGCAAGGCCGGTAAGAGAATCCTTTATAGAGGGACTTTTCTTGCGGTCAGTTTGAGTTCCAGAGCAGGTGTCCCAGAACTCTGAACAATGTACTCTTCCAGCACTCAGCCAACATTCCAGGTAACATGAATGCTCACTTCTTACACCCTTCTTTGCAGGTGTGAGGCACACATCAGCGAAGAGATCCATTATTCAATGTCTTGCTGTAGAATGTGCATTATCTGCATGATAGAATAATATTTATATGATACAATATGAAAGCATTCACCCTGCAGTTTGAAAAGGAGCAGCTGAAGTCAAATGTATCAGTATTCAATGCAGTAAAGGGGATTGCAGAGACATGAGAGTGGACTAGATACAGCAAAGTTTTTTTCAGATACTGTAGATAAAGAGTAAAAGAGAGTGGATATTGGACCGCTGGAAAAAAACAGTGGAGAAGTAGTAAGGGGGGGACAAAGAAATGGCAGGCCAACTTAGTAAGTATTTTGCATCAGTCTTCACTGTGGAAGACACTAGTATTATATAAGAAATTTGAGAGTGTCAGGGAACAGAAATGATTGCTATTGCTGTTGCTAGGGGTAGGAGCTTGGGAGGCTGAAAGTTTGGAAGGTAGATAAGTCACCTGGATCAAGTGGACTAAACTCCAGGTTTCTAAGTTAGCTGAAGGGATTATGGAGGCATAAGCAGTGATCCTTCTGGACTGGTTCCAGAGAAATGGAAAATTGTAAATGTCACTCCACTGATAAAGAAGGGAGGAAGGCAGGGAAAAAAATGGAATTATAGGCCAGTTGGCCTGGCCTCAGTCGTTGGCAAGATGTTGGAGTCGATTGTTAAGGATGAGGTCAAGGGCTACGTGACAGACAGCGCTTGGTAAGTGCACTTCTTATACACACAAACGTTCCGTTTGTCATCCTACTGAGTGTACACACTTCAATGTCTTCCTCAGTATATTCTCATAATGGCTCCTAAACTGAGCTGATGAGTGCGGAATGGCTTTATGGTGCCTTTCACTCCATACACGGTAGAATATTCCATTCCTTTAGTAATGGGAATGTGTAAATGTGCATATGTTGTTTGTATACTATTAAAGGGAGATACCTCTGTTTATTTTGTAATATGATTGTAGGGGTGCATCATATTCAAGCAACACACACAAAATGCTGGTGGAACACAGCAGGCCAGGCAGTATCTATAGGGAGAAGCACTGTCGACTTTTCAGGCCGAGACCCTTCGTCAGGACTAACTGAAAGGAGAGATACTAAGAGATTTGAAAGTAGTGGGGGGAGGGGGAAATGCGAAATGATAGGAGAAGACCAGAGGGGGCGGGACGAAGCTAAGAGCTGGAAAGGTGATTGGCAAAAGGGATACAGAGCTGGAGAAGGGAAAGGACCATGGGACGGGAGGCCTCAAGAGAAAGAAAGGGGGAGGGGAGCAACAGAGGGAGATGGAGAACAGGCAGAGTGATGGGCAGAAAGAGAGAAAAAAAACAAACTAAATATGTCAGGATGGGATAAGAAGGGGAGGAGGGGCATTAACTGAAGTTAGAGAAGTCAATGTTCATGCCATCAGGTTGGAGGCTACCCAGCCGGTATATAAGGTGTTGTTCCTCCAGCCTGAGTGTGGCTTCATCTTGATAGTAGAGGAGGCCACGGATAGACATATCAGAATGGGAATGGGACGTGGATTTGAAAGGTGCGGCCACTGGGAGATCCTGCTTTCTCTGGCGAACCAAGCATAGGTGCATCATATTCTAATTCATTTGTAGTCTTAAATTAACTTTGTTGGTAGTTAAAGGTGGTATGTTCTAGTGCCTAAAAAAGAGCTCTTCATCCTCAGTAGGGGCTGCCAGGAATTCACACTGGACAAAAATAGTAAGGAGCTATTATTGTATTTTCTGGTAGATATATTTTTTTATAAATAGTGACAGTTTTCTTTTCGCTATTTTCACTAATTTTTGTAAGTTTGATTTTTGACACACCTAATAAACACCCTTGCTCTAAAGTGCTAGACGACTTCAGCAATTTTTTTCCTTTGGCTAAAAACAGGATACCTGGACACACATAATAAAATGGGCCAAAGTCAGCAGGTTTTCCTTAAGGGAAGTATTGCCTGACAAATGTTAGAATTCTTTGAGGAAATAACAGGCAGGATAGACAAAGGAGAGTCAGTGGATGTTGTCTACTTGCATTTTCAGATGGCCTTTGACAAGGTGACACACCTGAGGCTGCTTAACAAGAACCTATGGTATTACAGGAAAGATACTAGCATAGATAGAAGATTGACTGACAGGCAGGAGACAAAGAGTGGGAATAAATTCTTTTCTGGTTGTCTTTCAGTGACTAGTGGTGTTCTACAGAGATTGGGATTAGGACTAATTTTTTCACATTATATGTCAATGGTTTGGATGATGGAATTGATAGCTTTGTGGGCAAGTTTTCAGACGATATGACAATAGGTGGAGGGGCTGGTAGTGTTGAAGAAACGGAATCTCCAGAAAGACTTAGACAGACTAAGAAAATGAGCAAAGAAATGGCAGATGAAATATAGTAACAGACACAAAATGCTGGAAGAACTCAGCAGGCCAGGCAGCATCTACAAAAGACTACAGCTGACGTTTCGAGTCGAAACCCTTTAGCAGGACTGTCCTACCGAAGCGTTTCAACCCGAAATGTCAACTGTACTCTTCTCCTAGATGCTGCCTGGCCTGCTGAGTTCCTCCAGCATCTTGCGTGTGTTGCTCGGATTTCCAGCATTTCTCTTGTTTGAGATGAAATGTTGTGTGGTCGTGCTCTTTAGTAGAAGAAATAAAGGCATAGACTATTTTCTAAATGGGGAGGCAATTCAAAATTCAGAGGTGCAAAGAGATTTGGGAGTCTTCAAGCAGTATTCCCTAAAGGTTAACTTGCAGGTTGAGCCAGTGGTGAGAAAGGCAAATGCAACGTTAGCATTCATTTCAAGAAGACTAGAATATGAAAACATGGATGTATTGCTGAGGCTTTATAAGGCATTGGTCAGACTGCACTTGGAGTATTGTGAGCAGTTTTGGGCTCCTCATCAAAGAAAAGATGTGCTGTCATAGAGAGGGTCCGGAGAATGATTCTGGGAATGAAAAGGTTAACATATGAGGAGTATTTGATGATTCTGAGCCTGTACTCGTTGGAGTTTAAAAAAATAAGTGGGGGTTGGGGTCTGATTGAAACCTGTCAAATATTGAAATGCCGAAATAGAATGGACACGGAGCGGATGTTTCCCATAATGGAAGAGTCTTTGAACTGATGCCACAGCCTCAGAATAGAGGCTTGTCCATTTAGACCGGAGATAAGGAGGGATTTCTTTAGCCAACAGGCGGTGAGTCTGTGGAATTCATTGCCACAGGTAGCTGTGGAGGCGAAGTTATCGGGTATATTTAAAATGGAGGTTGATAGTTTCTAGATTAGTCAGGGTGCCAAAGGTTACAGTGAGAAGACAGAAGGTTGGGGCTGAGAGAGATAATGCGTCAGCTGTGTTGGTGTAGTGGAGCAGATTCGATGGGCTGAATTACATAATTCTGCCCCTATGTCTTATGTTTTATGATCTTATCTACATAATGGACATTGTTAAATAGATTTAATGTGCTCTCCTTCCCTCTGTTCCTTCCTGCAGGTGTAAATCGTTACTTCTATTTTTGAGCCCTTTTCAAGGAAAGGGCTTTGCCAGGTAGCAGCTAAGAATAATGTACCCAGCATCAATGCAATTTGATTGGCATTCGAAGGGTATGGAGTTCCTGAAAGGGATTAACATGCCCCTAACTCAAACATCAATGAGAACAACATCGACAGTGCTTCTCCCTATAGATGCTGCCTGGCCTGCTGCATTCCACCAGCATTTTGTGTGTGTTGCTTGAATTTCCAGCATCTGCAGATTTCCTCGTGTTTGCCCTTTAAAGTCAATGAGAACAAGCTTTTTCAATTCCAGATGCGAGTAACCTGAAGCCATTGCAGAAATTGATCATTTAATGATCGGGGTGGGTCACAGTTGCTGATTCTAATTGGTGAAAGCACTTAGTGGCACACAAAAGGCCCGATCAATCCTCTCTGCCACTTCGCTGCACGGCCCATCACTTTACAATATAGTGCTCTCACATGGGAAAATGTTCATTTAATTCTTTTACAAGATAGCAACAGAAGGGACACATCACAGAAGATATTGCATTTCTGTAAGTGCTGTGTTGCTGCTGAGCCACAGCCTTAGAGCTACGACCTTTCTGAACAGAGATGAGGAGGAATTTTGTTAGAGGGTGGTGAATCTGTGAAATTCAATGCCACGGATGAATGTGGAGCCCAAGTGTTTGGGTATATTTAACGTGAAGGTTGATGGGTCAAGGCTATCGATTAGTATGGACACTAAAGCTCGTAGGGAGAAAGCAGAAGAATATTTGAATGGCAGAGCAGACTTGATGAGCTGAATGGCCTACTTCTTATTGGCTTATGGAGTCTGCAAGTTCTTCTTGTTACCGTATGGGTTTCTTCTGGGTGCTCCACTTCCCCACCACATCACAAGGTATTGGTGGGTGGTAAATTAATCAGCCATAAGAATTGTCTCTACTGAGTGGTAGAATCCAGGGAGAAGCTAGTGGGATATTGATGAGATTAAAATGAGTTGGAGTAGCGTTGGTGTAAAATTGGAAGCTCATGGCCCACGTGGACTCAGTGAGCCGAGGATCTTGGTTCCGTGCCCTTTGAATCCATGACTAACTATACTCATGCTTTCAACAGAAGTCCCTGCTTTGGGGGTGACCTCAATAACTCGAGAGTGCTAAACAAGAAAGGGTAAAACACCCAGCAGAGGCCCAAATACTGGTGGTGGGGCATGAAAACAGTGGCATAAAAATAAAGCCCTCGCAATGAAGTGAGCAGCTGATAGATATTCAGCGGCAATCCCCGGTGCGATGACTTCATTCGAATGAGATATAGCCTGGGGCAGCATTACAAGAACATGTTGATTAATCAGACTTCCAACAGATGCTACAAGATTATTAGTAATCAGAGGGGCGGGGGAAACAAACTCTCCATCCATGGTGGTGTTCTAACAGAACTTTAACATAAAAATGAAGTGGATTTAAACGGTCTGTTTTTATAGTAAAGACTCTTCTTATCCAGTTTTTTAAAAAGTTGCCTCCCCTGCCCCTCCTCTTCTATTCTCCACTCCAGCCTCTGACCTCTTCTCACCTGCCTCTCACCTCCCCCTGCTCCTTCCCTTTCTCCTATGGTCCATTCTCCAACCTGATGGCATGAACATTGACTTCTCTAACTTCTGTTAATGCCCCTCCTCCCCTTCTTACCCCATCCCTGACATATTTAGTTGTTTGCCTGTTCTCCATCTCCCTCTGGTGCTCCCCCCGCCTTTCTTTCTCCTGAGGCCTCCCGTCCCATGATCCTTTCCCTTCTCCAGCTCTGTATCACTTTCGCCAATCACCTTTCCAGCTCTTAGCTTCATCCCACCCCCTCCGGTCTTCTCCTATCATTTCGCATTTCCCCTCCCCCCACTACTTTCAAATCTCTTACTACCTTTCCTTTTGGTTAGTCCTGACGAAGGGTCTCGGCCCGAAATGTCGACTGTGCTTCTCCCTATAGATGCTGCCTGACCTGCTGTGTTCCACCAGCATTTTCTGTGTATGTTTTCTATGTTTCTATTAATATATGTTGTAAAGGAAGCAGTCCCAACACAAACCCCTAAGGAACACCACTAGTTACTGTCAGCCAATCCTAAAATGATCTCTTTATTCCCACTCTTTGTCTCCTGCCAATCCACCAATGTTTTATCCATGCTAGTATCATTCTTTTAATGCCCTGGGCCCTTGTTAGTAGCCTTATGTGCAACATCTTGTCAAAGGCCTTCTGAAAATTCAATTTCACAACATCAACCAATTCTCCATTGTCTATCCTGCTTGTTATTTCTTCAAAGAGTTCCAACAGATCTGTCAGGGAAGAGTTTCCCTTGAGGAAACCATGCTGACCACGGCCTATTTTACCACGTGCCTCTAAGTACCCTGAAACCACATCGTTAACAATCGACTCCAGCATCTTCTCAACCACTAACTGGCCTATAATTTCCTTTCTTCTGCCTCCCTCTTTTCTCAAAGAGTGGAGTGGCATTTGCAGTTTTCCAGCCCTCTAGAACCATGCCAGAACCTATTGATTCTTAAAAGATCATTACTAATGCCTCCACAATCTCTTCCGCCACCTCTTATAGACCCCTGAGGTGTAGACCATCAGGTCCAGGTGACTTATCTACCCTCAGACCTTTCAGTTTCCCAAGCAGCGTCACCCTAGTAATAGCAAATGTGCTCACTTTGACACTCTCAAACTTCCAGCATACTACTAGTGGCTTCTAAATTGAAGACTGATGCAAGATATGAGGCTATCAGGCAGTAACTTGGAAGCATAAATTGGAAATCGTTGTTCTCAAGGAAATGTATGGAAGAAATGTGGCAAATGTTCAGGGGACATTTGTATGGAGTTCTGCATAGGTACATTCCAATGAGACAGGGAAAGAATGGTAGGGTACAGGAACAGTGGTGTACAAAGGCTGTTGTAAATCTAGTCAAGAAGAAAAGAAGAGCTTAGGATCTTGTTGATTGTAGGGATGACTTACAGCAGACTGAAAAGCTTGAGTATATTAGATATTAAGAAAGAGGATGTGCTGGAGCTTTTGGAAAGCATCAAGTTGGATGTCACCAGAACCAGATGAGATGTACCCCAGGCTACTGTGAGAGGTGAGGGAGGAGATTGCTGGGCCTCTGGCGATGATCTTTGCATCATCAATGGGGATGGGAGAAGTTCTGGAGGATTGGTGGGTTGTGGATGTTGTTCCCTTATTCAAGAAAGGGAGTAGAGATAGCCCAGGAAATCATAGACCTGTGTGTCTTACTGCAGTGGTTGGGAAGTTGATGGAGAAGATCCTGAGAGGCAGGATTTAGGAACAGTTGGAGAGGCACAAAATGATTAGGAATAGTCAACATGGCAGGTTGTGCCTTACGAACCTGATTGAATTTTTGAGGATGTGACTAAACACACCGATGAAGGTTGAGCTGTAGATGTAGTGTATATGGAATTCAGCAAGGCATTTGATAAGGTACCCCATGTAAGGCTTACTGAGAAAGTAAGGAGGCATGGGATCCAAGGGGACATTGCTTTGTGGATCCAAAACTGGCTTGCCCACAGAAGACAAAGAGTGGTTGTAGACGGGTCATATTCTGCATGGCGGTCGGTGACCAGTGCTGTGCCTCAGGGAACTGTTCTGGGACCCTCTACTCTTCGTGATTTTTATAAATGACCTGGATGAGGAAGTGGAGGGAACACAAAGGTCAGGGGTGTTGTGGATAGTGTGGAGGGCCGTCAGAGGTTACAACAGGACATTGATAGGATGCAAAACTAGGCTAAGAAGTGGCAAATGGAGTTCAACCTAGATCAGTGTGAGGTGGTTCATTTTGATAGGTCAAATATAATGGCAGAATATAGTATTAATGTTAAGACTCCTGGCAGTGTGGAGGATCAGAGGGATCTTGGGGTCTGAGTCCATAGGACACTCAAAGCAGCTGCGCAGGTTGACTCTGTGGTAAAGAAGTCATATAGTGCATTTGCCTCCATCAAACGTGGGATTGTGTTTAGGAGCTGCGAGGTAATTTGCAGCTATGCAGGACCCTGGTCAGACCCCACTTGGAGTACTGTGCTCAGTTTTGGTCGCCTCACTACAGGAAGGATGCGGAAGCCATAGAAAGGATGCAAAGGAGACTTACAAGGATGTTGCCTGGATTGGAGAGCATGACTTAGGAGAATAGGTTGAGTGAACTCTACCTTTTTTCCATGAAGTAACGGAGGATAGAGGTGACCTGATAGAGGTGTATAAGATGATAAGAGGCATTGATGGTGTGGATATTCAGAGGCTTTTTCCCAGGGCTGAAATGGCTATCACAAGAGGGCACAGTTTTAAGGTGCTTGGAAGGAGGTAGAGAGGAGATGCCAGGGGTAAGTATTTTACGCAGAGAATGGTGAGTGTGTGGAAAGGGCTGCCGGCAACGGTGGTGGAGGCAGATACGATAGAGTCTTTTAAGAGACTCCTGGTCAGGTATATAGAGCTCAGAAAAACATAGGGCTATGGGTAACCCTGGTAATTTCTAAGGTAAGGACTTATTTGGCACAGCTTTGTGGGCCGAAGGGCCTGTACTGTGCTGTAGGTTTTCTATGTTTCTATAATTCCAAAATACTTTTATCATTTTTGATATTATTGGCTAGCTTAACTTCATATTTTATCTTCCTCCCTATGATTTTAGTTGCCTTCTTTTGTTTTTTTAATGAATACCAAATCCTCTAACTTACCACTAATCTTTGCTCTATTTTGCCCTCTCTTTTGCTTTTATGTTTGCTTTGATGTTGCTTGCCAGTGACGGTTGAGTTATCTTGCCTTTTTTTTAGCATGTATCTATCCTGCACTTTCTGAATTTCCAGAAACTCCAGCCATTGCTGCTCTGCCATCATCCCTGCAAGTGTCCCCCTCCAATCAACTTTGGCCAGCTCCTCTCTCATGCTTCTGGAATTCCCTTAATTCCACTGTAATACCGTAAATTCCGGACTATAAGCCGCTACTTATTTCCCAGGCTTTGAACACTGCAGCAACACTGCGGCCTATACTACGGTGCGGCTAATGCATGTTTTTTTTTCATGCCACCAAAAAAATTTTGCCTCATAACAGTAGACTGTTATGAATCCCGTAACTGGAGAACTTACCAGCAAAGATAGAGAGGTCCATTGAAGTCTGTTGTCACTATTTTCAAATGTTTTATTTATAAAGGGACACAAAAGTAGGGTTAATACATATATTCAGATAGTGCACATCGTCAACACTCAATCTAAAGCGCGGGTATAGAAATATCATTAAGTGAGCTCTGCTGGTGTCTAGGGGTTAATAGATTGTCTGTTGGAAATATAAAAGTCACTCAGAAAGTCTGCAGGCCTCAGCCCTTTAAAAATCGCTGGGTTTCACGTGGGGCGACCAAGAGAGAGAGATTGGGGGAGAAGAGAAAAAACTTGCCGAGTCTTGATGAATCTTCTGTGAAAATCGGGGGATCGTTGGTTCCCTCTCCCCGAAGTTAGTTAAAAGCGGTTTTCTGTGATTCCAGCCACAAATTCCAATCCTGGAATCTAACGCACGTGGCTTCCTTCAGAATGGCTTCCCACTGCTGCAGGATCACTCTCGTGTCTTCTTGGTGCGTCTGAGGGGCTGTCCCCCTGAGACTCTCCTTTATACTTCCTCATGGGGTCGCAGGAGTCAATCAGGTTGGGATGATGCAATCTCTCTCTCAGCCAGCCCACCTTGCCCGAGGGCTTTTCACGTGGTCTCCATGAGACAATAGTCGCTGTCGCCTTATTCTGTATCCCGGTGGAACGTGCAATTTGGCACGTTTCTCTCTCTCTCTCCTACTGGGTCTACTGACCCCACCCCCCAGACGGGTGCTCTTGCGATTCTCACAAAGGAGGGGGCTGGGATCATAGCAAGACCAATAAAATTGATGAGTAGTTCACTGAGGTCCAATGAAATTGTACGATAAATCAAGCACACTTTCACAATTAAATTATTGTAAATCAGTCATTTGTTCTCACCCTCATCAACATGGAAAACACTCGAAGAAAAGCATATGATGCAGCTTTTAAGTTAAAGGCAATCAATAACTTTTCCTGGTAGGCTGCAGTATATATATATTTTTTTACCAGTCGTTAGGAGATATTGGAATGTTGTTCATGCACTGTTCAGTAAAAAAGTATACGCAATGTAATTTGTGTGTTACCGATACGTATGTATATTTAAAAGTAGCTGTGTTACAGGCACTGTTCGAAAAAAAGCATTTGCAATATGTATTTGTTTATGTTACCATACGGATTTAATTAAAAGTTAAAAAATCCTCACGTGTAATATCTTTCTGTGTAAATATTTCATATTACAACGTGGGACACCTGCGGCTTAAAATCCGGTGCGGCCTGTACAAGTACAAAATTGATTTTCTTTCTAAAATTAGAGTGTGCGGCTTTTAATCAGGTGCGCTCTGTAGTCCGGAATCTACAGTACTTGTTACAACTGACCTTAGCTTCTCCCTCTCAAACTGCAGGGTAAATTCTATCGTTATGATCACTGTTTCCTAATGGGTTCATTATCTTAAGCTCTCTGAATATAACCAGTGCATTACACAACACACAATCAGAATTGCTGATCCCCTAGTGGGCTCAACCACAAGCTGCTTCAGAAAGCCATCTTGGACAAGTTCACAAACACACATTTGAGTTTCAGCACCCACCTGATTTTCCCAATCTACCTCTATATTGAAATCTCCCATAACTAATGTAACATTGCCTTTTTGACATGCTTTTCCTATCTCCCACTCTAACCACAACCTGGCTACTGTTCAGCGGCCTGTAACTAACTACTATCAGATTCTTCTTTCCCTTGCAATTTCTTAACTCTGCCTACACAGATTCTAGTTTTTTGCAGGATTTTCCATTCAAGGTCATTGGTATTTCCATACCAGACTGTGAAGCTGCCAGTCAATATTCTCTTCACCACTTATCTGTAGAAGTTTGTCAAAGTTTTAGATGTCATGCCAAATCTTTGCAAGTTCCTGTTTAAGAAGTGAACAGTGGAAAATCCTGAGAACTATGGACTGGTGAGTCTCATGTCAGTTGTCAGGAAGTGCTGGAGAAAAATCTTAGGAATAGGATACATGAGCATTTGGAAACCCATGGTCTAATAATGGAGAGCCAGCATGGCTTTGTGTGGTACAGGTCGTGTCTTAACAACTTGACTGAGTATTTTGACAAGGTGACAAGAGGGATTGATGAGGGTAGGGCAGTGGATATTGCCTACATGGAGTTCATTAAGGCATTTGACAAAGTCCCTCATGGCAAGCTAATCCAGAAGGTTAAGGTGCAAGGGGTCCACAGCAAGCTTGCTGTTTGGATTCAGAACTGGCTTGTACATAGATGATGATTGCAGGGATTTATTCCAGCTGGAAGTCTGTGATTAGTGGTGTTCCACAGGAATCTGTGCTGGGACCTCTGCTGTTTGTCATGTGTATAAATGACCTGGATGGAAACGTAGATAGGTGGGTTAGTAAGTTTGCGGATATTACCAGGACTGCTGGAGTTGCAGATAGTGCAGAAGACTGGCAGAGAATACAGCATGATATAAATCAGTTGCAGATCATGGCAGATGGAATTTAACACAGATAAGTGAGAGGTGTTGCAGCCTGGTAGGGACATTTCAAGGAGACACTACACTGTTAAGATCAAGATCCTTAACAGTTTTGCTGAGCAAAGAGATCTTGGGATCCAAGTTCATTGCTCCTTGAAAGTGGCTACACATGTTGATAAGGTGGTGAAGAAGGCTTATGGAATGCTTGCTTTTGTTACTCAGGGCACTGAGTTCAAAAGTCAACTTTATAAAACTCTGGTTGGGCCACAACTGGAGTATTGCATACTGCTCTGATTGCCCCACTATAGGAAGGATGTTGAGGCTATGGAGAGGGTGCAGAAGAGGCTTACCAGGAAGCTGCCTGGTTAGAGGGCATGTGCTAGCATGTGAGGCTGGATAAATTTGGATTATTTTTCTGGAATGGCCGAGGCTGAGGGAAGAACTGTTAGCTGTTCATAAGATACTGAGAGGCATAGAGTAGACAGGGAGTATCTGTTTCCCAGGGTTTAAATGTTGAAAACCAGAGGGTATGTATTGAAGGTGAGAGGGGATGTCAAAAGGGATGTCGGGGGTAAGTTTTTTACTCAGAGAGTCGTGGATGCCTGGAATGCACTGCCTGGTATGATCCTGGAGGCAAGTACCTTAGAGGCCTTTAAGTGATGTTTGGATAGGCATATGGATGTAAGGAAGATGGAGGGATATGGACATTGTGGAGATAGGAGTGATTAGTGTTTTGATGCTTTTGATTTGTCTTTTCGCTGGTTCAGCGTAACATTATGGGCTGAATGGCCTGTCCCTGTGCTGTACCATTCTATGACAGGCAGACATACTTTATTGATCCCGAGGGAAATTGGGTTTCATTACAGTCGCACCAACCAAGAATAGTGTAGAAATATAGCAATATAAAACCATAAATAATCAAATAATAATAAGTTAATCATGCCAAGTGGAAATAAGTCCAGGACCAGCCTATTGGCTCAGGGTGTCTGACACTCTGAGGGAGGAGTTGTAAAGTTTGATGGCCACAGGCAGGAATGACTTCCTATGACGCTCAGTGTTACATCTCGGTGGAATGAGTCTCTGGCTGAATGTACTCCTGTGCCTAACCAGTACATTATGGAGTGGATAGGAGTCATTGTCCAAGATGGCATGCAACTTGGACAGCATCCTCTTTTCAGACACCACCATCAGAGAGTCCAGTTCCACCCCCACAACATCACTGGCCTTACGAATGAGTTTGTTGATTCTGTTGGTGTCTGCTACCCTTAGCCTGCTGCCCCAGCACACAACAGCACACATGATAGCACTGGCCACCACAGACTCGTAGAACATCCTCAGCATTGTCCAGCAGATGTTGAAGGACCTCAGTCTCCTCAGGAAATAGAGACGGCTCTGACCCTTCTTGTAGACAGCCTCAGTGTTCTTTGACCAGTCCAGTTTATTGTCAATTCGTATCCCCAGCTATTTGTAATCCTCCACCATGTCCACACTGACCCCTTGGATGGAAACAGGGGTCACCGGTGCCTTCAACCTCCTCAAGTCCACCACCAGCTCCTTAGTCTTTTTCACATTAAGCTGCAGATGATTCTGCTCACACCATGTGACAAAGTTTCCCACCGTAGCCCTGTACTCAGCCTTATTTCCCTTGCTGATGCATCCAACTATGGCAGAGTCATCAGAAAACATCTGAAGATGGCAAGACTCTGTGCAGTAGTTGAAGTCCGAGGTGTAGATGGTGAAGAGAAAGGGAGACAGGACAGTCCCCTGTGGAGCCCCAGTGCTGCTGACCACTCTGTCTGACACACAGTGTTGCAAGCGCACGTACTGTGGTCTGCCAGTCAGGTAATCAATAATCCATGACACCAGGGAAGCATCCACGTGCATCACTGTCAGCTTCTCACCCAGCAGAGCAGGGCAGATGGTGTTGAACGCACTGGAGAAGTCAAAAAACATGACCCTCACAGTGCTTGCCGGCTTGTCCAGGTGGGCGTAGACACGGTTCAGCAGGTAGACGATGTTCAATGTTCAATTTTCCTTAGGACGCAGAGGCATCTCAGTGCTTTCTTCATTTTTACATTTATATGCTGGGCCTAGGGTAGGCCCCCTGAAATGGTAACTCTGAGGATTTTAAAGTTACTGATCCTCTCCACCTCTCATTCTCCAAAGTGGACTGGCTCGTGGACCTCTGGTTTCCTCCTCTTGTGACACCACTCAGCCAGATCTTCAATCTCCCTCCTATATGCTGATTTGTCACCACTGCTGATTAGGCCAACAACACTAAACTTGAATATGGCATTGGAGCTGTGCTCAGCCACACAGGCTAAAGTAGAGGAGTGTCACCTCTGTTGGGTCTCTCGACACCCCTAACAGCTTACAACACCCTCCTTGCACCTGTGGCATTTAGTATTTCCATAGTACACTGGTTGAACCATCAAGTCCTCTCCCACTCTCCCTGCACTCTCTTTCCTGTTGACTCCTGTCCCCGATTACCCATTGCTGAGGATCATGCCTCGAAGAAATGGACCCCCTGTGGTCAGGAGATGCAATAGAAATGTGTTTTAAGTTTGCTGTATCGGGTAGAGTGCCTTGTCAATCAGCGCAGAGCCCATGTCACCTCATCATTCCATGTGCAAAATACCTCAAGACTTCCGAAAAAGAGCCTTTGTCAAATTTTACGGTGTTGGCTGTACACAACCATCCATTTAATGCAATGCACTAAAAATGATTTAAGCCTAATTTCTGCGTAGGAGTGTTTGAACTCTCCTTTCTTCTTTAAATTTAACTTGGTTGACTAACCTCAGTGCTTATCAACAGATAGAACCCAAGCTTTGCTTTTCTATTTATGTGTTAAACAAATTCAAATCCCTCCCTGGCAGATTAAAGATTTTTCAGCTCTGTTGAACATGTTCCAACCAGAGTGATGGACACCAAATATCCAAACGTTCAGCCAGAATTTCAGTGGAGAGGGGAGAACAACTAAACTCTCCTGAAGGTTAGTTTGCACCCTTTAGCAACATCTTGCTTCCTTATATGTGGATTGTATAACAGTTCGCTACATTTTTGATCTAGCTTTATTTTGGCTACAGTTCAATGTTTATTGATGTATCTCAAATCATTGAAAGCCACATGAGAAGCACTTCCACAATGGTTACTTCGTATTAGCCACATGGAATCCTTTGAGTAAACAGCTGAATGCTTGCAAGTACCTTGGAACAAACTGGGCAAAATTGTGATTATAACTACTTTCATGTGAGGTTGTTTGCACAACACCACGGACTGGTATAAATGAGAGATCTTATTAACAATTTAATTTCTAGCTACATGCAGCATAACAGTAGGAACTACAGCAATAAAGAGGATAGCAGGTTATTAGTGGTGGTTTATATACAGATGAAAGTTTTACTTATCCCTCACTACTAAGCAACATTGCCTCTAAGGTGTGTGTGTGTGTGTGTCGCACACACACATATCTTTTGCTACTAGCTCACAAGGAAATTTAAACTGCGCATAAAACATTGTCACCCTCGACTTCATTGGTGTGTTAGTTATATTTTACGATAATACACAATGCACAATGACATTTCCTTTTCCGGCTTCTGATGCAGATGACAATGTGGAGTTTATGATGTTTTGACTGCAGATTTTAGAACCGGCTTATTTGTACTGTTTTTGTTGAAGAAATTATTCTGTGCGCACATGTTGTTGTCTCTACATAAATTGCACAGCTCAAGATTTTTTGCACACACTGGTCATTACAAATTAGAGGGAAAATTGCTATGTCATCCCAGAATAATGGGTAATGTTGTCCCTTTATAAACTTCATGTTATCCCCCTTTCTTTTCTGAAAGCAAGGCTGATGCCACTGCTGTGACTATGACTAAGCCACAGGCAGACAGAAGCTGGTACATGTAAAAGGTCCCCATTCATCATCACAAGCATTCTCAGTGACTTTCCCAGTTACACCTCCCTGAACTCAAAGCACATCAAGTTTTTATACACTTAAGAATAAAGATAACAGCAGGTGTTTCAGTACAATTCTCAGTCTCTACAATTACACCAGATTTGAGTCTGACAAGTAAGAACACAAGAACTTCCTCTTGTGCCAGAATGAGGCCACAGTCAGATTAGCAGAACAGCACCTTGTATTCCAGCAACACACACAAAATGCTGGTGGAGCACAGCAGGCCACTGTCGACATTTCGGGCTGAGACCCTTCATCAGGACCTTGTATTCCATCTGGGTCACCTTCAACCTGATGGCATGAGTATCTATTTCTTCTTTGGGTAAAAAAAATCCCTGTCCCTCCCCTCTTCTTTTCCCCACTCTGACCTTTTACCTCTTCTCACCTGCCTATCACTTCCCCTGGGTCCCCACCTCCTTCCCTTTCTCCCATGGTCCACTCTCCTCTCCTATCAGATTCCTTCCTCTCCGGACGGATGGTGTTTTACCTTTTGAACCATTAATAGAAATGAAAAAATCTGCAGGTCAGACAACATCTGTAGAAAGAGAAAAACTTCAGGTCAAAGACAAAGCTGTTTAACCAGAAACGTTGATTTTATTTTCCTTTCTATGCTCCCTGACCCGCTGAGTGTTTCCACCATTCTTGACTTTGAGAACCATTAAGGGAGTTTGCCTCCCACTCAAATTCATACTTGCTTTTGCTGGTGGAAAAGCTTTTGGTGACATGAACATGATGAAGAAGCAAAAAAATTTGGCCCATTTCACTCCTCTTTCTCAAAGTACTTATTGAGACAGTGACCAAAGCTGTTCTGTAATTTCATCCCTATGGCCTCTTCAATTTGTTTTGACTTGATCTATAAATCATGAAATGCCCTTCACAGATCCATGATGGCAATCATTTCTGCCTCTGAGGGAAGAACCCACAATACTTTTCAGGGTGATGGTTTGATATTGCAATTTTCAAATCCAGAGCCAAATTCTTTGTTCTCACTCTCTAACTGCTACAATTAACCCATTATCATCTTGACCTCGTCTTATTTCAGATACTCCTCTGTCCTTTCCAACTTCTCCCTCCCCATCTTGCATCTTAAAACTAATTTGTTTTGTTCATTTTTCTGAGTTTCGATAAAGAGTCACTGACAGGAGATGTTAACTCTGTTTCTCTCTCCATGGATGCTGCCTGACCTGTTGAGTATTTCTTGCATTTTCTGCTTTTATCTGGATTTCCAGCATCTGTTCATTTATAACTGCACTTCAGACAGGATATCTTATCTCCACCTTGTGCTAACACACATTTATTTATTCACTCAGTAAACTTGCTACTACGTTGTTTTTTCCAGCTGATTTTGAGTTTCTAACTTTCTTTATTGTTATGGTACTTGTAGTTAGGTTCAGAAATTTTATTAGAGAATGGTTGCCATCTGGCTTAAAATTCTAACGACATACAGTACGAATGTTCCCTCTGATTTGTAATGCGCAATGTGCAAAAATCTTGTGCCGTGCAATTTTTTGTCCAGTGACGACAGTGTGCACTGAATTGTATATATAGAAGTATTCATTTTAATAGCTAGCAAAACACTTTCATTAAGAACTTCAGTCTCCTCTAGGTTTGATCGTTTTTGCTCTTGTTCATCTACACTCTCACAAAACATATATAGCAGGCCTGTAGCAGGCAATGAAGGATTTTCTTGCTCGAGCTTTTGCACACCTTCCATATCTGATTTGCTTGCTAAATGATGCTTTAAAAAGTAAAGTTTCCAAACATCACTCCACTTCTTCCCACTTCGCAACTTTTGCATCGTAACAATGAACGTAGGAAACACCAGTTTCTGTTATATAAATATTTCTTGAGGCAGCAAGTTCCTGACCTCAAGAGCTTTCAAATTAGCAGTTCCTACTGCTTCATTAAGTCATTCTGTTTTAAATGATCTACAGTTCTTTTGTGTTTCACACCCATTGCTTCTTTGGAATTTGACATAGTGAATCAATAATTTCTTCAATTAAAACAGTATAAAATCTGCAGTCAAATCATCGCAAACTCCATGTTGTCAACATTGTCTGCACCAGAAACCGGAAAAGGAAATGTGATTGTGTATGATAGTGAAATATATTTAACATGCCAGTGAGGTAGAGGGTGACAACATTTTGTGCGTAGTTTATATTCTTTTCTGCACTAGTAGCAAAAGATGTGTGTGCTCACTCGCACACACATGAACACCTTAAACGGAACATTGAGTATATCTCTTCAGCAGGACTGGAGGGTCACTGCAGTAGGGTCTTGGCCCGAAACGTCAACTGGACTCTTTTCTATAGATGCTGCCTGGCCTGCTGAGTTCCTCCAGCATTTTGTGTGCATTGCTTGGATTTCCAGCATCTGCAAATTTTCTCTTGTTTGTGATTGGGTATATGTGTAGTTTATACCTCTAACTGATGGGAAAGGAAGTATCTTTCTGTGGATGAAATTATAAACTTTGGTATTGTCATTTACGTGTGATTTTGAAACCAGCGTCCTACCAGTGAAAAGGATGTGTGTGAATCTCACCTTGAACCAACAATTACAGAAGGTTTAGGAATTGTGATTTTAAAAACAAAGGAAATAAAGCAAACAGCTGGGTTTATTTGAAATACAAAAAGCAGGAAATGTTGGAAATGCTCCAAAAAATAAAGCACCCCCTGGGGAAAGAAAAGTTCTTTCCATTTCAGGTTATAGACTTTTCATCATAACCAAGAGTGAGAGGAAACACGTTAATTTTAAGATCCAGAGTATGGGAGAGACAAAGGGGACAAAGGAATATCTCTGATAAGGTGAGGCAGGGGTTGCCTTGGTGACAAATTGTTGACACTCTATTTATATCACACCACATTGTACTGAAATCCATTAAGCCAATTAATTACTTTTCAAGAAAACAGATAATTTTTAAAATGCAGAAGATATTTGAGTAAGTACATAATTAGGAAGGGTTTAGAGGGAGAATTTTCTCATGAATTTAATTTGTGTTCTTTCCTTGTTTTTATTTGATGCTGGATCAGCACGACTGAAAACTATGTCTGAAGAGACCACACACACAGTTTAACAGGGCCTTCTACGCATTCTATAATTAACTTCTATCCATTCATAGCCCCCGATTTCGATTTGACCTGGAGCCAGAGGTCAGATCCTTTCGTGCGTTTTGCCTGAAGCACATTCTCCAGCAGATTCTGTGCCATTAGTTTATACAGAGAGCTGATTAGCATTGTTACCGCTGAAACGGAATTCCACATCCTGTCTCTTCTGCCAGTTCATAAGCTCCAGACACCGCAGCTCCTTGCTTTCATTAATCTTCTCTTCTTCCTGCAATTTACAAGTAATCTTTGAAAATTCACAGAAAACCTAACATTACTGAGTTATTCTGCATCATTTCACCTACTGGTTTCTTTTAGAGAATGGCAGCAGACAAGACACCACTAGAACATGCACTTCAGACAGGGCATCCGATCTTTTAAGCAGCACCTTGCGCTGAAGCATTGTATCTGGTGGTTGGCTTGCTCGGAAATGGTTGGGTTGGGGTTTTATTCTTATGACTTTTTATTCATTACCAACATTCCTGATAGACAAAAATAGCAAGAACACTCAACTATCTTCAGCAGATGTTTGTTAGGACCAGGCAGAAGTAAAGCAGTGACTTTAGTGGGTGGTTGGAATGAAGGTGATCAGCGGTGTTGGGGTGGAATTTCATGGGTAGGAACAGAAAATCTCTCAGAGGTCTTGTTCCCACTTGTCATCCAGCAGCAGGTGGAGTTAGGATTAAGCTGACTCTCATAGGCTCTGTGTTCATACATCTACCAACGTAGGTGGCAAATTATATCCATCAAGACTCCACACTTCACTGTCAGACTCTCTGCAACCATCGATGTGCCAGGCTCATGTTGTCCACCTTTGACAGGAGTACCCTTTTCACAAGTTCACTTTTTCATATAAAGACTTTAAATTTAGTTTGGAATGCTTATTGGGAAGCAGTGGTTGGTGACAAAGAGGGGTGATATGGTCAGAGAATCTTGATGACTGAAGATTTGGGATTTTGTTTGCTGGCATCCCTCTCTTGGGAAGCACAGGCTGTAGGGGACAGTCTAGACTACTAGCTCCTTGTTCTTGTTTCATGTCAGCTGTTTGTCCTATATCAGTTATAGGGATTCATCCTTTCATGACAGGCTCTTCCTGCACCATGTAGACTACCATGAATCTTGACAAGCATATTCATATTGCTAACAGTCCCAATTTCATACCCACTAACCTTGGCTCCCAACACGTTGAGCTCACTGCCTGAATTATATAACCATAAACTTGTCTTTTTGATCAGTGAGCCGAGCTCCGTCAGCTTCCTTTAATCATTCCACAATACACTGTCTCTAAATCTCTGTCTCTGTCTCTAAATCTTTGCCTTGATTCAATACACCCAGTGCATCACCTCTAGAATGGACCACTTGAATACTTAATTGCAATTTTTTTCCCTTCACAATTACTGCCTTAGCTGTTGAAAGCCATCTATTGGTATTTAAACACTTAGTCTTAAAACCATGGAGCTATAAAGCACGGAAACAGGCCCTTTGGCCCAACTCATTCTGCTGACCAAATTGTCTAATGGAGCTAATCCCATTTAACCATATAACCATATAACAATCACAGCACGGAAACAGGCCATCTTGGCCCTCCTAGTCCGTGCCGAACTCTTAATCTCACCTAGTCCCACCTACCCACACTCAGCCCATAACCCTCCACTCCTTTCCTGTCCATATACCTATCCAATTTTACCTTAAATGACACAACTGAACTGGCCTCTACTACTTCTACAGGAAGCTCATTCCACACAGCTATCACTCTCTAAGTAAAGAAATACCCCCTCATGTTTCCCTTAAACTTTTGCCCCCTAACTCTCAAATCATGTCCTCTCATTTGAATCTCCCCTACTCTCAATGGAAACAGCCTGTTCACGTCAACTCTATCTATCCCTCTCAAAATTTTAAATACCTTGATCAAATCCCTCCTCAAACTTCCATGCTCCAATGAATAGAGACCTAACTTGTTCAACCTTTCTCTGTAACTTAAGTGCTGAAACCCAGGTAACATCCTAGTAAATCGTCTCTGCACTCTCTCTAATTTATTGATATCTTTCCTATAATTCGGTGACCAGAACTGTACACAATATTCCAAATTTGGCCTTACCAATGCCTTGTACAATTTTACCTGCATTTGGCTCAAATCTCTGGCTAGCTGTCCATTCTCTGTCCTCCTTGATCTTTGACACATTTTAATCTCTACTGCCCATAGCTCACCCTCGCCTTCATTATTTCTATTGGCCTCAAGGCAGAGGCCCCCTCATTTCCAATTTCTATCTTATCATGCTCCTTTCCTTTCCCTCAAACTCCTTCTGCCTCCCAAAAATGTATCTCTTGCGTTGGCATCTAGTGTGTCTTGTCTCTCTGTTGACTTCACCATTAGCACGTTAGCTATTCAAACTATCCACCCCCACTACTCTTTCTTTCAGCATTCTATCACCTTCAGAATCTTAAAATCTGGCATTTAAGCACATTTCCTAACATTCTTCTTTGACTCTACTCTGACAAAATACTCAACTTTCTTCTATTTTGTTTCTGTCATCCTGCTTAGAATGCTTTTTAGCAATTTTTTATTGACAAGAAACTGGAAGGGCTAATGGGGAGATGCTGTAGACTGTCTCCTATGGTTCAAAAGTCCTGGAATAAGAGATTAATCATCTAGAAGAAATTCTTTTATCCTCAAACTGTGCATCTTTGCAAATCTCTACCTAAAGGTGTGGCAGCTGTTCAGTCATTGAGTATTTTAGGACTGAGATCAGTAGATTCTTTGAAGTGAACTTTGAAGATGGATATTTAAAGGTGAACCAACCTCAAGGGGCACTGCAGTTCTATCCTTAAATACTATATAGGTGCAAGATTTCCTGTCACTGCAATGGCATGTATCATCACGTGGAAAAAGTAGAGTGGGTTATCTTCAAGATGGAAAAGAAGAGTTACTGGAAACAAGCCAGAGGGGAAATTGCAGAAGAAATAAATCATGCTATTTTGCTTTTGGTGATGATCTCTGCAGATCCTGCAGGGGAAGCTCATTTGCAAACTTAATTGAACCATTCTGTTTATATCCTTCAACAAAAAGCATAAGAAATTGTTGGGACTGGGACTGAAGACAGGGAAAGCTCATCAGACACTTCAATGGCTAATGAAGTATCTACACAATTAGTCATTAAGAAATCGGTGGCACGGTACTGCGCAATGCTTTACAGTGCCACTTCTCACCGTGTCTGCGTGGACTCCCACATTCGAAAGACGTATGGTTGGAGTTAGTGAGTTTTGGGCATTCTATGCTGGTGCCGTAAAGTGTGGCAAAATGATTTGATTTGACACATAATGATGCATTTCACTGTAATTTTGATGTACATGTGACAAAATACTAATCTTTTTTCTTCGATTTTATCTGCAGAGAACAACCAGTCAGACCTCCTACACGCGCGTGTGTACGCGTGTGTGTGTGTGTGTGTGTGTGTGTGAGAAAGAGAGCGCATCTCTTCTACCATCTCTTAAAAGTGTTAACTGTACACTATTATATGGTTTACAAGTCAATGTGATTTAAATAGCAGAGCACATCTGAATTCACTGAATTGCATGAGGCATTATTGTCAAGTCCAGTTCTCCCCTCATCTGATATCTACTTCTCCAGCAGGTTTAGGATTGGAAGCAGCTATGAAATGCTCATTGCCATTACAATAGGCAGACACTGAGACTAGTTTTCCATTAACAAAACTCAGAGTAGGGTCTCAACTCTGTGACCTCTGGTTTGTTTGAATCATATGGATAATATTACTGAATCAGAGAGCCAAGTAAATTTCCACTTGATGTCCTTTTATATCAGAAAGGAGCTCGGTTAAACTTACCTTAGTGATCAACATGATTAATAATCACAATGCATTCCATGAAAATTGAAGCAAAGGAACAGGCATTTTATATTTTGTCCATTCATCTTACAATGATTTCCATTCTGAACTGTTCAACACCATTCCGAATTAAATGCCATAATTTATGTTCAGCCCAGACAAGATGTATGGATCTATAGAGAGAACCATTTTCAGTTCTTAGAAATTAAACACCTTTTTGCAGAGGAACAGTTGGCTGGGTGGAGATATGTCTCTACCAGAGGAGGTGTAAGGTGATCCCTCCTTTTGCTAGCTTGCGGGTCACCCTTGGGCAAGGTGTAAAACCTGCTTAGCCCCCTCCCCCCATGAATCAGGGTCACATGAAGCCATGGGAGCAGGTGGTGATTGGTCTTACGAGCAGCTGGTGCACATCTCAAGTCCTGGTTATGTGACCACTGACACCAGGCAGACAATCTCTGAAGAGTACTGATAATGGCTGAGGTCACCAATCTTGTAAAGGCACTGCCCAGAAGACAGCAATGACAAACCACTTCTGTAGAAAAATTTGCCAAGAACAATCATGGTCATGAAACCATGATCACCCACGTCATACAACATGGTACATAATTATATGGTTAATTGCAATACTTAAATTATTCCATGAAGTATAGTCTGTAATAAAGTAATAACACATAAGTAAAGGCAACTAGAATTTTAATAGACTGAGCAAATGTAGATGATGCTTATCACAAATTGATCATATAACATTTACATTGATAAATTGCAGAACATTAAGATACAAAGATTTGTATTCAGGAGAGATCCAGTATGGAAGTGATGATGACAGCAGCAAGAGGAATCAGTGCAATATAATGCACCTTCTGAATTGTACGCAGCCTGAAGTTACCTGATGGGTTGGAAAGTTTGCTAATGGTGAAGTTGTTAGGTAAAGATGTACATAGTTTTTCTTTGCTACCACACCTAGCAGATCCCCTCAACTATTCAACTCCATTAATCTTTTGGTGAAACCCTCTGTATACGCTAGTGTTGGGTCACAGGCCACTCCCTGCTTAATTCTGTATTTCCGTGGTAATACCAAAAATGACCTGCAAGGGGCAGTGAGGTGGGCAGAGGGATGGGTTGGTGGGAAGGCCACGTTAAATGGTTTGATAAGTTGGTTTGCACGTCTTGTTTGTTACTGTGTTGTCACTTTTCATTAACCCATATAGTGATTGCAGTTAACATGTGGAAAATCTCTGCCTGGTTCTCATCCTCGGTACTCCAGCCACTGGAAATTGATCAACAAAGGACCAATCACGGCAGTTCCCTGCTGCAAAATGCATTTCAGTGGGTGCAGGTTGCTTTGTGATGTCTTGGAACAGACATAAAAGGCACTCAATAAATGAGAGTCTTTATTTTCCTGATCATCGTCACCCTGAATCAGTTTGCATTCAGTAAGCGTAACAAGGCTGCAGCTGACAAGATGCATTTCATTTTATCCCATAACTTCACAACACGGTCCTTCAGACCTTAGAAACTTAAAAAAAACACCATCCTGTCAAACTAAGAACGTCTCTGTCTTTTACATATTAGAGTTATGCTGACAGTCTTTGTAGTTCACTTTGCGATTACACTAACACACACAAAATGCTGGACGAACTCAGCAGATCAGGCAGCATCTAAGAAAAAGAATAAAGAATTGATGTTTCAGGATGAAGGCCCTCGGCCTGAAACATTGATTCTTCATTTCTTTCCACAGATGCTGCCTGACCTGCTGAGGTCCTCCAGCATTTTGTGTGCGTGTGTTACTCTGGATTTCCAGCATCTGCAGAATCCCTTGTGTTTGTGATTACATGAGAGCCTGATTGCAGTACAATGTGTACAGTAACAAATTGGCTGAACCATACATGTCCCCATGTCCTTCATTAATCTTAGTTCATCACTGAGTTCAATATCCTTAAGTGTGGAGGCTTCCACATGCAGAATATAACATCTAATATCCATGCTTTAGAAGGGTTCTCATTGCATCTAATTCCTATTCTTTCTTATTCTGTCCTATATTAAAATCAAATATGATGAAAGAGCTCAGTCAGTGGAAAGAGAAACCAGTTACTTCTCAGAAAAATTAATTGACCCAAAACTTCAACTGTTTCTACAGATGCTGCTTCAATGGCTGCATCCTTCGCACATTTCTGTTTTTGTTCCAGATTCCACCCATTGTCATTTTATTTGTTTACCCTATAAACTCCCAGTCTCTAATTTCACGATTGCTCAGTTTTATAATTCACTATGTCCAGGTCCACTCTCTTCATACGTATTGCTATAAAGGGCTGTGAGCATTCCTCTTGACTAAACAATCATCATCTGTAAACTATAAATGTGTGCTGATGCCACTTGATGTATAGAGTAATATCCAGCCCTCCACCTTCACCAACTAGGGTGTGGAGGAGTTTGAGTGTAACTACATTTCAAATAAAGCCAAGTGCCTTCAATTAATGATATCATGATATTCTATGTCCTCAATGAAAAATAAACAATGTTTGATGCTGAGAGATGAAGCATTTGTACTAAGAATGATTAATTATTAAATTTGACAGAGTTGGGGGTCTACTCGGGACATTGCAGTTACCGATCATAATAGACGTTAAACATTTTGCAAGCATTTCGAATTGTGCTTCCTTAGCACATATTAAGAAATGCATGCAGTGATTGTACTGGGTCTGCAATCATTTCAAGTTAAGTTTCTACTCAAAAAAAGCTTTTCTTTTTCTGCCACTTGGACCTGACTAGAATTTCAGGCAGCTCAGAGAGACACTGTGACTCACATTTTGCTTGAGGCTGTAATGTGGAAATCAGTTAGGTCAAAACACTTAGTGTTTCAAGTTACATATACACTCAGTGGCCACTTTATTAGGTACAACTGCTCAGTAATTCAAATATCTAATCAGTTAATCATATGGCAACATCTCAATGAATAAAAGCATGCAGACATTGACAAGAGGTTCATTTGTTATTCCAGCCAAACATCAGAATGGAGAAGAAATGTGATCTAAGTGACTGTGACCACAGACTGAGAGTTGGTGCCAGATGGGGTGGTTTGAGTATCTCAGAAACTGCTAATCTCCTGAGATTTTTTTTATATACAGCAATATCTAGAGTTTACAGAGAATGGTGCATAAAACAAAAAAAAACCTTCAGTGTGCAGCAGTTCTGTGGGTGAAAGGAGAAAGGCCAGACTGATTCAAGCTGGCAGGAAGGTGACAGTAGCTCAAACAACCATGCGTTTCCACAGTGGTGTGCAGAGAAACATCTCTGAATGCACAACACATTGACCCTTGAGATGAATGGACTACAGCAGTAAAAGACCCCACCAGGTTCTACTACTGTACTGAATAAAGAGGACACTGAGTGTAGCCTTTCAATTTAACAGCATTGCAAGTATATAGCAGTTGTGACAGGAATATTTATTCTCAATGTTACTCAATAGTCTCACATTTGGATCCAAATCTCAAATCTCCTTTAGGCACAAAGTTTAATTGGTCATTGAGGCTGTTCTGTTTGTGTCTTAAATCTAAACTGAGTTGTATACTTACAGTAGCTCCTCAAGGCTACTCTGCCAACTGATTTGATTATAATTTCAACTTGACCTTTCAATCTAATCACATTTTGCTTTCTAGTTATCAAGATTCCACTAGCCTTTAACCTCATAAATCAAAGACTCCATCGGAACTACCATTCCAAAGATTCACAACACTCTGAAGGAAAATCATTTCACCTGCAAAGGGACTTGGATTTTTGACCGTCACTCTATAGGTTTGCTGGGTCTGGTCAATAAACAATACAGCCAAGCAGAATGTGATCCACAGTCACTGTCTCTCTGAACTGCCCAGAATTCCAAATTCCTAAAGATGTCTCACGGAGAACATTCTGACTGCCTGCATCACCGTCTGGTATGGGGGTGGGGGGGAGCTACTGCACAGGATCAAAATAGGCTGCAGAGGGTTGTAAAATTAGTCAGTTCCCCAGGAGCATTAGCCTCTGTAGCATCCTGGACATCTTTAAGGAGCGGTGCCTCAAAAAGGCAGCGTCCATCATTAAGGACCCGCATCGCCCAGGACATTTCCTCTTTTCATTGCTACCATGAGGAAGGAGGTACAGAAGCCTGAAGGCCCACAAACTCAGTGATTCAGGAACAGCTACTTCCCCTCTGCCATCCAATTTCTGAATGAGCATTGAACCCTTGGACACTACCTCACTACTTTACTTCTTTTTTATTCACTACTTACTTAATTTAACCATTTAATATATATACCTACTGTAATTTGCAGTTTTTTAAATATTATGTATTGCATTGTATTGCTGCTACAAAGTCAGCACATTTCACGGCACTTACCAGTGATATTAAACTGGATTCCGACTCTGAAAGCGAATGAGAGCAGAGACAGAAATTGAAATGTGTGCAGACTCAGCACAATCACTGCGTTAATTTCTTTGTGGCCCCTGTAACCTTCCCGCAGTTCTGCTGGCGTCCCGGGGTCAGTTATGTTGCAGTGTTGGTGTTGGGGGAAGGGATGTGCCATGTCTTCCCACCTGCTGACGCTGAAGTGACCACCAGCAAACACTCTCGCCTGAACGCAGAACACTGGACAGATTTACAGCAGAGTTGGAGAGCATTTGATGGAGGTCCAGCCCAACCCTCTTTAGAAGAAGATCGGTTACATAACCGCACAGAAAGGTACTGTTACCTGTATGTTGTAACAGCAACAACACTGACAAAGTTGTACCTTACAAACATATATACAGAACTGGATATATATTGAATACAGTCTAGCTGGAACTGATAACATGATACATGAACCATTCTATTAAGTACATTGACTAATATTTAGTTCTGTGAGACAATGTTTTTTCCTCAAACTGGAATTGTGTGAATACCAAGTGTTTGCTGTGTGTACGAATATATAATTATACATTACATATAAAATTATGTACATACAAGTAAAAAAAGATTTTACTAGTAAACTTGGTCCTTGAAACATCTTACTTAAAGGCAAAGAAAAGTCTAAAGGGAGTAAATTTTATTCAAAGTGCTCCATTCTTTTATCAGACAAAATTACTCATCATTTCAAAAGTAATTGAAAATATTATTGCTAGCATGATGATTGCATTTCCACTGATGGAGGGTGGCGCCTGTGTACAGCAGAGGTTGAGAACTTATCTGGCAGATGCCCCAAAGCCATTGGCTTGGTGTGTTCAGCAAACCCCTATGCCCTCTCCTGCTCCTTATAAAGGAGTCATCTTAGGATATTACCCATGAAAGATGCCTCACTGTCTGAGCAAACAGGAAAGGTCCCCTCCGGGGTTCCATTTATATTTAAAACATCACTAGCATTTACGCTTTGGTTATTCTATTAAGCAGGAGAAAGCTTGAGCAAGGAGCACTTTGAACAGACATTTTATGAAGGACTTTCCTTCCTCTTGAAAGAGTTGAAAGACCATATTTCTGAGAAACAAGCACATAACAAGAAAAAATATCAAATAAACACCAGGCAGAAGTCTTCCACTCCGAGTCATTTTCAGTTTGGAATTTTTTCCTTCCTTCCGATGTAGAAAGCAAAATGCAGCAAGTTCAATGAGGAAACATTTGGAAAAGTTCCCAGAAAATATTTTGCTCTCAACTTTACTCCTCCACAGTTCTCTTGCTCAGAAACATCTTTGTCCTTATTTGGGGTTTCAGTACGGATAGTGTTTCTGTTTTTTACCGGCAAAGCAAGCCAGCCAAGTGCAGAGAAGCATTGCAGCCGCTGCCCCGGCCCCGGTACAGTAATAGGCCCATCCCAGCTGACATGAGCCTACAAAAAAAAACAAATTATGTTACATCTAATATTATCAAGCTTAGCTTCATGTTCAGCATTCTAGCGACATTGTATGAGTCACATCTGGTTCTCAAGTACATAAATCTTCTACTTTGAATTCTTCTGGCCTGTCCACAGTCATTCACAGTCAAAATACTTACCTGACAGTAGTATGACAGGCCAGTAGCATCATATAATCAGCTTTCATAAGAAATAGATATATTAAACATAAATTTCACACAATTTTTAGTAGAAAACACAATCTGAATAAGGAAAGGCAAAGTGGTCATAGTATTGTTAAACTGCAGTACAGTGCCAGTGAGCCTGGAGCTTGGGGTCTTGTCATTGGATAGACTGAGGGTTGATACTGAAGACTGAAGCCCAAAACTCAATCAGAGATCCAGAAGTCAAAGCCTGGAGACTGGATACTGGAGACCTTGAGGCTTGCCTTGGTGAAGTGCTGTCTGTGTTTGTAGATGGGTGGGAGGGAGGAAAGGGGCTTGTTTTGATGTTGTTGCTTTGTGCTTGGTGAGTTCTGTTTTACTGTGTTCTGTGTTGTTCTGCAAGGCACTGTGGGCATGCTTTGTTGGCGCCAGCATGTCAGGGGACACACGTGGGCTGCCGTCAGCATGTCCTTTGGTTGTATTGATCGTTAGTGCAAATGATGCCCTCCATTGAATGTTTTGATGTAAAAAGCAAAAGAGGGAGCGTATAATGCAGTGAAATTTAATGGGAAATTATAGGATTGAGAAGCTTTTAAAAGCAACAGAAGACAACTAATACAGTCGTAAGGATGTAAAAGATTAAATATGAAGGTAAGCTAGCCAACAATATCAAAGTGGATACCAAAAGCTTTTTCAGATCAATAAAGAGTAAAAGAGAGGTGAGAGTAAATGTCAGACTGCTGGAAAATGATGCTAGACAGGTAGTAATAGGGGACAAAAAATGGCAGAAGAACTGCATAAGTATTTGATATCTGTCACCACAGTGGAACCAGCAGTTTGCCAGAAATTACAGAATGTTGGGGGGCAGAAGTGAGCGTAGTTGCTATTACTAAGGAGAGGTGCTTGCAAAGCTTAAAGGTCTGAAGGTAGATAAGTCACGTGGACCAGATAGATTACACCCAGAGGTAACTAAAGAGATTATGGAGGCATTAGTAATGACCTTTCAAGAATCACTAGGTTCTAGCATAGTTCCAGAAGAGTGGAAGATTGCAAATGTTACTCCACTGTTTAAGAAGGGAGGGGGGCAGAAGAAAGGAAATTCTAGGGCAGTTAGCCTGACCTCTTGGATTGGAAGATGTTGGAGTTGATTGTTAAGGGTGAGGTATCAGGATACTTAGGCTAAAGTACCATGATAGCTCATCAAGGGAAAATCTTACTTGACCAATCTGTTGGAACTCTTTGAGGAAATAATAAGCAGAATAGACAAAGGAGAATTTGCCAGAATTGGATTGCCAGAAGATCTTAGACAAGGTGCCATACTTGAGTTTCCTTCACAAGATAAAAGCCCATGGTATTACGAGAAAGATTCTAGCACAGATAGAGAATTGGCTGACTGGCAGGAGGCAAAGAGTGGGAATAAAGGGAGCCTTTTCTGGTTGGCTGCTGGTGACTAGTGTCTATTTTGCAGGCGTTGGTCCACTTTTTTTTACATTATATGTCAATGATTTGAATAACAGAATTGATGGCTTTGTTTTCAAGTTTACAGATGATACAAATATGAGCGGAGGGGTAGGTAACATTGAAGAAGCAGGGAGCCTGCAGAAGGACTTAAAGATATTAGGAGAATGGGCAATGAAGTGGCAGATGGAATACAATGTTGGGAAGTGCATGATTATGCATTTTGGAAGAAGAAATAAAAGCGTAGACTATTTTCTAAAAGGGGAGAAAATTCAGAAATCCAAGGTGCAGAGATTTGGGTGCCTGCAGGCTTCCCTTAAGGTTAACTTGCAGGTTGATTCGGTATTGAAGAAGGCAAAAGCAATGCTAGCATTCATTGACAGAACTATAATCATTGGCTGATTGGTAGGAGGCAGTGAGTGGGAATAAAAGGATCCTTTTCTGGTTGGCTGCCAGTGACTACTGGTGCTTTGCAGGGGTTGATGTTGGGACCCCTTCTTTTTATGCTGTATTTCAATTATTTAGATGATGGAATATTTGGCTTTGTTACCATGTTTGCAGATGAAGCAAAGATTGGTGGAGGGGCAGGTAATGTTGAAGAAACAGGTAGGCTGCAGAAGAACAGACAGGTTAGGAGAATGGGCAAGAGAGTGCATGAAATGCAATGTTGGAAAATGCATGGTCATGCACTTTGGTAGTAGAAATAAATGTGCAGTCTATTTTCTAAACAGGAAGCAAATCCAAAATTCTGAGATATCTTTAAAGGTTCTCAGTCATCCAGGTCCTTGTATATCAAGCAGTGATAAATCAAGGCAACTGGACTCGCTGTGTTGTCTAGAAGGTATTTCAACATCATCCAAGAGGCTTCATCAGTTCTGATCCATGATGGGTAGTCGATGATGAGGAAGGCCAATGCAATGTTTGCAATCATTTCAAGAGATCTAGAATACAAGAGCAGGGATGTGATGCTGAGGCTTTATAAGGCACTGCTGAGGCCTTACTTTCAGTGTTGTGAATAGTTTTGGACTCTTCATCTAAGAAAAAAATCTGCTGGCATTGAAGAGGATCCAGAGGAGGTTCACAAAGATAATTCTGGGAATGAAAGGGTTATCATATGAGGAATGTTTGATGGCTCTGGGTCTGTACTTACTGGAATTCAGAAGGATGGTGGGGAGGGGGATCTCATTAAATGTTGAATGTTGAAAGGCCCAGACAGAGTAGATGTGGAAAGGATGTTTCCCATGGTGGAGGAGACTAGGACAAGAGGGCACAGCCTCAGCTATAGAGGGGTGTCCATTTAAAACAGAGATGCAGTGATTTTAGGAACAGCTTCTTCCTCTCTGCCATCCGATTCCTAAATGGGCATTGAAACTGTGAACACTACATCACTTTTTAATATATATTATTTCTGTTTTTGCACAATTTTTAACCTACTCAATATACATATACTGTAATTGATTGATTGACTTTTCTTCTATATTATGTATTACATCGAACTGCTGCTGCTAAGTTAACAAATCTCACGTCACATGCTGGTGGTAATAAACCTGAATCTGATTCTGAAATTTCTTTCGCTAGAGGGTGGTGAATTTGTGGAATTTATTACCACAGGCATAAGTGGGGTTTGGGGTGTATTTAAGGTACAGATTGATAGGTTCATGATTGGGCACGGCATCAGAGGTTACGGGGAGAAGGTCGGGGAGAGAGGCTAAGGAGGGACAGAAAGGAGCAGTCATAATTGAATGGTAGAGTGGACTCGATGGGCCAAATAGCCTAATTCTGCTCCTATGTCTTATGGGCATGGTCTAATAACGGCAAGGATGTAATGCAGAGGCTTCATAAGGCACTGGTGAGCCCTCGCTGGGAGTATCATGAATAATTTTGAGCCCTTTACCTAAGAAAGGATCTGCTGATATTGGAGAGTATTCAGAGCAGGTTCATGAGAATGATTCCAGGAATGAAAGGGTTGTCATGGTGGGGGGGGGGGGGGGGAGGGGGTGGAATTTGATGGCTGTGGGTTTGTACTCGCCGATAGGTTCTTGTTAGTCAGGACGTGGAGGGTTATGTGTAGAAGGCAGGAGAAGGGGGGTTGAGAGGGAAAATGGATCAGCCTTGATGAAATAGCAGAGCAGACATGATGGGCTGAATGGCCTAATTCTGCTTCCATGTACATGTGATAAATAAGCAAACCCGAATCTAAATCTGTTTAGTGCTTTACAGATTGGTTCAAGAACTGAATGGTTGAAAGGAAGAAGCTGTCCTTCAACCTGGTGGTGTGGGATTTCAGCCTTCTGCACCTCCTGTCCAATTGTAGAATAGAGTGGAGTTGGACGATTGACCCAGTCGAAGACCCAGAATCCTGAAAAACTGCAGAGCATGGGAAATAGCAACCAACTCATCGTGCTTAAGAAAGCTCAAGACTGGACTATACCGTGAGCAACATCAGTGGACGAATGAAGCATATCCTGAACACCCTACATTTACATTTAGATTTATTGACAGGCTGTTTACTCATTGGATCACTCTATGCTATGTGCTATTCTCAGGTCAAAGACATGTGAGAAATTGCTGGTGTGGGCACCGCCTCACTTCTCCACTGGCTCAGTCTCCATCTATTAAGCGTCTAATATAGCTCAGCCTATCAGGGGTATACGGTAACAGAAGGCCACATCAGTGAGGAGAGGGGGTGCTGCAGTAAGGGTCTTTACTTTTGCTCATAGAAAGCCACCCCTCATTGGAGGTGGCGACTAGCCCATGTAAGAAGCGTGACTAGCTTCCATTTAGCTGGTGATATCACAGTGCCAGTAGGGTTAAATCTAGAACTAAGTAACCATGCGGTCTCTTTTCGTCTCACGTCACCATAGACCAGCGACACAAGGGTGCCGCAGAAACAGTAGACCCCGGTCGTGTGCAGCAGGCCTGTGTGCACTCTTTAAATAAGTACTTGCCACTGTGTGTATGTGCGATGACTGTTTGTTCCTGCCACTTTGGGCATTCAGTTTAGACAATATGTGTAACTGAGTTTAGCTTGAAGGTTTTCTGAATGTTTACTGTCTGTAGTGTCTTGTAAATAAATAGATAACCTACTTACTGGTAAGTGAGTATTTACTGTTCCCCTCACTGAACCTGCAAACCTGATTTCCCACAACAGGGGTTGGGGAGGAGTGGGTGTTATGTGTTCCCAACATCTCCACCTCGCTGACAATCAACAGTGGCACACCTCTAGTAAATGTGCTTAGCCCACTGCTCTACTCTCTACACCTACAATTGTGTTCAAACATAATTCAAACGGCATCTATAAATTTGCCAAAGACAAAACTACTGTTGGCAGAATTTCAGTTGGTGACGAGGAAACGTACAGGAGCGAGATAGACCAGCTGGTTGAGTGGTGTCACAACAACAACCTTGCGCTTAATGTCAGTAAGACCAAGGAGTTGATTGCGGACTTCAAGAAGAGGAAATTGAGGAAACACATGGCAGTCCTCATCAAGGGATCAGAAGTGAAAAAGGTGAGCAGTTTCAAGTTCCTGGGTGTCATCATCTCTTATGATCTAACCTGGGCCCAACATATTGATGCAACTACAAAGAAGCATAGCAGTGTCTGTATTTCATCAGGAGTTTGAGGAGAATTGGTGTGCCCCAAAGATACATGCACATCCCTACAGATGTACCATGGAGAGCATTCTAACTGGTTGTATCGCTGTCTGTTATTGAGAGGATCAGAAAAAGCTGCAGAAAGTTGTAAACTCTACCATCTCCATCATGGGCACAAGCCTCCCCAGCATCTAGGCGATGCATCAAAAATGCGGCATCCATCGTTACGGACCCCCATCACCCAGAACATGCCCTCTTCTCATTGCTACCAACAAGGAAGAGGTACAGGAGCCTGAAGACACACACTCAACATTTCAGGTATGGCTTCTTCCCCTCTGCCATCAGGTTTCTGAATGGACTATGAACCCATGAACAGTACTTCAGTATATTTTTCCTTTCTCTTTGCACGACATTTAAACTTAATTTTATATATATGTGTGTGTGTATCCGTATGCTCCACGACCGCTGGACTAAGTGTGTACATGTAGGAGGGGACTATGTTGAAAAATAAATGCGCTAGGTTTTCTAAAATTGACTCCTTCTACCTTAGGCCACTAACCTCTCAATCACCCCTCGTACATTCAAAGTTTTATGGATCAAAACTCCCACAAAGTGTCTAGACAAAATTCAGCACAGCTGGTATACTTTATTGCAGCCTTTGCAAATGGTTCAGAAACCTGGGGAAGATTCTGCCTGGATGTCCCACTGCCCTTACCGAGCTCAAACTGGTCTGAGAGGTTGCTGCACGTCTGTCGAACTTCTTCACTGTTCCAGCCCAGAGGATACAGGGCACAGCCTGAACCGATCAGCAGACCTGCAAATAAAAGGATACATGAGTTTTTAAAGTTATTACAGTATGCACTAGTCAATGCACCCTATAATATCAGTATATTAAAATCCCAAGGCTGTCTTACAGAATTTGCATTAGCTATCAGGAGAGATTGAGCAAACTTGGACTGTCTTCCTCTTTTGAGAGGTTGCTGGGAGACCAGATGAAATTATGAGAAGGATACACAAAGTAGTCAGAGTGTCTTTCTTATGGTGGAAATGTCAAATATTATGGACATGAGGATGAAAATTTAAAAGAAATGTGTGAGGTACGCTTTTTGAAAACAGAGTGGGATATTTGCCTGGGACAAGCTGTCAGCAGAGGAGATAAAATCTGATACTATAAGTAGTTGGATCAAATATACCATCTCAGAATGCTAGAGTGACTATTCTCCCATTTAGCCCTTGTTGGAAGGCTTCTTAGACGTAAATCTATTAAATTACTTAAAATTTTTTAGCACTTTCACACAGTACCATTGATACACTAATAGTTTTATTAGGAATTGAGATTTTCACACCCATTGAAAAACACTTATAAATGGAGATGGACCCATCCTTCTGTTAACACATGTGTAAATTCAATCTGCGCTTACAGTAATGGCAAAATTGTCATCTTTCACCATATCAAGTCATTCAACTGACAAAAATTTCTGGAAACTTCTGACAGCAAACTGTTGTTAACAACTCCCTGATGTGCCACAAGGTGCCCTACTTTGGACCCTCCTCCATGTCATCTCTAGGAATCTGTGGACAGATGAAAACTGAAGGGACTTGTGAACGCTCTGACTGCAAAACATCTTGAAAAATTTAAAGCTTGTTCTCCAAGCCACAACTATTGCTCAGCTTTGTTAACCTAAATACATATAGATTCAACTCAATCCTCAAAATGAAATGGATTTCAAGATAATATTTTTAATGTTTATGATGTCTGGGGTTTTACTTCAAGCTTTTTTATTAGTTCAAACCTTCATTTCACACTGTAAAATGTTTAAGCTGTTGGTGAATAACAGTGTTTCTTTAATTTCTAGATGCCAGGGACCATAAAACAATAAGACATAGGAGCAGAATTAGGCCATTCAGTCCAATGAGTCTGCTCCGTCATTCCATCTGCCTTATTGTCCCTCTCAACCCTATTTTCTGCCTTCTCCCCATAAGCTCTGACACTCTTACTAATCAAGAGCCTATCAACCACCACTTAAAATATACCCAATGACTTTGCCTCTGGGATCCTGTGGTCTGACTCCTAATGACACAGTAACATGGAAAAAGGAAAGGCTCTCACCACAGATCAGCGGTGCTGCTAATGCCTTACCGCTGAGCAAAGTTAACTTGCTGAATAACTTTTTGCTACACTGTTGATGATGGATCAGAGGTGATGAGTTTTTTGTAATGTCCTTGAGGTAACAAGATGAAGAGTTTATTTCTTTCTAAATTTGATGAACTGTCAGTTAGGCAACAGCAGCGAACCCTAATTGTTTCTTTTTATTTCATCAGCATTTATTTTTAACACTGCTGTGACCCAATGTTAAAAATAAGAGTGACTATAATTTGCAACAGACACTTCACAATGGAGCAGAGTTGGTGTTATATCTGCCAACGTGTTAATTTGATTTCATAAACATGCTGTAACGTCCTTTTATAATCTCTCTTTGTTTACTGACTCCCATCTTCTAAATGGTATAATTCAGCAACGTGGTATTAACTTATTTCATGGCTTAGCCAATGCCATTCTGTAACCAGCAATCAGGATGTGCTCAAATGCAGCCTGTGATTATCCATGCCTTCCAATGGATGGGTTTGGGCTTCATTTACTCTCTATATTACAGCATGAATACAGACCAGGCCTCGGAGGTACGGAAAACTACATGTAGCAGTAGAAATGAGGAACGTTGATTGCAGTTCCAGATCAGACAACTTCATCTTCTAAATACCATGTACAGTAGACAATGTAGCTCTTATAATAACCTTGAAACCTTCCATTTTCTCCAGCTAACACCCTTGCTTTGTCCTTATGCAAGTCTGCAACAGAGCAAGGCTCTCTCTTACGCATCGTTCCAATTCTTGCTCCAACTATCCCAGATTTATTCAGCCATGGAAACGGATGTGCACTTCGCTAGAAATAATATCCTTTGTAAGTGCAATTGTGGCTCTCTGTACTGCTTATTCATTTCCAGCTCTTTGCTTTCATCTCCAGTTCTCCTTGAAATGCACACCCAGAGCTCTCCCTTCTTTTTATTCAAGTTTGCCGCATAGGGTGGTCACTTCGTATTCCCAAGCATCTTTCCCTTGTGCTTGGTTATCCCCACATTGCCACTAATTTCACTGGATTCAAAACCTTTCTCAAAATTCTTCCGATCAACTCTTTTTTTTTCAGGCCATCTCAAAATAACCCTTTTGTCTTGCAACGTACACAAAAGGCTGGAGTAACTCAGCCAGCCAGGCAGCATTGCTGGAAAGAGTATAGTTGACGTTTCAGGCCGAGCCACTTGATCAGGAACTTATCCCTTGCAGCAGTTCATGCAGCTCATACAAGTTTTCTTTATCCTTGTTGCAATGAGGAAGGCCCCAATAATGCAAGTTATTACTCTGTGTAACTGGCCAATCAAAAAAGCACAAGAGGCCATTTGGCCCAATGTGCCTGTGCAGGCCCTTAGAAGCCCACTGCCCTGTTATTTCCCTGCAGCATTTCAAACCACTTTCATCATCTTTTTAGCTCGAACATGACCAATTCAACTCTTTTCAAAGCTGATATTCATTATAAATTGTAAGCTCTCAGTAGAGTCATAGAGAGCTACAAAGTTGTGCTGCTCAGAAATGGGCCCTACAGCCCACCAAGTCCATGATGACCTTTTCTCCACATCTTCACAAATCTCATTTGCCCACATTCGGTCTGTTTAAACATCCTCTCCAGACAGTCTTTCTATGTGTGAGTTGGTGGGTGGGACAGTGGGAAAGGGGCTCGTTTTGCTTTTGTTGGTCTGCTGAGCGTTGTGGGCACGCTGTGCTGGCACCGGAATATCTGGCAATGTTCGCAGGCCGCCCTTTCCTTCCCTTCCTCTCTTTTTTTTCTTAATACCTGAGCTGCATATGAAGCTTAGCTACACAGACCACAAAGTCCCTCAGGAAAAATCTTGTCACTGCCACAGTTACAATAAAAGAGAATAATTTCAAACCACTGGGGACCCAGATCTGCAACACCAAAGAGAAATGATAGCCTTCAGAAAGTAATCGGACCTGATGCAGGGTTGAGCCATCATCCCTTTGCTTCCATAGATGCTGCTTGACCTTCCAGTGGTTTGATTTTTCTTATCACGAAGATATGCCTGACCCCAAGAAAACCACTGTGAAAAAGTGACAGTTCAGCTGTCAATTATTGATCTTCTCTGATCGCTTTAAATGCATGAGGGGAAAAATATTGCAAGTCAGACAGAGTTAGAGCTCAGATCGTTGACCCTCCGTTATGAACCGTGATGAAAAATCATCGATTTGAAATATTAACTTTGTTTCCGTTTCTGGAGACACTGTTTGACCTGCTGAATATTTGCAGTTTTGATGCGAGTTTTCCTGCATCTACAGCTTTATTTTTCCTTTTCAAAACAGAGTGAGCCCTAGGGTCTCGGGTAAATCAGGTTGTTGTGTGGATTAACAGCAAAGCACAATAACCAAGAGCTGGAATGGGTCAAAGTGCTTCCGAATGATTTTATTTTTCTTTGGCACGAGAGGAGGTAGATGGAAACTCTCTGTGGATTAGCCATGGATTAAAAGTGGGGCTGTGGGGGGAAATGATTTCTTTCAGCTTACCAGGTTGCAATTTAAGTTCAGCGTTCATAATAAATCGATTATCTTAGTGCGTATATGTCACCATACACCACCTGGAGATTCGTTTCTTGCAGGCATTCAAAGTAAAACAAATAAATATAATAGAATCAATGAAAATCTGCACATAAGGACGGACAAACGGCCAATGTTCAAAAGACGACAAACTGCGCAAACAAAAAGTAAATAAATAATACCGAGAACATGAGTTATAGAGGCCTTGAAAGTGAGTTGATAGGTTGTGGAACCAGTTCAGAGTTGAGGTGAGTGAAGTTGTCTACACTGGTTGAAGGGTAATAACTGTACCTGGACATGGAACAACATCCTTGACAAATAGCAACTTCGCAGGCACAGTGAAAGATCGTTGGATGTGACTAGCTTTCATACCCTTTTATGCCCATTATTTACAGAAATTTACAAGCAATCATCATAACTGCAGTGTTCAAGGAGATGAGTTTTTAATGGCTGTGGAGTCTGTAAAATCTTGTTTACAGCTGTTATTATTTCTGCCATTAGCAAGAGCTGTAAACTGATGTTCACTGATATCTTTAATCTCAGTCATGCCAGTATCCTAGGAGAGTGTGGTGGCCTGCCTAGTTGCACTTACATCCACAATGGTGAAGTGTTTTGAGAAGCTGGTGATGAAACATATCAGCTCCTGCCTGAGAGGCGACTTGGATCTGCTCCAATTTGCCTATCAGAGCAATAGGTCCATAGTAAATGCCATCTCACTGGCTCTTCACACAACCCTGGAGTATCTGAACAGCAAAGATGCATACATCAGGATGCTATGTATCAATTACAGCCCAGCAGTTAATACGCCATTGAAGCACCATCAATAACTCACTCTGAGATGTAAGGCGAGATATCAGCTTTTATTGACTGGAAGAAGGAACAAGCAGTGGTTGACCACCATACTACATCCTGGAGACAGAGAGGCCGGGCTCAGGCCTCAATCGCCTTTATACCGGGGTCTGTGGGAGGAGCCACAGGAGCAGTCAGCAGGGGGCGTGTCCAGACAGGTATATGTAGTTCACCACAACCCCTCAAAACTCAACCATAAGCTCTGAGACCTGGGCCTCAATACCTCCTTGTGCATTGGATCCTGGATTTCCTCACTCGCAGACCCCAGTCAGTTTAGATTGGTAAAAACATCTCCTCCATGATCTCCATCAGCACAGGTGCACCACAAGGCTGTGTACTTAGCCCCCTGCTCAACTCACTTTACACTCATGACTGTGTGGCTAAGCACAGCTCCAATGCCATATTCGATGACACCACTGTTGTGGGCTGCATCAAAGGTGGTGATGAATCAGCATACAGGAGGGAGACTGAAAATTTGCCTGAGTGGTGTCATGACAACTTCTCACTCAATGTCAAAAACAAAGAAACTGATGGTAGACTTCAGGAGAGGGAAACCAGAGGTCTGTGAGCCAGTAATCAGAGGATCAGACGTGGAGATGGTCAGCAACTTTAAATGTCTGGGTGTTAGTATTTCAGAGGATTTGTCCTGGACCCAGCATGTAAATGCAATTGCAAAGAAAGCACGATGGCACCTCTACTTCCTATAGAGACTGCGGAGATTGGCATGACATCTAAAATTTTCACCAACTTGCATAGATGTGTAGTGGGGAGTGTATTAAATGGCTGCATCACGGCCTGGTATGGAAACACCAATGCGCCTGAACAGAAAAACCTACAAAAGGAAGCGGGTTCAGCCCAGTACATCATGGTAAAGACCTCCCAACCATTGAGCACATTTACATGAAACACTGTCGCATCCATTATCAGAGATCCTCACCATCCAGGCCATACCCTTTTCACTGCTGCCGTCAGGTAGAAAATACCAGAGCCTCAGGACTCACACTGCCAGGTTCAAGAACAGGCTCTTGAACAAAAGAGGATAACTACACTCACATGCCCATCCATCAAGATGTTCCACAACCAATGATCTCTCTTTAAGGACCCTTTATCTTGTTATTTCATGTTCTTGTTATTTATTGCTATTTATTTATATTTGCATTTGGATAGTTTATCTTCAGCACTCGACTTGATCTTCCACTGATCCTGTTATAGTTACTATCCTATAGATTTGCTGAGCATGCACACAGGAAAATTAACCTCAGGATTGCATGTGATGACATATATATACTTTGAAATTAAAATTAATTTGAAACTTTGAACTTTAACCAGGTTGTTTTTCATTGTACTCTCACCTCTCATCAGCCAGCTTTTCTGTTAACAAATTACCAATTTGCTTAACAGCCACTCTGTTCACTTCTGTTTTAGATTGCCCACTTATTAATGGCTCCTTTATTATTGACCAACTGGCTTTTGCACTAACAATCCTTCAACTGTTCCCACCACTCTTCCTCTTCCCCTACCCACTGGAATCCTTCACAGAATAGCTTCAAGCGATATGCCATGTCTTGCTTGTCAGTGCAGTCGTTTACAAGCTGAAGGAAAAAGTTATAGACAAAACAGTGCTAATTGGTAAAAGGATCAGAAATTCATTTATGTTTGCAAGCCATAAATTTTAATGTAAGGGCTTCAACCCTAAGCACTGACTTTGTTTCCCTTTCCCCACCCGAACTGCTGAGTAGTTCCAGTATTTTCTTGATTTTAGATTTCTCGCGTCAGTATTTTTTCCTACACAAGTTTTTGCACGGCTGATCCAGGGTGATTCAAGTGCAAGTCCAGGGTACTTTATTAAAGGAAACATAAACTATTAAAAAATGCAAAATAAGTATTGGAAAAATCTATCACATTTTCCTTTGATCATTTGGCCAGATAACAAGGGCAAAAGGTTTACCATTCTTTTCACTTGTTCTTAACTGAGTTTTTTTGCTGCGGTGGCTGAAAGGATACCCTGGTTGCTGTAAACAGAGCATCTGCCCAAACAAAGAGCAGAAAAGAGAAATGAACCTCCAGTCCATTTAAACCACAGGGAGTACCTGTAATTATGATATATCACTTGGCATTTTAAGATAAAACCAGCAAGCATTTGAAACTCTTAAATAAATGAAAATAAAATGTTGGGAATTCCTTGGGAAGTAAGTCAGCATCTGAATCTGGAAAGGTCAATTTGTATGCAGTTGGAGCAATCGTGATTACAATTACTGCTGCAGCCAACCTGAGAAAGGCAGGTTTCCTGTGCAGACGGAAATAACACCTCCTCCCCGCTGACAGTCAATACAGGCACACCTCGAGGATACGTGTTTGGCCTGCTGATCTACTGTCTCTATACTCATGACTGTGTGGTTAGGCACAGCTCAAATGCCATCTAAAGGTTTTCTGATGACACAACTGTTGTTGGCAGTAACTCTGATGGTGATGAGGAGGCAGTGAGTGTGATAGATCGGCTGATTGAGCCGTGTCATAGAAACAGCCTTGATTGCAACGTCAATAAGACCAAGTGTGGGGAAGTTGGGACAACACACACCAGTCCTCATTGAGGGGTCAGGAGTGGAAAAACTGAGCAGCTTCAAATTCCTGGGTGTCAACATCTCTGAAGATCTATCCTGGGCCCAACAGTTTGATAAAATTATGAAGAAGGCTATATTTCATTAAGAGATTTGGTATGTCACCAAAGACTCCAGCAATTTTCTACACACGGACCACGGAGAGCATCCTAACCAGTTGTATCATCACCTTGGGACGGGGGGGGGGGGGGGGGGGGGGCAATGACCAGTATTGGGAAAAGCTGGGGACGGCCGTAAACTCAGCCAGCTGCATCATAAGCGCGAGTCTGCCCACCACGGAGGACATCTTCAAAAGGCCATCCCTTAAGAAGTGATACCCATTTTTAAAGAACCTCACCACCCAGGACATGCCCTCTTCTCATTACCACCATCAGAGAGGAGGTACAGGAGCCTGAAGACACACTTTCAATGTTTTAGGAAGAGCTTCTTCCCCTCCGCCATCAGATTTCTAAATGGTCAATGAACTCATGAACATTGCCTCACAGTTTTGCTGTTTTTGCACTTACTTACTATTTTCATATTTCTTATTTAATTTATAGCATCTTTAATGTCTTGCATTGGACTACTGCTGCACAACAACAAATTTCACGACATTTGTCGGTGATGACAAAATCTGATTCTGATTGAGATTTCCGCATCTTAGTCTCCATCTTTTCCCAGTCATTATCGGAATGAGTTTTTACTTGCTTATTTTGAAGTGAATACAAAGCGAGCATGTTCCGCACTTCCGGCTCTCTCCTCAGCGACTGGTGTGGGGGCAGCGTCGGGGTTGGGGGAGGTTGTTTCTAATCGAAGTGAAGCGACTTGCAGCAGTTGCCCGTTCTTCAGTCGAGCTTTGGGCCTGCTCCCGGGCAGCCAAACAGTTCCTGAGCCTCTGTTGCATGTGCTGTTTAGTTCTTTCTAGCAGCCGAACGGTGGGCAAGCCTTTTGTCTGGACCAGCTAATCACCGTCATGGGGCTGTCGGGACTGCTGATGAATGGCTTATGTACAGCTTCCCTGTGGCTTCAGACACGATACGTGCCGCTGCTTAGAAGCTGCTCATATCAAAGGGGCAATCAGCAGGACTGTAGACAGCTGCCTTCTGCACCCCTCGCTGGTGAGATTGAGTAGAGGTCAAACAAAGAGGGAAACCTCCCATCTGGCAGCGTTAAGGTTCCCCAACCCCCTCTGAATCCACATCAGATTTATTAAACTAATATTTTTCCTTGCCAGTCTGTGGAGCTCTTCAGTATCCTGCTGACTATCTCCCTTTCACGGCTCATGATGTTAAAGGTCTATTCTCACTGACCCTGTGACAACAACGAAGCCTTTTGTCTGCACCAAGATATTCTTCCCCACAGTATTATTAAGGTTGAGGCCACTCTTCTTTCTAAAAGCAGACCAATGTGGTCACTGGTCCAGGGACAGATATGGACCCTGAAGTTCATGCAGGATGAGCTTTGGACACATGCAGGGCAAGGGAAACAACCTGGTTCTGAACTGGAAGCCCCAAAGTGCCTCTGGTATTGGAGGCCATGTTTCTTTATTATAGCCACAAAACTAATTGTGGTTCACAGTCATCCCTGGAGGGCAGTCAACAGAGGATGTGAAGCAGAGGTCAGCATTTGGGTGGAAGGTGAGTAAGATCCCCCTGACTGAATGGGTTTTTTTCCAGGAGCTCCGGTTTCCTCCCACATTCCAAAAACGTACTGGGTTAATTGGTCGTTATAAATCATCCCATGATTAGGTTAGGGTCACTGGACTTGTCCTCCACCGCCTATTGAGGAAGACAGCTCCAAATATTCATGACTTTTCAGATAAATAGTAATTCACTTCTCTGTTTTAAACAGTGACCCCTAGTTCTGGCTTCTCTTACAAGAAACATCCGCTACACATTTACCCTGTCAAAATCCTCAGCCCTTTTATGCTTCAGTTATGTTACCTCTCACTCTTCAATCATGTTTTGACCTTTACCAATATGACAAATGTCTGGCCTTTGGTACGGGATCAGTTTAAAACAAAGCTAATCTTTAAAATAATCCTTATAAATCTTTATGCTTCTTGATCATTACTTTGGATCTACTTGAGGTCTGATGCCCCTGGATTTCAAGGTTTGAATAATTAATTTAAACATCAGAAAGACCCATAGTGCATTTAATCCGTATCTCTGATCTTGCAGATGAGACTGAACAAAGTGCTGTTACCAAAAGGGAACAAACCAATGGCTCCAACATTAAGGCAAGCATTGTTCTTCAGTAAGAAACAGCCTCACGGTCTGACCAAAATGTTTTCCACAGATTTTTCTTTGGTACATGGAATGCTGCCAAGCCATTTGATTTGAATACAAGTCTCCCAAGAGCTTTACTAAATATATGTTTTATTGCCAACTCATACGTACTTAAGAGATATGTTCTTAATTTCCCTTGTAACAGTCAATCATCAAAGAGTTTTTGAACCTTGATCTTGGGCCCACTAGCTTGAAATCCTCATGAGAGAGAAATAACAGGCACTGAAAATGGTTATAATCCAGGATTTTGTTTTGTGTTCACTTTTCCACAAAGTTATTGCTGGAGCTGAGACTATTGTTTCCTTATATTCTAACAGAGAACCAAGGGTCATTATTATTGGAAAACAATGATAAGTTTTGACTGGTTATTTCTTTATCAATAAATCCACTTAATACAAACTCCATTTCCAGAAAAGTTGGGATATTTTCCAAAATGCAATAAAAACAAAAATATGTGATATGTTAATTCACGTGAACCTTTATTTAACTGACAAAAGTACAAAGAAAAGACCTTCAATAGTTTTACTGACCAGCTTAATTGTATTTTGTAAATATACACAAATTTAGAATTTGATGGCTGCAACACACTCAACAAAAGTTGGGACAGAGTTAAAATAAGATTGAAAAGTGCACAGAATATTCAAGTAACACCGGTTTGGAAGACTCCACATTAAGCAGGCTAATTGGTAGCAGGTGAGGTATCATGACTGGGTACAAAAGTAGCGTCCATCAAAGACTCAGTCTTTGCAAGCAAGGATGGGTCGTGGCTCACCCTTTTGTGCCAAAGTTCAGGAGAGAATTGTTAGTCAGTTCAAAAGGAACATTTCCCAATGCAAGATTGCAGAGAATTTAGGTCTTTCAATATCTACAGCACATAATATTGTGAAAAGATTCAGAGAATTCAGAGATATCTCAGTGCGTAAAGGGCAAGGTTGGAAACCACTGTTGAATGCGCGTGATCTTCGAGCCCTCAGGCGGCACTGCCTAAAAAATCATCATGCTACTGTGACAATTATAGCCACCTGGGCTCGGGAGTACTTTGGAAAACCATTCTCTCACGGATTTTGACACAAAGGGGTGAGTCACAACCCATCCTTGCTTGCAAAGACTGAGCCTTTGATGGACACTACTTTTATACCCAGTCATGATACCTCACCTGCTACCAATTAGCCTGCTTAATGTGAAGTCTTCCAAACTGGTGTTACTTGAATATTCTGTGCACTTTTCAATCTTATTTTAACTCTGTCCAAACTTTTGTTGAGTGTGTTGCAGCCATCAAATTCTAAATTTGTGTATATTTACAAAATACAATTAAGTTGGTCAGTAAAACTATTGAAAATCTTTTCTTTGTACTTTTGGCAGTTAAATAAACGTTCATGTGAATTAACATATCACAGATTTTTGTTCTTATTGCATTTTGGAAAATATCCCAACTTTTCTGGAAATGGGGTTTGTAGTTTTCATATAATATGATGCATAATAGCTTAAAATACAGCATTAGCTATCTAAAGGATCATCTAGCTAAAATAGAGCTAATTATGAGCAGTGTCTTGCCTGAAGTTATAAAAGTTCTTAATTTGTTTTGTTTCCTTTGAGATTTATAGCTATTATAGCCTAGTATTGTAAAATGAAAATCAAGCAATTGCTGGCAGTCTCTCAGCCCAGATCTACCTTGAAAGAAAGACTTGCATTTATGGAGTGCCAGTTTCAATGTGGGCTGAATCCTGCTATACTATGATATGTAGGTAAAGTGTTTTTCATTACTGAAGTCACATAGGAAACTTGCAGCCAGATCCCACCAAGGTAAAGATAATGATGAGATCATCTCTACTTATGTTTTGGTTGTGAGATGAATATAGGTCAGAGCCATTGTAATGTGAACAAATTCACCAGAGATGCACTGCTGGGAGATATAAAGTAGTTTTTATTTGACAGAATGAGACACTGCCTGAAGGAAGAGGGCTGCTTGACCCAATGTTGCATGATTTTTTATATGCTAAAGATCAAAGACCAATTCTATATTTGCAATGTATCAATAATGCTTCCTTTGAATTACATACAACTTTCACATCTCCTCCTTCATGCCCGCACTCCAGACACCCAAAATTAATGTTAATCAGCATTGTCAATTTCTTCCATTAAATGCTGTTCACAGCTCTAGAAACTTACTATCCAGAGCTGCATTTTAAATTTAATCTACAGTCCAAGTTCAAGTCTAAAGATTGGCTGCTGAGTTTAATATTTTGCTATATAGCCTAACTCCAGAATGCTTCCTAACAATGGCAAAGAAATTCCTCTCCTCTTCAAAATAGTGTACACTGAGGTAACAACTGCTTCTCAATTTACTATCTCATCTACAGAAGATCATCAGCAAACGAGAAGGCTGAAAAGTTGGTCTGGATTAAGAACACACAGTGATGGACTGAAATTTGAACTCACTAAGGCAAAACTGATGACTATAATCAATGGCTCAGTATTAAACAGGGCTGACGACTCAACTATTCACATAACAATGGACACATCTAATTCTAAGGACATAGAAACCAAATCAAGACTTATTTTCCCTGTTCATTTTCACAAGCGAGCTGGAGTCACCCAACAAACAATTTCTTCTAAATCCATCCACAGAATTAAAGAGAATTCCACTCCTTGGCTAATTATAATTATAGCATTTATTTCCAACAAATGATGTGGCTGTCATTGGGTGTGCTGACTTCCAGAGCATATGGACAGGAAAGGAATGGAGGGTTATGGGCTGAGTGCAGATCAGTAGGACTAGGTGAGAGTAAGCATTTGGCACGGACTAGAAGGGCTGAGATGGCTTGTTTCCATGCTGTAATTGTTATATGGTTATATGGCACAACCCATCTACTGCCAACATTACCAGAGTCTTACCGCTACAAACTGGATTAGGTCAAAAATCAGTTGCGCTATTTGTTATGCCTAAGTGGCATCATGAAACACAACCTTTGACATGTTTTGAAGTATTTGCAGTCATTTCCTTTAAATGGCAGGAAATTGGTCGGGGCACAATTCACCCTAACACTTATGTCATGTCTCTACTGTGATGACATCATCAATGTGCTCATCGCCGATTCACTACTTAGCAACAGAAATTGGGATCATAAGTTCATAAATATCTCACAGTCCATCACAATGAAAGGAATGAAGCCTTAATGATTTCGAGTATTCCTCTGGGTTTGCCTTATTTTATATTGAATTCCTTTTCCTTTTGTTGCCTTTGTTGCTAGTAGGCCTCAGTCCACTCCGAGTGAACATTTCATGGGCCCCTCAATGTTGCCTACTGATCTGGCTTCATGTTTGGTGGTGTGGAGGGGTGGGGGTAGAGACACATCCAACACCACTCATCTCCCTTCCCAGCTTTAAGCTGAATTTTTGATTGAATTGCAACAGCAACTTCCAATTTGTTTTGGGGCAAAGCATAGTGACTATTCTATGCTGTAAAGATAGGCAAAATCCATTTTCTAGGCTGCAGGTTTAACTATTTGGGTATTCTTTCAGCTGGCTCTTCATCTTCAACCTGGTGGAACTCAGCTCATTCATATTTTGCTTGGTTTCTACCACACGACTTATCTTCAGTGATACTGGCTCATGACTTACCCTATGGTGTCAACCTTCTGTAGGATGAGATTCAGCCAAGAGTTATAAAATCACTACAGCACAGAGAGAGATCAAGTCAGTGCTGGCTGTTTGCAGAGCAATCCAGGTGTTTTCTCCTGTCCCCTGCAACTTGCAAATTATTTCTCCTCAATTACCCATTCAATTCACTGTTTGACTTTGTAACACCCTAGGAGCTGGTAGTAGTGGACCAAGCAACAAATTCAAAAAAGTTTCTCACGATTTCCACAGGGAAGCAAAGCAGAAATGGGTAAGTATCTCAGCATTTTCTCTGTTGCACATCAGGGATTTTTGAATCCTTGAGTTCCCTTGAGCAATCTATTTTGATGCATTAAATTTTCCATTAAGTCTGTTCATTGCACTGTACACTTCCCTTTCCTGGCTGTGCATAGACCACAGAATTTGAACGAAGCTGTCCAAAGAAACACACAGTCCTAATCATCAAAGTTATTGCTTCTCCATAATGACATTTACGTTGCCATGGGAGCAGTCAGACCTCTGGTAGGAGAGAGCCAGCTGCTTCTCCTCCTGTCTGCTGGTAGCATTGCGGACAGCAGATTCAGCTGCTGGAGATCGGACTCTGTTCAGCTGCATCTGGACTCCATTCACTGTTGCCACCGTTGGCATTAACAAGAATGTGGAAGCATCCCGTCCGGATGCATACAGGTAGGGCAACTGCTCTGCCACTGACTGCCAAGACACTGCCGAAAGTTGTCGGCACAGCTCAGTACATCACGGAAACCAGCTTCCCCTTCACAGACCGTCTACATGTCTTGCTGCCTCGGTAAAGCAGCCATCGCAACCAAAGACCTCACCTCCCTGGACATTCTCTCTTCTCCGCCCTCCTCCCAGAAGATAGAAAAGCCTGAATGCATATACTAACAGGCTCAAGGACAGCTTCTATCCCACCTACATTTGAATATACAATGAGATTGACTCCTGACCTCACAGCCTTCTTCATCGTGGCCTGCACCTTATTAGCTGCCTGCACCGCACTTTCTCTCTGATCATAACATTATATTTTGCATAATTTTATTGCTTATCCCTTGCGCTACCTCAACATCTTGAAAGACCAAGATGGATGGTACAACTTTCCACTGTACTTTGTTACATATGACAATAATGAACCAATTTACTGTTATTGGCGTACTAGGGATTGCACTGCAGGCCAAACATCCTCTGATTCAATGTTATTGATAATGCTCTTTAGTTAGATACAGATACAGGGAACCACTATAAAGAGAGATATAAAGATTAGCGTTATTTATTTAAAGATAGCAATAACGTGCTTTAGTAGCAGCTTTGCAATCCACAGGACTATGAGTGGACAAAGTTTGACACTGAACTATGAGGACCAAAAGCTGAAGTAGTTGCATCTTAATGGAAGTGGTGAAGAAGAATGAAGGTGATCCCTGAGTTCAAGACTCTGGGCAGCTGTGACAGCACAATATGGCAGCTCGAAGAGCCACTACCTCACAGTGCAGAGACCCAGCCTTGACCCTGACTTAGGGCACACTGTCTGTGGAGTTTGCATGTTCTTCTGTGACATGTTCCCAGTTTCTTTCCACATCCCAAAGATGTCTGGGTTGGTTAGTTAATTTACCCACATAAATTCCTCCTAGCGTGTAGGTGAGTGGTAGAATCTGGGGTAAGTTGATGAGAATTTGGGGCATAAACAAAAAGAAGCTGAGATTAGGGTACAGTTAGTGTAAATGGGTGCTTGATGGTCAGTACGGCCTAAGAGGAGCTGAAGGGCCTGTTTCTGTGCTATATCTCTCCACAACTTTGGCAACTGACCACTAATGCAGGATCAATAAAGTGTGCAGACGGCAAAGGTAGCAGAGCATTACAGAGCGGGAAGAAGTTTTTGCGATACGAAGGCATTCCTTTGAAAGGAATCATTAAAATTTCATGTTGAATGCATTATCAGATTAATAGTGATAGGGACGGAGAATTGACACAAGTTAAAAGTAGGGAACCAAGAAGGTTTGGGTGTTGGCAACAAACTATAGGACAATACAACCACCTTCCATTACCTGTTCTCATTTCCATTCTGATTGTCTTCTGAATAACAGAAAATAAAACATTCTTCAATATAAACTGCCATCAGCATAACATGGTGGAAGTGAAGAAGGCAAAGATTTAGCTTATTTATAGGGAAGCCACAGCACGCATGTAAGCAATCCCAGTTACATATAACCTCTCTTTCTCCAGCAATAAACATCAAACTTTCTCCAGCGCAAGCCTCCATATGCGTTTTTACCACAGTGAAAACCAAGATCTCCTTCCATTCAACTTATGCTCCAGGAAACCTATAACATCACCCTCCCCACCCAAGGGACAACAGATAAACCCAGTCAGGTAGCAAGGAGTAGCTCTGACATCTCATAATACCACTATATACCCTGTAGAAATGTGATTCTAAGCAATGGGTTCCCTTTAGAGACTGCTTACAAAATATTTTTGAACCCAGTCATTATGCGGTGTGTTTATATCAAGTATTTTCATTTAAAAAATTATGCATTTTTGATCTTGCCTGCTTGGAATCTGGTTTAGGGTTCTGGAGTGGTGTGCTCTCTCTATCTGCACAGCATGCATTTTGCAGGAATCTGTGAGCCCTAACTCTGGCCCCTAATACCGTGCAACTCTCGACAAAAATTGAATACCTGCCAATTTTCTGGATTCCACAATGAAATCAATTCATTTTTTTTAAAAAAAAGGAAATTACATTGCAGCAATGCATTACTTATGGGAAATGGGAAGCTAGGATATTTCATTCTGCGCCAACATTAATCAGATAAGCATTCAGTAGGAAAGGGGAGAGCAAATAACCGGGGCCTAGAAGAAAAGAAACAATGTCAGAGATAAGACTCTTAAAGAGTTAATTGGTTCAGTTACACCTCTTGCAATGAAGTTCTTTATTCTTGTTGCTCAGAAATCAAGTCCAAGTGTAGGAAGAGTGTAGCGGACTGTCACTTCTGTCATCCGGCATCAGACTGCCGAATAATAGCCCCTTGTTGTGGCTCCAATTGTCTCCACAGAACTGCAGACAACTCCTTTCAATCTCAATGACGCAGCAACCATTCTGGAATTTCCCACTAGCTTCAGGCCTTCCCGCTTTGAAAAGAGCAAACTCACACAGAGCTTAAAGGAGGGATGCCTCTGACACCCAATGATAACTAGCCCTGAGATCCAGACCATTTGCCAGTGCATTTACCAACTGGAACAAACCTATATTGCCTCAGTCGTCATTTTTTAATTACCATGTCATTTCCATCAGAAGCAAAACTTGTTCGTATATTTCAATCTGTACAAAATAATCACAATTAGTGCAATACCTGGGAATTAAAGGGTTACATATAAGGAGCATTGAATGGCCCTGGGCCTGTACTCACAGGGGTTTAGAAGAATGGCGGGGGGTGGGGGGGGGGGGGGTGCTCACTGAAACCTATTGAATATTGAAAGGCCTGGATAGAGTGTATGCAGAAAGGGTGTTTCCTATGGTGGAGGAGTCTAGGACCAGAGGGCACAGCCTCAGAATACAAGGACGTCCCTTTAAAATGGAGATGAGGAGGGATTTCTTTAGCCAGAGCCTGGTGAATCTATGGAATTCACTGCCACGTAAGGCTGTGAAGGCCAAGTCATTGGGCATATTTAAAGCAGGGGTTGATAGATTCCTGATTAGTCAAGGCATCAAAGGGTATGGGGAGAAAGCAGAACAATGGAGTTGAGAGGGATAATAAATCAGCCACGACGTAATGGCAGTACAGACTCGATGGGGCAAATAGCCCAATTCTGTGCTTATGTGTAATGATCTTCATACAATATTACAATGCTGAAATGAAGCAAATACTATTTTACATTTTCTTCCTTCACTATTGTCAGACTGCACATCTCCTGTGTACTCAGGCAGGCAACAAATCTCACATTCATAGTCCTCATATGTAACCCTTTAATTCCCAGGTATTGCACTAATTGTGATTATTTTGTACAGATTGAAATATAAGAACAAGAACAGGAGGTAAATCAGTTTATCACTGTCACATGTACTGAGGTACCATGAAAAACATTATCTTGGATGATGTCCGTTCAGATCATTTCATCACATCAGTGCGTTGAGTTGGTATGAAGGAAAGCAAGACCTATCTTCTCACATCACACTCCCTCCTCCCACATAACTTCCCCCCTCATATTACCTTCTAGCTTGTACTCCTTCCCCCTTTCTTTCCAGTCCTGATGAAGCATCTTGGCCTGAAATGTCAACTCTTTATTCCTCTCCACAGATGTCGCCTGAGCTGCTGAGTTCCTTCAGCGTTTGGTGGGAGTTACTCAGGATTTCCAGCATCCGCAGAACCTCTCGTGTTTATGATCCACATTGAGGAAGTTCTCCCGTAGCAGCCAACCACCAGCACACTGAGGGAGTGGGAATCAACAACACAAGAGATGTCTGCAGACGCTGAAAATCCGGAGCGACACACACAAGCACTGGAAGGGGGCAGATGGAGAGGAGTTCAAGCTGGCAAGTGATAGGTAATTCCATTCCTGATGAAGGGAATCAGCCCGAGATATTGATTGGTTATTCAAAGTCAATTTATTATCAAAGTGTGTCTGCAGTATACAACACTGAGACGCTTCTTCCCACAGACAGCCACAAAACAAAGGAGGCCCCTCCATAGTTACTGGTTGAGCTCCACCAGTGCTTTGTACATGCAGTTTAGGAGGTTGCTGTTTCATTTCCCAGTTGGTGGATGGCAGTGTGATGATTTGGATCAACCTCAGGCTGGGATGAGGGATTAACAGGCTCTCATAACCTAACACAACATGTGTGCACACCTGGATGGGGTTGGCCGGGCTGTCTTCCATGGTCGAACAACCCACAGCTCATTTGCTGCCTCACTAACAGGATGTACTGTACAATGGAACAGGCTTGATGGGCCAAATGGTTGCTTTATCATATGGGCATCAAGCGTGATGAGAGTAAGGCAGGATAATGGGGTTGAGAGGGAAAATAAATCAGCCAACAGCTTCAGAATACAAGGACATCCTTTTAGAACAGAAATGAAGAGGGACTTCGCTAGCCAGACAGTGGTCAACCTGTGAAATTCATTACTTCATTTGGCTGTGGAGGCCAAGTCATAAGGTTATTTCAAGCAGAAGGTGATAGATTCTTGATTAGTCAGGGTGTCAAAGGTTAAGGGGAGAAGGTGGGAAAATGATGTTGAGAGGTATAATAAATCAGTTCTGGCTGTACAATGGAACAGACCCGATGGGCCAAATGGCCTAATTCTACTCCTATGAGGTATGGTCTTAGAAAGGTTTGCAAAAAATAGAAAGTGGGCAGAGAGCTCACTGAGAAATGGACATGAATATACAGCAAGAAAGTCTACTAGTGAGGCATGGGCTCCTGAACATTCACCGTGGATCTGCTTGTCCTTGCATTAAGAGCCTGAGTAAAAACGTGCCGAGAAGCATAACCCAAACTTGTTTACATAATTCTTATTAGAAATCAGATCTTCTCTCCAGTTACCCTAATCTGTCGAGAGAATTTATGTAAAATCAAAATGTAGCTAACCCACTCCAGCAGAATATCTTACGTAAATGTGTTATGTCTGAATACACATACTTTGACACATCCTTGTCATTTGGTGACAACAGCAAGTGGCCATTGTCACTGATATCTACCACTTCTGCTCCTGGGTCCTGGATCATGGAAGTCGGTAACAAGCTGGTCTGATGTCAGCACTCAGCAGCTGCTCCCTGCGTTTTGCCCCTCACCTTGTGCTGCCCATGGTTGGCAAACATATGCCAATCCCATTCATTTGAATGGTGTCATAATGCCAAAAGGCACAAAAAACAGCCCCTTTAACCCCAAGTGCCATGACAGGTGAGGGTAGATGTCCGGGAAATGGAGATATGGGTGAGGGTAGATGTCTGGGAAATGGAGGGGATATGGGTGAGGGCAGCATCCACCAATACCCCTTGACTGATGTTGCTTTCACCCACATCTTGTCCATTTCCTGGACATCTGCGTAACCCATCTTCATTTTGCCATAAGAGGGACAGTTTTCCCTGCCCTTACCTACCACCCCATGAGCCTGTGCATCCAGCACATCATTCTCCACAACTTCCACCATCTTCAGCGGGATCCTACCATCAAACTCATCTTAACTCCCCCTTCATCTTCCACTTTCTGTGGGGATTGCTGTCTCTGTAGCTCCCTTGTCCATTCACCCCTCCCCACTAACTGATCTCCCTCCTGGTGCTTATCCCAGGAAGCACAACAAGTGTGACCTGTTCCCCTTCACCACCATCCCCTCTAAACTGCCGGGGTGCACAGCCATACAGTGACTGAAATCTCCTGTGCACGTAGGCTTTGCTGCTGCACAGCTGGGATTTTCTTTTACATAATGTTACTGTTAATATAACTTTGAAATTATGCTAATATAATTTAGAATAAATTAAAGACTTGTTCAATTAAGACATTCACTGATATGTTGAACCACATGCTTAGAAAAGAAGAATTTGAAGAACTGTCAATTCTTGTTGACATCTTTGGAACATTTCAAGCTTCTAATGCTGACTGCGAACGTGTCTTGTGAATTCAATCAAATGTAAATTCAGAAACATACTGGAAGTGAAACATTTGGATGATCTAATAAGGATTAAGACGCATCTGTCATCTAGATGCAAAATTAATCTGGACGGAGTTTATAGACAATGGATTTGTAATAAAGATTGATGAGTAAAAGTTTACAAATCATGAAAGTTTTTTTGTTATACTGTATTTCATAATAAATAAAATCAAAAGTATGCAACTTTCCAATTTCCATTCTAAATATTTATAGCATGCATATTACAAAATAAAAAATTAAAGAGCCACACAGTTCTCAGGCCATGCAAATATTTCCTGCTCAGAGCAATGGTTGGTCCAGACCGTTGTAAAAAAAATTAGAGGGAACATTGCTCACCACTATTCAGAGCCTCAAACAGTCCACCCAAGTGAAGCACCATTTCATTTGTAAATCTCTCATGGTCACCTACTGTATATACACTGCTCCCCACGTGACCTCCTCTACATTGATGAGATCAACAAAGAATGGGGAGCACCTTCACTTTGTCCACCAGAACACAACTGCCCACCCATTTCAATTTGACTTCCCATTCCCATTCTGATATGTCAGTCCATGGCCTCCTCTACTGCCAGGAGGAATCTACTCTCAAGTTAGAAGAGCAACACCAAATATTCTGATTGGATAGCCTCCAACCTGATGACATAAACATTGATTTCTCTAACTTCCTGTGATTTCTTCTCTATTTTCCCATTCCGGGCCCCCTCTTACCCCTTTTCTCCTCACCTGTCTGTCACCTCCCCCTAGTTCTCCATCTCCTTCCCTTTCTCTTCTCCTATCAGATTCCCATTTCTTCAGCCCTTTATCTTTTCCACACATCACCTCCCAGCTTCTCACTTCATCCCCCCCACTCCCTCACCCACCCACCACCTATCACCTACCAACTTGTATCCCTTCCCCTCTCCAAACTTCTTATTCTAGTTACTTCCCCCTTCCTTTCCAGTCCTGATGAAGGGTCTCTGCTCAAAGCATCAACCGTTTATTCTTTCACATGTAGGGTGCCTTGGCTGCATAGCAGTAAGCACGACACTATTACTGGGTTCTGGAGTTCAGAGTGCAAAGTTCAAACCCAGCGCTGTCTTTAAGGAATCTGTATGTTCCCCAAGTGACCCAAGCGGGATTCCTCCCACGTTCCAAAGACGCACTGGTTAGAGAGTGTTAACTGGGTTTTGGAAGTTGTCCTGTGATTAGGCTGGTATTGAAATAGGTAGATGGCTGGGTGGTGTGGCTCGTTGGACCAGAAGGGCCTGGTCCTTGCTGCATTTCTAAATAAACAGAAACCTCTCTTGACCCGCTGAGTTTCTGCAGCATTTGGTGTGTGTTACTACAGCTTTAGCATAACGTGATAGTTGGCATGGTCTCGTTTGGCCGAAGAACCCAAGTTGTTTCATTCCATCACTCTAATTCATACTGTGGGCAGAGTCTAGCGTTCTCCCTCCTGGGGCCTACTAACCACTCGTTAGCCTACTTCGCCCTCCTAACAGCCATCAACGGAGGTGTCCAGCACAACCAACCACACAGATGCCGCTGTGGGTAAGTTTTTCACTGCACCTGTGCACATGACAATGAGCTCGACTTTGAGGGTAAAAGCAGCCACAGGAGCTGCAGATGGTCAACCAGATCAAGCAGGGTATTTCTTCATGCTGCAGACTGTGCGCTGGGCACCAGAGACCGGTGCTCCGAACACCAGCTGCATCGCAAGTCAGCAAGACGCACAAGTCCAGTCAAGCTGCACGTCTCAAGTCGTTGCACCTTGTCTCAGCCAAACCACGGTGCCCTGAAAAGTATTCCCTGATGCTGATGCAAAACTCCTCACAGAGCCATGTTAAATTTATGCTCCCAAAGCAAGCAAAATAATCCCCAAATACAATGCGGGGGATTAGGCCAGAAGCAGGAGTCAGAGCAGCAGAGGGAAGGGAAGGCAGTGTAATTAGAAGACCTTTGACCCCCAGCTGTTTGTTCCACTGCCTTCAGCTGAGCCCATTTTAATGTCTGACAGCTCATTTTTTATATCCTTGTTAAATTCCCCATTACAAAGCCCCCCATCCATCATGTAGACAAAAAAAGTCCCTGCTTTATTCCGAACAGTTCACATGAGCTTTACTTCTGTGCACGATTCAGCGAGCAGTCCGTTCTGCCATCATGAGAGCTCCCTTGAGCTTTGAGCAATAATCGGTTCAATCCTCCTCAGAAATGGCCCTGTACCTCCGTGAATAATTCAACTGAAAGTAAGAACGCTGGGAAGAACCTCTCACTTTCTTCTTCTCCCTTTTCTCCCTAAATGTACAAATTCCAGGTCTCCACGTACTCTTGTCCACTAGTGACGACTAAAACTTCAATCAGAAATGAAGAGAGAAAAGGTAGTTCTTCTCACAGACTGTTCACTTACCGGCCTTCCTCTGTTTTTTACTTGGATGACAGCAAAAGCAGCTCCAAGATCATGACAAGCCATTAATTCATAAAAATCGCTGCAAGACTAATGGCTTGAAAACAATGAAATTTTATCTCCACCTTGATAACAGATATACTAATGCAATAAATGACCATGAATATAGATTCTTTATTGTTTAGGCATCCAGATATTGTTTAGACAGAATGTAGGCTTTCAGGTTGGAGGTTTCTAGTGAAGGAATATTTCCTCCGCACCTCCCAAAGTCAATCCCAAACTTTTCTTCTCAAGCAACCACTGCCACTTAAAGAAATCTACTGCTCTGACTACATTTAATATTATGTGAACTTCATGTTGGGAAGTCAACAAATGGATAGGAGTTTCCTCATAATTTTCAATGCAAAAATGGTGTAAGGGAAGTGTTGTGCTGGCTTGAAGGCCACATGACAGTGAATGTGGTGAGAACTCTGTGACCAGAGGGCACCTCCCGGCCTTCTCCTTTCCACCCTCCCCCCCCCCACCTTCTTTATAGGGCCCCTGCCCCCTCCCTCTTCAGTCTTGACGAAGGGACTCGGCCCAAAACGTTGACTGTTCATTTCCACGGATGCTGCTCAACCTGCTGAGTTCCTCCAGCATGTTGTGCGTGAAACCGCAGGATAGAAGAGTGTCCCTTTAGAGGAACTTCTTTAGCCAGAGGGTGGTGAACCTGTGGAATTTATTGCCACAGAACACTTGTGGATGTCAAGTCATTGGGTATATTTAAAGTGGAGGTTAAGACATTCTTGATTAGTCACAGTGTCAAAAGTTACAGTGAGAAGGTGGGAGAATGAGGTTGAGAGGGATAATTAGTCAGTCATGATTGAATGCCGAAGAAGACTCATTGGGCCAAATGGGTGATTCTGCTTCTATGTCCCATGGTCTACAATTGACTATCTAACAAAGGGAAATTGCCCTGTACAGCTTATCAAAGCTATATATATTGTAACTGCTCAAATTCTGAAATTAAACAAGAATGCCTGTTAAAAACAACATGGGAGTTCTGAACTTAACTTTCACCAGAATCCAGTTGTGATGAATAGTTATCAACCCACGCCACTCTCCAGACACATATTATACAGCTGATGGGCATTTTCAGCATATTCAGTTATTAATCTTCATTCATGTGCTTGTCTCTACATCTACATGTTACATTCATAACTAATTAACATGACTTTGTCCTCTTGCAAAAGAGGAAGGATTGTGTTTGAGTTAGTACTGAATAGCTGTAAATACACAGCAAAGGTCTTCCTTTCACTTACACATTAACAGTCATTTAAATTAATCTTTCATATGTGGTCCAAACTTAGTGATAGATGGAGTGTATGAAGTTTTGGCAATATAGCTCTGTATTTTTCTCACATATATCACAGTGTATTTAAAATATTTCTTTGTAACACTATTCTATTATATCCCAATAATCTGAAATATTGAAACATCAAAAGGCTTCCAATTTTGTCTTATTTTAATAAGACATAGCAGCCTTTCTGAAGGGAAGAAAGTTGGTGCATGCTTCCTAAGTTCTGTATGGCATTGTTAAACCTGTGTTGGGTTTGAGTCAACTTTAATCACATTTTATTGAGATCAGTGAAAATTTTTGACAAAGTTGCCAAAGACAAGATCAAGTAAAGACTTGCCAAAGACAAGATCAAGTAAAGAATATAAAAGTAGGAAAGAACTTAACAAAAGGGAATTAGGACAGATAAAAGGACCATGAAACGTCTCTGACAATTAAGGAAAATCCTTGGCATTTTACGAAAACATTAAAAATAAGAAGGTTGCTCGGGAAAGGGTAGGATCAATGAGGGAGTTTACTTCTGGAGCCAGAGGAAGTGGGTGTGGTACAAAATGAGAAATTTGCATCAATATTTAACTAAGAGGAGGGTGTGAATGATCATGAGATCTGGGAGAGGTATAATGATATTCAAGGGCATGTTGACATTAAAACGATAGTGTTGAGTCTGTTGAAGAAGGCCAGATTATTGAGAAAGGCAACACCAAATTGCAAGGGCCCTGACACATATCTTTGTCTCCTTATTAGCCACAGGTGAGGTTCCAGAGCACTGGAGAATAGCCAATATTTTTCTTTATTTAAAGGCAAATTATAGACTGGCAAGCCCGACATCAGTGGTAGGGAAAGTACTGGATTCTTAAATCCATTAGGGTTCATACAGATAGGATATTTTTACACTTGGACAAGAATGGATCAATTGAGAGTAATCAGCGTAGCTTTGAGTATGGGAGGTCACATCTCACAAAGCTGATCATGTCTTTTTATAGACGTGATGACGATGTTTAATGAGGGCAGAACATTGGATGTTGCCCATCTGGACTTTAGTAAAGCATCTGAGAGCACCCTCACGCCAGGCTGATCCAAAAGATTAAGAGACAAGGGATCCATGGAAATTTGCTGGGCTGGATTCAAAATTGGATTGGCCTTAGAAGACAGAAAAGAGTGGTAGAGGGGTATTATCATGACTGTAGGTCTGTGCACAGTGGTCAGTACTAGGACCTCTGATGTTCACGATATACATATAAATGATCTGGATAAAAATGTAGCTGGGCCAATTAGCAAGTTTGAGGACGTCACAAAAATTGGCGAAGTCGTGGATGGTGAGGAAGGTTGTCAACGAATATAGCAGAATGTAGATCAATTAGAAATATGGGCAGAGAAATGGCAAATGAAGTTTAATCCAGACAAATGTGAGGTGTTGCAATTTGGGTGGACAAATGTATGAGGGAAGTATAAAGTGTGTGGCAGAAATGGTAGGATTAATAGGCATACAGGGGTGCAAGTCAACAGGCTCACTGTGCCAGGGGCTTGGGTTCAATCCTAAGCTTCGATGCTGTCTGTGTGGATTTGCACATTCTTTTTGTGAATACATGAGTTTTCTCCAGGTGCTCTGGTTTCCTCCCACATCCCAAAGTTGTGCAGATTAAATGTTCACTGTAAATTGCCCCTAATGTGCTGGTGAATGATAGAATCTGAAATGTGGGTGAATAAAAGGAATGGTATTAATCAGTGGTAAAGATCAGTGTAAGTCAGGGTTGATGCTGGCATGGACTCAGTGAGCCAAAACGTTTTTTTGGTGATAAATCACTCCATGAGTCTAATTGACAGCTTGGATAAACAGTAATGGATGTACAGGAATGGCTGATACACTGAGTTAATCAGCTTTGAGCTGAATTTGAATCCAGCCCAGGTGGAGCAGAGAAAAGCTTTCCCTCCCTTCCAAACACAAAATCTGTTTTAACATTGCCCTTTATTCATTACTTGTTCTCAGAGTTTGCCAATTCTGTCGGAGCATTGCAGAGAAGTAGCAACCAGTGATTTCCTCCAACCTTGAAAGTCTTTTGGCAATTGTATAGGGCAAGGACACTGCAGAACAAAACAGAACCTGACAGCAATGAAAAGCTTATTTCTCTGAAATGCCTGTGTGGCCAAAAATCTAAGTGGCTCACCATTTCAACTTACGAGCAAGAATATTATAACAGTAAAAGGAAAGGGACTTTTCAAACGAGTTAGTTCACTAGATTTATAGAGCACCAAAGAATGCACAATATACTTCTGTTCCCTCAATGACTCTTTAGTTGAAGCACTGAATAATTGAACAAGTCTAGCATGCTGCTACCTTCCCGGTGCATGTCCCTTATTTAATATTGCTTTTAAAAAGCAGGTTATCAGGGGAGGGTATTGATAGTCAATTCGTTGTATGAATTTGCCGTGCACAGATTAGTTATGCTCCTGCAATATGACATTGACTGGAAGTATTTCATTAGCTGTGAAGTGTTGTGGGATGCCCGAAGGCAGTGGTTCCCACCCTTCTTTATGCCATGAACCCCTATAATTTACCAAGAGACTCCAATTTGGAACCACTGTCTGTGTGAAAGGAGCTATATTAATGCAAGACTTTCTTTAACATTATACCCACTTAGAACGAAAATTGGTTTAGGGTTAAAAATTTGATTAGATGGATAACACATGACATCTCTGGTTCTGCTTTCTCACAACAGGATAAGTTATGTGCTCAGATTTCTTAAAGGGCATAAAACTATAACGTTCTGGACTCATAAATGAGAGTTTGCTACCAACCAGACCTCAGCGGGTGCCTTAAAAATTGGGATTACAAACAAAATGCTGGAAGAACGCAGCAAGTCAGGCAGCATTTATCAAGGGAAACAAACAGACCTAGACTCCTCATCAAAATATTCACCTTTTATTTCCTTTTATAGATGCTGCCTGACCCGCTGAGTTCCTCCAGCATTTTGTGTGTTGCTCAAGATTTCCAGCATTTTTATCATATATTCAGAAAATTTGTATATTGAACATTTAATCTTCAAAACTATTTCTTTTATTGTTCTAAATCAAAAGTTCCCCAGTAGTTTCCTGAATATTAGACAATGAATAGTTAGCTGATCTAATTGTTAGCCAAGCCTCGCGCAGCTAATTGACACAAAAGCCACTTGTCAGGTTCCAATCAATGAGGTCTTTTTAAGCAATCAGCTATAAAAATGACAACAAATTAAATTTATGCAGCATCCTTTACAACAACAACACCCTGAGATAATGAACCTCATATATTAGACAAGATACCCTGAAGCTAAATCAAAGTAGTAGGTTTTAAGGTACAACTTAAAGGAGATGGAGTGAATTCCTGAGTTAAGTTGAGGATGCTGTGAGAGTTAAAGTGACTGAGATAAGGGATTCACTGGAACCCAGAATTAAGGGAGCACAGACATCTTGGAAAGATGTAGGGTAGGAGGATCTTACAGAGATAACACAGATGAAGATTTTAAACTTAAAGCATAAGTGTGCCAAGCCTGTGTAGGGTCAGCGAGCATGGAATTCATGGGAGAAATGGTTTTCTTCATGAATTAATAATGCATGTACAAGTTTACAAAAACATTAAAGTCGTATTTATGTATAGACTATCCTTTGATCTTCTGGTTGTAACTCTGCTGATTGCAATTCAGAACTACAATTCATTTCAGATTCTGATGGCTTGAAAAAGTCGAGCCATTATTTAATTGGTATCTTTGAAATGATAAAGAAATTCAATTAGTGAACCAGTTCCAGTGGATTGAAAGAGGGGCACACGTAGTTAGAAAAGTTTATCATCTTAATTAGTGAGGGCCACTTACTGAATTCATGAACAAAGAAATAACTGTGGAGATCAGGAAACAATTCCTCAAAAGGCTGTAGAAACTAGGATAATATTAGCTTTGAGACTGAGACTGATATCAAAGGATCTCTTTTTTCAAGGTGAGTTATCAAGTAGTGTTGAATAAAAGCTCACAATCTCATTAAATGGCAGGTCAGGCTCATAGGAATAGTTAGGGATCTCAGCTTCTAATGTTAGCCACACACTAAAATTCAGCATTTTCTCTGACGTTCTTTTTTTCCAATTGTTCTCAAAAGCTGAGGGAACCTCTGGCCTTGTGGTCTGAAATGCATTGGATGAAGTGGGACAGGTTCATTCCCAACTTCCAATAAATCATTGCATCGTGCAAGAATTGCAGAGCCAGTGGGATTAAAAAAAGGCAGAGAAGTGGAACAAAGAACAGCAAATGATGGAAATACTCAGGAGGCCTGGCAGCATCTGTCGAAAGAGAAATGTTTAATGTTTTTGGTTAACAACCTGTCATGAGGCGACTGCGACTATTGGACATCTCTTCATATGGTGGAATAATTGATAATTGGGTTATTATTGTAACACGTACCAAGATACAGTGAAAGGCTTTTGTTTCCATAACATGCAGAAAGATCATTCCATATGCAAGTACATAAAGAAAAATAAAATAGCGTTAAAGCTACAGGGGAAGCGCAGTGCAGGGAAACAATTAAATTTCATGAGGCATGATGAGAGATTAAGAGTTCATCTTTATCATTAGCATCCGAGGTCTGTTCAAGAGTTTTATAACAGCAGGGTCGATATTGTCCTTGAGTACGTTACTATGCATTTTCCAGCCTTTGTATATCACCTGTCAAAAGGCTTCCATGAGCTCAAGAAAGGACAGGCTCATTCCAGTGGTTTAGGTGACCAAAACTACAGCAGCGATAAGAGGAGGGTCCTCTACTGATAATATAGTTGCTTGGTACAATAGAATTGGACGTCTGGTTTTCCTCATGGGTGGCTTTGGTTTTCTCCATGGTGACTGATTGTCCTGTCAATGTTTTCTGGTTGGATTCACATACGGCACACAGCTGCATGAATGATTGTTGAAAGGCCTGTTGGCAGTTCTTGAATTCTTAGAGATATGTGGAACACTGCCCAGTAGACATCTGCAACAAATGGGAGAGGAATGCATGGCTGGAGGACTGGAAAATATTCCTTGTTTATGCCAAAACATTGCTACAAAACTCCCCTTCAGTGGAAATGAGTTTTATAGACAATAAAGAGGAACAGCTTTAGTTATATGTTGTTTATAAATCCTGGTAACTGGCTGCAGATCTGGCAATTGTTTTAAAGCAAAACTATGAAGATTAAAGATAGCCTTTGTCACACGTACATGGAAGCACACAGCGCAATGCATCATATTGCATCAATAACCAACACGGTCTGAGGATCGTGCTGGGGGCAGCCCACAAGTGTTACCACTCTTCCAGCACCAATTTAGCACATCCACAACTCACTAACCCTAACCGCACGTCTTTGGAATGTGAGAGGAAACTGGAGCACTCGGAGGAAACCCGCGCAGTTAGGGGAGATTGTACAAAGCATTAAATATTCCATGCTATTACAAGCTTTAAATCATTAATAACAACAGCCAACTACATTGTTGGTATATTGTACACATTTTTGCTGTCTCTTCCTTAAAGATTCAAACAGCCAACTATTACCTTGATGTCTATAACAAAAGCAGCTCGTTCTTTAATGATGCCTTGTGGATTATGGTCTAGGGGAGTAACTGGTAATCCAAAAATATGTCCCTTAACCTTTGGTTAACCTTCAGGAAGTACAAACTTGCTCAGATTTCACTCAGAACTGATTCCTGAAGAGAGAGAGGGGTGTTGGAGCAGGGAGAAGCCATCTGTTCCTCGTGAGTCAAATCATCAGTGCTTTGGGATTGGCATTTTATGGTTCGCTTCGACCCAGCTTGCCTGCAGCCCTGCTGAATAAAGACGGAAAACCAAAACAAACTGACAAGAGTCCATCTGCTTCAAGATGCCACTTTGTTTTTTTTATATAAAGTTCATGTTTTCCTCTCCCATTGTTCTCTCCTGAAGCATCGGCTTTACCAAGGGGCACTGGCAGCACACCAACCCAACCGGCCGTCCATCACCGCAGCAGCGATTCGAGATGGGAAGGAAGGGTACATGAGGCTGCGCCTGAACCGCAACCGCGTGCCGATGTTCGGAGGCGTCGCTGAACGCTGGTAAGTCAGCAGAGTTACTCGTTTCCAAGCCAATGGAGCTACAACCCACGCTACCCTCCCTGAGCTGAATGAACACTTCACCCAGCAGTCCTGTCACCCAGTGAATCAGCCTGCTTAATTCACTTTCGCAATGCTAAGGGTCCACTTTGTTTTCAGAGATTGCATACCCTCAGCGGCCATTTTATTAGGTATACCTGCTCATTAATGCAGGTATCTAATCAACCAATCACGTGGGAGCAACACAAGGACAGCTACATCAGAATTTCAGTTCAGCATTCAAGACTACCGTCCTTCTGATCTTGGTGATCAAACTTATACACCGCTGTGCGGCTGGGTATTGCACTTCCTAACCAACAAACCTCAGATAGTCAGGACGCACAGTTGCTCCTTTCTCCCCCTCATCCTCAACACGGGTGCCCCCTAGGGCAGTATGCTGAGCCCACCGCTGTACGGCCAAACACCCAATTGCTGGCATTGTCAGACTCCACGTCAACAAGATAAAGGAGATGGGCATTGACTTTAGGGGGGTTTGCACCACTCACAACACTCTTTCCATAGGCGGCACAGCAGCAGAAACTGCGGGCAATTACAAACCCCTGGGAGTGCACACCTTCCGCGATTCACATGCCCTTCTACAGAATCGCAGCGGAGAGCGTCCTAACAAGCTGCATCACTGCACGGTACAGAAACTGCACTGTGGCAGACAGGAAGGCTCTACAGCAAGTAGCCAAAATTGACCAACACATCGCCAGCACCACCCTACCTGCCATCAAGGGCATTCTGAAGTAAAATTAATTAATTTAATTAAAACTCTAATTGCAGGGACAAGTAACATTCTGTCTTTGTCACTCTATCATTAAAGGCAAAGACAATTTAACAAGGTCAAAGGCTAACAGTAAAATTAAGCAAGCGTGTTTCATAGAGTGATAAAGTTAACAGTGATATACCATCCCGAAACAGAAAGTCAAGTTCCACATGGTTCTTGCACTGAACTGTCTTTATACCAAGTGATTTCCACTTCTGAGTGAGGAGAGGGCTATTTCACTGAGTACAAAGGATTCATCACAGGTCTATACATGGCCATTTTCTGAGTGATTCACCTGTGATTTAACTATCAATTACATCACGAGGTCCCTTTCCCCAAAAACGTAATGCTGTCTGAGCAAAACACTTTTCATGCACTCTGCCTCCCCCATATAAATGTTCACGGATATCTTTGACAAAGGATGCTCCTCTATGCCTTATTCATTTATTACTACTGAGGTGCATTTGGTTAATTAAAGATGGTGATTACAAAGAGGAAATTGGGTTATATTATTGAAAGTCATTCACCATTCGTGCTCCTAGTGATGTGCCAGGTGGCCAGGAGCCAATCCAGGACCAATTTCAAAGCTCTCAATCTGTGCATTAATATGGAGGCACAAAGAGCAGACTACCATACATCAAAGTTTTAGCATTCAACTGATGCTTCAGGCCACTGAGTCCAGCTCAGTAGAGGTAATACTACAACAACACACATGCATGTGTGTAAGAGCTGCTTAGTTGGAAGGGGAGCAGAGGCCTGGCCTTTGCTGCTGTTGTGGCTCAAATTCAAATTTTGCCAAATAACACCTCAATGAATCCTTTGGGATGCTGAAGACATCTTAATGTTACTCTTGTTAGTGTTGGTTTGGGGCTGCTAAAAGAAACAGTTTCAATTGGAACAGAGACAGAAAAAGCAAGAAACACTGAACAGGTAAGGGAGCATCTTTAAAAAGACAACCTGCTGACTATTCCCAGCAGTTTCTGATTTTATCTCACATTTCCAGGATCTGCAGATTTCTCTAATTCTTATTAAGACCATATGACAAAGGAGCAGAATTAGGCCACTCAGCCCATCGAGTCTGCTCCGCCATTCCGTCATGGCTGATCCCAGATCCCACTCAACCCATACACCTGCCTATTGAATGTTTTTTTTTTGAATTTTATTTCTAAAGAACTTAAATCAATATTCAACTGGTTTGGCACAATATTATGGGCTGAAAGCTCCGAGTTTGGTGTTCTATAATTAGGTTTAATACAAAAACCTGCCATTCTTACTTCAAGGCAAAGTTGTCCAGAATATCTACTAAATGGAGTGGCCATACAGGGCTGGAGGGCTTGCTTTATGTGTTGTACTGTTCTATGTTCTACAGTTGGAGTCAATCATGGCATTGATGGACTAACAAGCACAAAGTGACTTCAACCTTTAATTATAAAGTCAAATCTTAAAAACAAAGAAAAATCAGAATGTACTCTGTACTTTTAGTCTCACTGTTGTTGGTTAGATGTTGGAATTGTTTCTTTTCTTCCCCCAGAGTGAACACTAAGGTCATGGGATATTATCCAACTCAATGTCCTGGAGTTAAAGCCTGCAACTGCCACCTCCGTGGATTCTTCAGCAAGCTGCTGGGCTGCCTGCTGGATTCTACAGAGCAGAAAGGAGCCAATTTAAGGCAGTTTCAGAAGCAAAAGGCCATAAATGGGCAAGTTATTTGCAAATTGTACCGCTGGCAAGACTTAGCCACCCTGAACCCAACCACCATGTAAACAATCAGGTCCTGCATCTCCAGCCTCAGCTCTCACTGAATTACATGAAAGCCGAGGGTGTTGAATGGTGTCCATTGTACAGTACTAACATTCCCACTGACTGGATAATTGGTTTCCTACAATTTACCATCCACTCAGTGAGACTGAACACTGAAGAGGCCAAACAAAGTAGTTGCTGGACAAAAAAAAAACACATATTGGAAAAGTGCCATTATAAAATTTAATCTAGTAAATATCTTAAATTATGGCATTAACCATGGACGAAGGAACAATGCCAGAAAACCATTTGCTGCTTTCTGGATGGAAGTACTCAGCACATTCATCTTTGTAAATTTAAATGTGCAATTCCAGCTATTTATTTCTACTATGTACTGAGCAGCTTGTCAGTAAGTTAATCAGCTTTTCATCAGCTCCGGTTCCCAGAATTTGCTATTAAGAGTTTGTTGAACTTTTAGAAACATGATAGCAATGACATCCATATTTATGAAATGTGAACAAAGAAAGTTGCCAAAGCCATTCCCTATTTCAATGACCTTTGGAGGAATCTCTGCTGTCCTGACCTAGCTCTGGGCGTGGGATTTTGAGAACAAACCAAATACCTCTGCTGTGGAAGAGATCTGGCCAATCTGACTGAAATGCTTTCATTTGTCTAGTTTTGTTCTAAGTAAGCTGCTAATTAAGAGGGGAACTAGCACAGAAGAGATGAGACTGGGGTCAAATCAACGATGATTATATCGAATGATGGGGTGAGCTTGAGGGGCTGATGGCCTACTTCTGCTCTTCCTTCCTTACTTTTTTAAAGGCAGTTCTAAAAACCTGGTCGGTCAACTTCTTTTGCCAATGGGCAGCAAGTTTAGCGTTTCCCCACAATAAGCGGCCAAAATCACATGGAAGTCAGATCCACTGGAAGGAACTGTACAATGGACGGCAACCAACAAACTCACACTCCACGTTACATAATGAGTGTTGAGGTTGGAGATGAGGGACCTTACCCATGCACACAGTGTGAGCAGCCAGAGCAAGTCATACTGCAGAGATAGCACTCCTTGGTTCAGCGTCCTCACCCATGATCAACCTACTGAGCCCCCTCTAGCAGATTGTACGTGGCCCGCATGACAAGTTGTGTTCACACTATGCTTCAAGTTCAATTTCAAGTTGCTTTTATTGTCATTTCAACCATAGACTGCTGGTACAGTACACAGTAAAAACAAAACAACGTTCCTCCAGGACCCTGGTGCTACATATAACAACACAAAACTACACTAGACTATGTGAGACAGCACAAGGCTACACTAGACTATGTAAAGCAACATAAAAACTCCACTAGACTTATAGACTACAGAAAAATAGGTAAATGTATACCCCTATGTTTTCTGTTCAACATAATGGGGATGAGTTAAGGAATAGAATTAGGCTCAGCTGTTCTGGCCCAACAATTAGTTTCTGTAGTTCCTTTACGTAGACAGCAAGGGCCAACACCCTTCATATCACATACCATGCTAGCTGTAGAAGGTGAAGGGAAGAAGACTAGTCAGGGAACAAAACAAATACAACCATTTTCCAACCAGCTCTTCAGAATAAACTACTGCATGTGCTATTAATTCAGCAGGAAACCACAGATTTATGTCTAATAACACTTTGTCAGAAAGTGAGAAGCAGGCTGTCTGGGACTGCTGATACCTCTGTTAATATTTGCCTCTCACATTCAGAGTCCTGGACAGACACTTCCTGCAGCAAGAGACAATTTATCATGAATGTGAAGCTACTATCCTGCTATCGATCACTACAATCCCCAATTCAGGACCAGCTGTTCTCTCATGTAAGATCTTCAATTTGCAGTTATAGATCTGAAAAAGGCTGTAATATAACTGTTTAACTGGGAGGATGTGACTGACAGACAACATTACCTTGGACAGCCTGTGAATTTGAAGAGGTTGAGTGAGGAATCTTTAAAATGATTTTTGCAGGGGTCTGTTCACAATCCCAATCCTCTTTCCCCCATCCCTATTTGCCAATTTGAGCCTCTGACTCTTTAATTTACAATGGTGGCAAGGTCATAAACCAGCCCAGAGGAGCAGGGACAAGGGTGATTCACAATGGAACTTGAGGCAATTTAGTTACACACAAGCATAACAATGTCAGGTGAACTAGAATTTATGGAACGATGTTGCTAATAGCAAAGACAGCATGCGTGCTTAGGGTGGGGTAGAGATTTTCCAATACTATGGAGATGGGACTGTAGTGCTAGTGCTAGTCAGTGGAACAAAACCGTGGACTGAACTTCCATCATCTATTTTGAGTGAGGCAAAGGGAATATTCACCTCACCATGGCTTCATACCTTCTCCACTAGGCAGAATGGGTAACGTACACACAGTGGCCTCCTGTACCAAGTAAAGTGACCGTTGAGTGTATGCTTTTGGTCCCCTGCTGCTGTAGCCCATCCACTTCAGGTTAGATGTGTCGTGCGCTCAGAGATGCCCTTCTGCATAACACTGTCGAAATGTATGCTTATTTGAGTTACTGTCACCTTCCTGTCAGCTTGAACCTGTCTGGCCACTCTCCTCTGACCTCTCCCATTGAGGAATTTTTGCCCACAAAACTGGATGCTTGTTTTTTGTTTCTCACACCATTCTCTGTAAACTCTAGAGACTGTTGTGTGTGAAAATCCCAGGAGATCAGCAGTTTCTGAGATACTCAAACCACCCCATCTGGCACCAACAATCATTCCCTGGTCAAAGTCACATTTCTTCCGCATTCTGATGTTTGATCTGAACAACTGAACCTCTTGGCTAGGTCTGCATGCTTTTATGCATTGAGTTACTGCCACCTGATTGGCTGCTTAAATATTTGCATTAATAGGTGTATAGGTATATCTAATAAAGTGGTCACTGAGGGTAATATACCACGAGGATGCTGAGATAAATGTCATCTGTTCACTGAAGGGGATCGGGATAACTGCATAAGGCAGAAAGCAATAGAAGGATGGGAAATGGAATTGGTTCATTAATGTCACATGTACTGATGTACAGTGAAAAACTTGTTTCACAAACTGTTCGTACAGATCAATTCATTAAATGGTGCATTAAGGCAGAACAAGGTGTCTGATTGTCAGTGCAGGAAAGGAGACGGTGGGAATACAAAGAAGAACTCTACTATACAGAGAGCTGTTGCGGCCTAGAACTCACGGTCTGCAAGGTCTTTATTTATTCTTTTATTGAGATACAGTGTGGAGCAGGCCCTCTGATCCTTTACAACTGCAGGACAATTTGCAATGACCAACTAACCTACTAACTGGTACATTTTTGGACCGTGGGAGGAAACCGGAGTACACGGGGGGGGGGGAGCCCCACGCATTCCATGGGGACAACGTACAGACTCCTCGCAGATGACGTTGGAATTGAACTCAGAACTCCAAGACGCCAAGCTGTAATAGCGTCGTGCTAACCGCTACACCACTGTGCTGTTCCAGGCTGGTAGAAACGCAGCCAATCAGGGCTTTGAAAGATGAATTGATTTCTCACTTCAGGGAGAGGAGTATGTGGAAAGAGCAGGGGAATGTGACTGCAAGAAGCTCAAAGACATCAAGATACTGCAGCAGAGTTCGGCTCTTCTGTCCATTGAGGTTGCTCTACCACGTGATTTCCCTCAACCCCATCCACCTGCCTTCCCCCTGTAACCTTTGACCCAGCTATCCGATTCACAAGGACCCTGGCTCCAGTATATGAGCGGTAAAGCATACTCTGTACTCACCAGCTCGAATGAGTTGGCTTGCAGAGATACACAATGAGATAATTAGTTCCTGCATACAACAGGTTACTGTCTAGACCAGAGCTTGTTTTAAAGGGTTCAATCAATGTCAGTTCACTACAGTCCCCAGGATCGAACACGATTTAAAAAAAAAAGCCGTTTCTGCCTAGTCAGAGGATGCAGTGCTCTCTTCACAGCTGATGTCAAAGCTTTTCCATTTCTTCATCTCTGACAGGTCCCACTAATTAAGTGCTGTTTTCTCATGTTTAAGACACAGCACAGAGATCGTGCTGTAATCTGCCATACTTATACTGCCTGAATTGAGAAACGAGAGTACAGCATAGAGTTACTGCTTCTGGCAGTAGTTCACTTAAAGACAATGGAACCAGAGGATGCTGCTATTTGTTCTGACCATAGCAAAAACCATGACACACAGGGAATTTCTTCGGTCAGAATCTTGTACAGTCGACTCTTCAAAAGCCAGGTGCAGTCTCATAGAACATAGAACGTTGTGCTAACTAAGTAACATACTCTAGAAACTGTCTAGAATTTCCCCAGCACATAGCCCTCTATTTTTCTAAGCTCCAAGTAGCTAACTGAGGCTCTTAAAAGACCCTGTTGTATCCACTTCCACCACTGTCGCCGGCAGTGCATTCCACATACCCACCACTCCGTGTGTGAAAAACTTATCCCTGACATCCCCTCAGTACCTGTTTCCAAGCACCATAAAACTATGCCCCCTTGTGTTAGCCCTGGGAAAAAAGCCTCTGACTATCCACATGATCAACGTCTCTCATCATCTTATACATCTCTCATCCTCCATCACTCCAAGGAGAAAAGGCCAAGTTCACTCAACTTATTCTCATAGGGTACGCCCTCCAATCCAGGCAACATCCTTGTAAATCTCCCCTGCGCTCTCTCTATAGTATCCACATCCTTCCTGTAGTGAGGTGACCAGAAATGAACACAATCCTCCAAGTCAGGTCTGACCAAGGTCTTACATAGCTGTAACATTACCACTTGGCTCTTGATCCCACGGTTGATGAATGCCAACATACCATATGCCTTCTTAACAACACTGTCAACCTGTTCAGCCGCTGTGAGTGTCCCATGGACATGGACCCCAAGATTTCTTAGATCCTCAACACCGCCGAGTCTTACTAATAGGCATCCGCTAGTCTCAAGAGACCGTGGATTTGTGCCTTGGAAAGTTTCCAGGAGACCGGCATTTGCCCATACTGCAAGTCTTCCCTCTCCACGCCACCTATGTTGTTCAAAGGAAGGGCAAGGGCCGATACAGCTTGGCACCAGTGTCATCGCAGAGCAATGTGTGATTAAGTGCCTTGCTCAAGGACACAACACACTGCCTTAGCTGAGGCTCGAACTAGCGACCTTCAGATCACTAGACCAATGCCTTAACCACTTGGCCACACGCCAGCACTTACTATTAATATTATGTTCTGTCTTCGAATTGGACCTACCAAAATGAACCACTGCACACTTCTCTGGGTTGAAGTCCATCTGCCACTTCTCAGCCCAGTTCTGCATCCTACTGATATCCTGCTGTAACCTCTGACAACCCTCCAGACTATCCACAATACCCCCAACATTTGTGTCATCAGCAAACTTACTAACCCACCCTTCTACGTCTTCATCCAGGACATTTATAAAAATCACAAAGAGGAGGGGTCCTTCCCATGGTCAGTTTTATACAGCCTCATCTCCAGTTTATATGAGGCAAAGATAAGCAGGGGATGATTCACAGAGTAGAATCAGAAATCTAAATACGTCACAGGGATTTGGAACGGACTCTATTGCACTCCATAACCACTGAAGAGTAGCCTTCAGAGTGGCCTCCTGCCAATTCCATCAAGGTTATTGGAGGCTACACTTGATGCCCATTAAGTTAAATACAGGGAGCAGCAAACAGAAGTATGTCTGACCCACTCTGCTATTCAATGTGAGCATGACTGATGTACCCCAGGCCTCAAGTCCTCCTCTGTGCTAGCCCTCGATTACCCAATCTTTCAAAAGATGCACCTACCTCCCCCATAAATATCCCGTAGGATTTAACCTCCACAACCCTCCTGGGCAGAGAATTCTAGAAACTCATCACTCTTTCATGAAGAAATTTCTACGAGCCAGGTTTAAAAAGTTATTCTTCTATAGTGAATTTATACTCATCATAACACGTCCTCCCACCTATTTTTGTGACAGTGGCAAACCAGGATGCCTTCGACTATGGCCCCTCCTCTAGGTTATTAATTTATACGCTACATCACTAAGCACCAAGAACTGCTCCTTGGGGTAATTGCTCTAGTATCTCCTTCAAAGCCAGGTTAAGAAGAAACATTTACTGTTGCAACCTTGTATGGAATTCACTGGTCTTCCACTATTGTAGCATCAGTACTTAATAATTATTTGGAAAGGGGGTTAATTCTTCAAATATGATGTAGATTCAAATATTGCTTTGTCTTATCTCGATATAGTTCCAAATAAAAAGGAACGGCAACCTCAGGCATTTGTTGTAATTGATTTGGATATGAACTGTACATAGAAATAAAAATCTATTTTGCAATTCACCATCCTTGCTAGGATTTAACTAGCAGGGTCTCCAGTCAATGGGCCATTCCTCACCTCAGATCCGTTTGGCCACACAGGTTCTCCCAGCATTCTATCGGCAGACAATTCGGAACAGGAATTCCAGGTAATCCATTTCTGTCTCTTCAGCCCAGCAGCACAAGGGCCTCAACACTGCCCCAGATTCAGATCAGCTGGTCTGGGACAGACTGCCTGGGGCTCGTCTGGATTGCATGACTGAGTGCCACACTGATCCACCGAGCTCACTCGGCAACTTTATCTGACCTCATTTAATTTTGCTGCTTTTGCAGATGAGAGACTCACATAGAGGAAGTGCAGTCTGCCAGCTGAGTCCCATATTCTCACACTATGACAAGCTGAGGAAGATGAACAGGTGAAGCAACCCTCAAGCTATGATTCAGTTAAATCATGGTTAACTTTGATTTTAACTCTACTGGCAAGGTCCTTAACCCTGAATTACTTTGCCTAATAAAAATGCATCAATTTCAGTTTTGAAATTGTTGGTTAACCCATCCTCTGCACCTTTTAATCTCTCCCTCTCCCAGGGTGTAGTGCCCTCCAGTTTCAAATCGTCCATCATCGTCCCTGTACCTAAGAAAACCAAGGCATCATGCCTAAATGATTAGTGCCCTGTCACAATCACCTCAGTTATAAGCAAATGCTTTGAGATGCTGATTAAAGACTACATCTGCGGCTTGCTACCACCCACAAAGGACCACCTACAGTTCACCTAGCGACAGAACCGGTCTACCGATAACACCGTAGCCAGAACACTGCACACCATCCTCACTCACCTGGACAAGAGGGCTACATATATTAGAATGCTTTTTCTGGACTACAGTTCAGCATTCAACACCATCATTCCCTCCAGACTTGACAGGAAGATCAGAGACTTCAGCCTGCACCCCAGCTTGTGCAGCTGAATTCTAGACTTCCAATTGGATCGCCGACAGGTGGTAAGGATGGGCTCCCTCACCTCTGACCCTCAACACAAGTGCCCCCCAGGGTTGTGTCCTAAGTCCCCTCCTCTAGTCCCTTTACATCCACAACTGTGCTGTCACACACAGCTCCAATTTGCTGATCAAATTCACAAATGACATGACTTTGATCAGCCTTATTTCTAGCAGTGATGAGACAGCCTACGGAGGAGAGGTTGACACCCTGACACAGTGGTGCCAGGATAACTACCTCTCCCTCAATGTCCAAAAAACAAAAGAGCTGACTGTGGAATACAGGAGGAATGGAGACGATCAACATCAATGGGTCTGCAGTTGAGAGAGTGAGTAATTTCAAGTTCCTCGGTATACACATCACTGAAGATCTCACGTGGACTGTACACACTGGCTTTGTGGCCAGTTCAGCATGAGCCCCCAAATCCTCAAGACCATCTACAGGAGCAACATTGGGAGCACCCTGACTGGCTGTATCACCACTGGGAACAGGAACTGCACCAACCTCAATGGCTGGGCACTTCAGAGTGTAGTACGGACAATACAGTGCATCTGTGAATGTGAACTACCCTCCGTTGAGGACATTTACAGCACAGGTGTGTAAAGAAGGCCTGGAAGATCATCAAGGACACCAGTCACCCCAACCATAAACCACTTCAGCTGCTTCCGTCTGGCAACGGTACCGCAGCACTAAAGCCACGACTAACAGGCTGTGGGAGGGCTTCTTTCTACAAGCCATCAGAATTCTAAATTCACATGTCTGTACATTGTGACAGAGTCATAATGCAAAGATTTTGACTCACTCACGTTGTGGAATTGATGGAAGATTTAAATAAATTCTAAATTCTATTGATTTCAATACAATATGATTAAAGCATCAAACAATCCCATGTATCAGTTGTTGCTATTAAAATGCTATTGCATTGACCAAGCCCCAGCCTCTCATCATAAGCCTCACCTGCTCACAAATAAGTGTTTGTTTACACTGTTTTTATTGTTCACATCTTGTTGGTTTAATCCCTTGACTGCATTTACTTCCTGCTTTGCTGTTTTCTAAAATTGTGTCGCTTGGTTTCTTTGGCACCTCACACAAAAACTGATTCATTTGTTAATCTACTGTATTATTTCGACTGCTACTCTGTGTGCTCAGCAAAACCTGCTAGCTAAACATGTTTGCAGAACCACAGGTTTTACTTGGGAAGAGATTAAGCCGAATAACTCGTATAAATCCTAGCAAGACAATAGAACAGCAGTTTTGGCATGTCTGTGCCAGGTAAACAGGATATTACTTGAAATCACATTCCAATGATCAACTCATCGGAGGATCTGAACACAATTTGCAAACTGGTGCTTATGTATATTAGGACGTACAGTAATTTAAAAATTAATAGATCTCAGATTCCTATAACAGCAGTGAAGGACAATGGTGTAATTTATGTCCACAAATAAGGATACAATCAATATTGCAATCCAAATGACTGACTGCTTCTAAATTTATGATTGTAAGTGCAGCCGGGATTATTGATACAAATCTATTTTTTAATGCTGCTGACCCTGGTCTGCCTGAAAGTACATATTAATATCCAGGCTTTCCAAATCATTAGAATGCATAATTTAAAACATAGAAACTTATGGCAGAAACTGAATCAATTATTAAAATGAAATGGCATAACCTTCCAAAGAGTTATATCATCCATGTCCTCCTTTCATGTTTCTCCACCACCCCCCCACCCGATCTGTAGGAAAGTCCCCAGTCTGTAACTGCTCCATGTGAATTCAATGGTTTCCTGAGAGTGAAACTGTCCAGAAAGATCATGTTTGTCCAATTGCTCCCTATAGAAGGTGAAAGATTGTGAATAAAAATAGCATACATGAAACAGTTACTACTCTTCAACCATCAGGCTCTTGAACCAGCATTCCCTACACATCAGGCTGCTGTTTATAGATTACAGTTCAACGTTCAACACCATCATGTCCTCAGTACTGATCTACAAGCTCCAAAACCTGGGCCTCTGCACCTCTCTCTGCAACTAGGTCCTTAATTTCCTCATTAGGAGACCATTGTCAGTGCAGATCAGAAATAACATTTCCTTGCCGGTGCACCTCAAGGATGCACATTTAGTCCACTGCTCTACACCCATGACTCTGTAGCTAAGCACAGCTCAAACCCCATCTATAAATTTGCCGACAGCACAGCTATTATTAGCAGAATTTCAGATGATGATCATGAGAAGTACCGGAATTAGACAGATCAACTGGTCGAGTGGTGTCACATCAATAACCTTGCTCTCAACTTCACTAAGACCAAGGAACCAATTGTGGACTTCAGGAAGGGGAAGTCAATGGATCACATTGCTCCTCATTGGGGGATCGCAGTGGAAAGGGTGAGCAGTTTCAAGTTGCTGGATGTCAACATTTCTGAAGGTCTATTCTGGGCCTAACATATTGATGCAATTACAAAGGCACGACAACAACTATATTTCATTATGAGCTTGAGGACACTTGGTATGTCATCACAGACTCTATCAAGTTTCTACAAATGCACCATGGAGAGCACAGTAACCGGTTGCATCACTGTCTAGTATGGAGGGGCCACTGCACACCAGAAAGTTGTGAGCTCATCCAGTGCTATCATGGGCACTAGCCTCCCGAGCATCAAGGACACTTTCAAAAAGTGACTCCTCAGAAAGACAGCAACTGTCATTACCCATCACCCAGGACATGCTCTCTTCTCATTACTACCATCAATGAGGAGATACAGGAGCCTGAAGGCACCATTCAAAGTTTTAGGAAGAGCTTCTTCCCCTCCACCTTTAGATTTCTTAATGGGCAGTGAATCCATTGTTTTCTTTGTTCTACTGTGAATGCCTTAAAAAACTGAATCTCAGAGTAGTATACGGTGACATATATGTAACTTTGATAATAAATTTACTTTGAACTTTTGTGATCCTAATTTTTGAATTCAAGACCCTTAAAAGATGTGTCAGGGAACCTCATCTTTTTCTGAAACTATGCTTAGAGTAGCCGAACCCCTCATGGGCTCAACTACGAGCTACACTGAAAAGCCATCTCATTGGCACTCTAGAAACTCCACCTCCTGGAACCCAGTACCAACCTGATTTGCCCCATCTACCTACACATTGAAATACCCCATGACTATTGTAGCATTTGGTGCAAACTGTTCTTCCTGTACTGGTCCCACCTTCCCTGGAAGGAAGTCCAATAATCCAAAAGTCTTATGCCCTCCTTCCTGCACCATCTCCTTAGCCACATATTGAACAGTATAACCTTCCCAGTTCATCCTGACTATGGCCTATTTTATCATGGGCCTCCAAGTACCCTGAAGCCACATCCTTAACAATCAGATCCAATTTTCTTCTGCTTCTCCCCCTTCTTGAAAAGTGGGGTAACATTTGCAATTTTCCAGTCTTCAGGTGGTTTGACTTTCTCAGAAACTGCTGATCTCCTGGGGTTTTCGTGCACAGCACCCTCTAGAGCTTTACAGAGAATGGTGCAAAAAAAAAAAACAAAAAAAAATCTCGTGAGTGGCAATTCTGTGTGTGAAAATGATTTTGTTTTAAAGAGAAAGGTGAGGAAGATGGCCAAAGCAGTTGAAGCTGAAAGGAAGGCTACTGTAACTCAGATAACTAGGCATTACAAGTGGTGTACAGAGGAGCATCTCTGGACACACACGTGTTGAACCTTGAAATGGACGGGCTACAGCAGCAGAAGACCACAAACATACACTCAGTGGCCACTTTATTAGGTGTAGGAGGTACCTAATAAAGTAGTAACTGATTAAATGTGTGCGTACTGTGGTACTGAATTCTACTTATAACCTATAAAGATCTCTATCAGATTGCTTTCTTTCTTGTATTTCAAGACCAGAGCTTCCAGCCACACATTCTTACCTTATAGTTATAACAGTCTTGCATGAGGTCATAACATGTGCATTCCTGTCTTTCTCTTAATCTTACTGTAATCTCTCAGAAGGAAATTACAGATCAACTTTTCCAGCCCGGCTAATAGAGCAGGAGAAAAGACAAACGACGGCATGGTGAAGTTTCGAATACATTGGAAAACTTAACTCTGACAATGGTGTATTTTATGGGAACTTTATTTATTTTCTTCGAGTTCAAGAATTCTGCAGTGATCCTGGTGAAAAGTTAGAAATGGAAAGTTCATGGTCATCCCAGTAGCTTAGAACAACTATAAATCATGGCATTGACTCATTTTACCAATAAACAATTTATTCGAGCTCCACAGTTGGCACACTGGCTGCATTCTTTCATTCTCCTGTGGGACTATTGAAGGTGCTAATGTCAATGGCAGCCTTAGTTTCCCTGAACTGAACACTAGCTCATTATAATGGTGCTCCTGCTCCCATTTATATGAAAATTGATCAGCCCACATACGCAACGGAAAAATGTGGTAACAGGACAATGTGACACGTAGAGCAGAAATCCAATTCCATATTCTCTGCTCTTTGTAGAACGGTCAACAGAGATCAACGTAAAGCATGGAAGCAGGCCATTGAGCTCAACTCATCCATGCTGACAAATGGCACTAACACCACGCCCAAGCACTTGATCCACAGCCCTGTATGCCTAGGCAATGGAAATGCCCATCTGAGCTCTTCTTAAGTGCTGTCACTAACCCAGCTTCAGCCTCTCTCTCAGGCAATGTATTCCAGGCACTTGCCACCCTCTGGCTGAAGAAGATCCACTTCATATTCCCTTACCCTAAATCTGTGACCTCTAGTTTTCTTTCCCTCTGATACAAGGAAAAGTTTTCTACTGTCTCTGCCCTTCTATATCCCTGATAATTTTATATACTTCAGCATCTCTCCCCAACTTCCTCCATTCCAGGGCGAGCAGAACCAGCTGCTCCTGTCTTTCCTCATAGCTGAACTGCTCCAACCCAGCCAACAACCTTGTGAATCTCCTGTGTGCCCACTCCAATACTGTTACGGTCTTCCTCTAGCACGGTGACCAGAACTGCACACAATACTCCTGCTAAGCTCTGACCAGGGTCTTATAAATTTGCAGCATAAACTCCCTACTTCTATATTCAATGCTCCAATTTAATAATTGCAGCTTATAAACCCAATTTAAGAAATTTATTATGGGCCTGTGTAACCTATTCTCTCTAAGCTTTTGTCAATCCACCTACACTTGTGATCATTTCCACAGCCAATGATCCAACAAACCAGCTTGATTTAGAGATTTTGGGAAGGAATTGGAGGATACCCATGTGGTCGCAGGGAAAACGTGTAGGATTGAACCTGTGTCTTTGAACTATAAGACAATCTAACCTTGAAGATTGAAGAGCTTGTTCACCACAGGCTTTGCCAGGTCTGCCTCGGAGATAGTGAACCAAGTTCAAGTTCGATGCAAAGGGTCCGTAGAAACCTACTAACTGGTGCCTGAGGTGTTGTAACAGCCTCTCAAAGCCTCCATGGATGCAATGTTTAATGATGAAACATGAATGGTGTTAACTTGTTGGAATTGGAAAATTATTATCAAATGGACTGAGATACAATGAAAAACTTTTGTGTTATGATGGTATTGGCTTTGCTGACCACAAAGGTCTAAACTCAAACGAACAGCCCTGTGGGATATAAATAGTCACAAGTATTCACACTGAAGGGAGATTATACTGTAACTATCCTAACTTCAAGGACTAGTTCACTTCCCTGTTTATACTCCATGGTGAGTTTAGCTGCCAATATCCACTGTTCAAGCAGTGGCTCCCCTCTCCCTACCAAGGAGAAGATACTTCCAGCTAACAAAGTTGTTTAAAAGACAGTTCATTTATTACAGCGATACATGTTTAAATCCACAGAACACTCTTAAAACTCAAGATTTCTTCCTTAAGCAATTCAAGTTACAAGCCTTTTCCAAAACACAAAGCATTCCTAAAATGCAAAGCATCAAGGATTTCCAAAACACAGGTACAATTCCCGTAAGCTAAAAAGACATGCTACTAAGTTGCAGGAAAACAAGTCATCTGTTGCAGAGATCGAAGCCAGAGGAATGGATTCTCATCACCTCATGTTTCTTTCACATTTCTTCTTAATGTTCCTTAACCTGTTCCTAATAAGCCTAAACTGCTCACTACATTTATTTTACTGAGATACAACATGGAATGGGCCCTTCTGGCCCTTTGAGATGCACAGCCCAGCAATCCTCCGATTTAATGCTAGCCTAATCACAGAACAAGTTACAATGATCAATTAACCTACCAACTAGTACATCTTTGGACTGTGGGAGGAAGACAGAGCATACAGAGAAAACACATGCGGTCATGGCGAGAATGTACAAAGTTCATGATGTATGTCATTGACAGAGGCATTATCAAACAATTTTTGCCAATTTGCATACAAGGTGATTTCCAAAATCTCATCAATTTCTCTAACTTCTGATAATTTTCCCCCTCCCCCTTCTTCCATTCCCCACTCCAGTTCCCCTCTTGCCTCTTTTCATTTTCTTCCATTCCCCACTCCAGGTCCCCTCTTGCCTCCTTGCATTTTCTCTTCATTTGCCCATCAGCTTCCCCCGGTGCCTTTCCTTCTTCTCTTTCTCCTATGGTCCAGTCCCCTCTCTTATCAGATTCCTCCTTCTTCAGCCCTTTACCTTTTCCACCTATCATCTCCCAGCTTCCTACCTCATTCCCCACCCATCTTCTTATTCTGGCTTCTAAACCCTTCCTTTCCAGTCCCGATGAAAGATGCTGGCCTAAAACTTCGACCATTTATTCCTTTCTGTAGATGTTATTTGACCTGCTGAGCATTTTGTGTGTGTTGCTCTGGATTTCCAGCACTTGCAGAATCTCTTGTTTATTAAGGATTTTGTTCAGTTAAAGTTGCGGTTTTGAGGAATGCCTTAAAGAAGAAAAGAGAGGGTGATAAGTGTAGTGGCAAAATCATTAAAGGGGAAACCTCTGCAGCTTGGAGCATTAGTTGTTTGCCATGGTCAAGAAAATCAGGCTAGAAAATAGGGTTCTCAGAAACTAGGAAAAGGTTCCAAGTTAGGAAATCTTGAGGATATGGAAGGATATGAAAATGAACAAGGCAACTTGGAAAAGTGACATTCAAGACACAAAAGATAAAATTAGGAGATGTAAAAACTATCTAATAGACAGAGGACATGCTTGAAGTTACTCCCTGTCACCACTTCTCTCCAGTGACAACTACACAGAGTCGAGAAGAGGAAAGCATTCATATAACTTGATGGAATAAAACAAAAATTAGATAAATATTTTATTAATAGTACTATACTTAACTACAGTCTGCTCGTTTGTTAACCTACAGAATGTAACTACTCTGACAGGAGAAACATTAACGCTTAATCAGGAGTGAAATGCGATTTGTTGAGATCCCTGTATAGAAGAGCAAATATAATTTGTTTTCACTATGGGGCATTCAGTAATGGTTTCCACTGCAATGGAAGAATAAACTGTTCTCAGTCACAGTAGGCAAGGGTTAAACATGATTAAAGGGCTGAAACCCTGTCTGACAACTGAGCAGTTTCAGTGGACAATCATGAATTTAGTCTTCCAGTACAATGGCATTGTTGTACAAATGAATGTGCTTATCCAATGCTTATCAATCCGAAACAATGCACAAATGACTCTTTTGTACTTACTCTTTAAAGAACGTTTTACAGGCCATGGATTATTTTTTGGAGGAATTTTCTATTTCTCACCTTAGCAGGGCAGCCTGTCTGGACAGTTGACACTCTGAAATGAAGACAAGATTTATAGTCTAGTCCTGTAATTTTGTGAGTAATTTTTCAACTCTGTTGAAGGGACTGACCCAAATATTAAATCAAGTCAACTTACTCAATGAGGCAAAATATAAAATGGTTGTGTTTGCTTATTGGCACTAAATGGCAATGGGCAGTGCCAAAATCTCAAGGAAAAAGAGTGTCTGTCTGTCGTTCATGCATCTGCTCTGCATCTGCACACATCCGGAAAGAACTAGACTCAAGAGGATCTCCTGAATGTTCTTTTCCATGACAACCCTGTAACATAATTCTGTTTTCCTGATGTACATATATCACAAGAATTTCATGACTAAAAGAACCCTGCCCTTAACCAAATGACCAAGGTTCCCGATTGGCGCTAAGTACTTTCTCTTGACCTTCCTTCAACGGAGGATGTGTGACAAATATGGAACCAAAATTATGAGCATTGGCACATGTTAAACAAACATTATCGCAAGCTCAGAGCCTTAATATCATTGGCTGTCCCTCTGTCCAGTTGGCACAATCTCCTCCTTAACATCCTGGCGTGGACCACATCAAAACCGAAGTACTTTCTGTGCCAAGAGAGTGCTGGTGCCAACCAATTCTTTTATGTGGATATTTTACAGGGAAACAAGTAAAAGCCACTATGTTTCCATCACAAGCTGTCATTGGATTTGCAAATGATGTGGTAGTATTACATGGACAGACTAACATGAGAACCTGCCAAATGCGGGATGTCCTCATTAATTACAGACACAAAGGATCTGGAGGTCTTGAGCAAAGCACATAAAATGACACATTGGCACAGCCCATTGCTGGTTAGTACCTAGCAGGTCGGGCAGCATCTATGGAGGAAGTAAACAGTCAATTCTTTGGGCCGACACCCTTCATCATTAAGGGAGGATCCCCATGAAGGTTCTCTTTCCAAATCGTTGACAGTTTACTTCCCTCCACTGGAAAAAGATAAATGAAAAGTGCTCGATTCACTTAGGGTGGATTCAAAACCAATTGGGAGGAAATCTCTCAGCAATCTGGTTGTGGCAAACGCTAGAGTTTATTCCCAATATCAATAGGGTACATTCCCAGTGGAGTATATTCCCAATACCATAATCCGCCCCGGCATCTGACTAAATTTCGTTCACTGTATGAATCCTAACTACACATGAGCTAATGTCCAGCTCTGTTCTATCTGCCTCTGATTTTCATATTCAGGCTTTTTTTACCTTACAGCCACGATATTCCGAAACTGTATCAGTACAGTGGGTGACCGGAGAAGCTGTGTTCTCTTGCACTGACATCATTGACAAAACCCACATCACACTGTTGTTTTGGAGGAGGTAGTTCTGACCATGAATGTTCAGGGAGCCATCTTAACAAGTCAGTACATACAAGGTTTCTAGAAATTTAATTTCTTTCTTCTGGGTTCTTAGTTCTGTTTATTGTGTATAAATCTCAGTGCCAACAGCGCCATGCACTCTATCACAAGATTGTAAACGTTGTCGTGTTGATGCAGCTTATTAATATTGCATGTACACATTTTAAACAAATCCTCTTCTTGTAAGAGTTTACATTTACAATTGACATGGTATCTACCATGACAAGCTTCTTCCAACCATTTCAGTATCACAGATATGGGAGAAATCAGAGGCATCTCTTACACACCCTTAATTAAATACACATTAATATGGGCTATTGCCATTATTGGAATTGGGAATACTTGGGAACTTCACTCATTTATATGGAATCCCAATAAAATCTAACTGAAGCTTAGGATATGTCAGTTAAACAGAACTAACTCATAAGACAGCCTTCATTATTTCTTCTTTGCAGTTTGGCACCTGACATTTAGTGAAACAGATCAGTGCTCTCTACACTCACAGCTAAGGTTACATCCCTTACAGTTTGATTTATGAATTCCCAAGCTGCCTTTTATTAAAAGCATACCTTTTTGACCTCTCTATTTCAAATACTGACAGATCCCAGCAGTTCATTTCAGGAATCAAGGTTGGCATGTTCCTGAATTCAGAAGTAGGTAGTTTCTTCACCGAGAATTTCAGATACTCCTGAGCTCAGCAATTTCTTCTCCCTTGGGTTTTTAAAGTAATAGGCATATTTTGGTCTGTGGCCCAAAGTCATACTCGATCCACACCCACAAGAATTTCACTCATGTTTGTTAAGATGAATCAGGATTAATTATACTTACTTTCCTCTGTACAAATTATTATACAAAATAATATGTGACATATTGGACTGACAAATGAATCTGCTGGGCCATTCATTAAATACTTAATGGTAGCCGTGTCTATGAAAGGTCTACAAAAACTGCTCGAGGATGTGTACAAAATGGTGACAACAGCGGCCAATTAACAGTGCGCTTGTGAGCAGGTCTGCATTACTTATACCTTGTATTCAGCTCCTGATATTCACACAGAGAAACACAACAGAGGATTAAACACTGAAAGAATTGGCTGAGACTGCACACTGCACAGCATATATACTGGTCTAATTGGTTCTGATTTGGTGCACGAAACCCACAGCTCAGTTCATTTCCTCCAGGAGGGACGTTTTTCATTCTCTCTTGCCTCGAGTGGTTAACGACACCAGTGTAGAAAGTACTGGTTTCTGCAGGAACGAGTCAACGCTGTCTTGCACAAAGGGTGGGGAGGGAGACTGGATGCCGGTGCGGCAAGAGGCACACCAGCCTTGGATGAATTCCTAAACAGCCATATTCTATTATGCATGAAGCCCGAGACAGTGTACTTGCTTTAAATTGTCTATAGACCCAATAAAACAGCTCAGTGAATGTGAATTGTGCTTCCACCCTTTTAAGGGCTATATAGTCACTACTGCTGAAAACCAAAACAAAATATAATACATTTTGAATACATATACAGAAATTTAAATCCCAATGTAAATTTCAGGGAATTTCTGTTTTTCTACTGGTAAATCTTCCTGGACGCAACTGAGAGTAATGCATGTTTTTTAGCCTTTACTATAGACTGAATGAAATGCCTGCCTTTTGTCTACTGAGCTGATCAGAGTTGAGGAAGAGATTCTGGATCTGAACCTTATTTTCAATGTGACATAGCATTCCAATGTACAACTACATAATATGTTCATCTGAAATTAAAGTAATAAGCCAATGCTTGACATAATTTAGCAGTCACTTTCTGCTTGCCAGGAAAGCCACGCACAAGCAATTTGCTATGCCGATCACGCAGCATAAGTAATTGAAACTCTGAACTTCAAAGGAGTTATCAAGATAAAAGATTGGGAGGCTTTGAGTTCTGAGGTTCATTTGGTGTTCTGGAATTAAGACTGATTGGGAAAACAATAAGGGTAGATTACATTATACACACAAAGCTGCAATTCCAATGATGAAGGTTCGTTGGGGCAAAAACAGGAGGATCTTGCCATTCTTTATGCTTTATTAATATAAAAAGGCATTATTCAAAAAGGATAATTAATGGATTTTCTTCACTATAATTAATTAGCTTTTATGTTATAATCTATCATGTCAAATTATTTTTTACTTATAATATTATTTAATTGTAATTATATTGGCAGTTTGACACTAATTTTCTGTATTTGTTTAATTTGTGACAATGTACAGATGAACCAGGACATATTGAATTCATCCTGTGGATCACTGAAAATGAGTTGCCAGTCCTCATTAGCAGAATGGAGGTGGACAGCATCAGTAACTTGACATTCCTTGGTGTTAACATATCAGACAGCCTGTCCTGGAACATAAGTGTCATCACAAAGAGGGCATGACAGCTCCTCTACGTTTGTTGAGATTCCGCACGTCATCTACAACTTTCTATAGATGCACAGTGGAGAGTATCCTAACTATCTGCATCACAGCCTGGTCTGGGGACACCAGTGCCCAGGACTGGAAAAGGCTACAGAGAGTGATGGATACAGCCCAGGCCATCACAGACAAAGCCCTCCCAACCATTCAGCACATTTATACTGAGCGCTGCCACATGAAAGCAGCATCCATCAAAGACCCCCATCACCCAGGCCATACCCTCTTCTTACATTGGGCAGGAGTAGAGAAGCACCACCAGGTTCAGCAACAATTATTACCCCACAATCTGAACCAGCATGGTTACCTTCATTCACAACTATTCTGAATTGATTCTACAACTTACAGATTCACATAGAACCATAGAACACCACAGCACAGTACAGGCCCTTCAGCCCTCCATGTTGTGCTGACCCATATAATCCTTTAAAAAAGTACTAAACCCACACTACCCCATAACCCTCCATTTTTCTTTCATCCATGTGCCTGTCCAAGAGGCTCTTAAATACCCCTAATGTTTTAGCCTCCACCACCATCACTGGCAAGTCATTCCAGTCTCTCACAACCCTCTGTGTAAAAAACTTACCCCTGATGTCTCCCCTAAACTTCCCTCCCTTAATTTTGTACATATGCCCTCTGGTGTTTGCTATTGGTGCCCTGGGAAACAGGTACTGACTATCCACTCTATCTATGCCTCTCATAATCTTGTAGATTTCTATCAAGTCCTCTCTCATTCTGCTACGCTCCAAAGAGAAAAGTCCCAGCTCTGCTAACCTTGCTTCATATGACTTGTTCTCCAAACCAGGCAACATCCTGGTAAATCTCCTCTGCACCCTCTCCATAGCTTCCACATCCTTCCTATGATGAGGTGACCAGAACTGAACACAATACTCTAAGTACGGTCTCACCAGAGATTTGTAGAGTTGCAACATGACCTCTCTACTCTTGAACTAAATCGCCCTGTTAATGAAGCCTAGCATCCCATAGGCCTTCTTAACTATCCTATCAACCTGTGCAGCAACCTTGAGGGATGTATGGATTTGAACCCCAAGGTCCCTTTGTTCATCCACACTCTTAAGTAACTGACCATTAATCCTGTACTCAGTCTTCTGGTTTGTCCTTCCAAAATGCATCACCTCACACTTGTATGGATTGAACTCCCATCTGCCATTTTTCTGCCCAACTCTGCAGTTTGTCTATATCCTCTTGTAACATTCGACAACCTACAGCTCCATCCACAACTCCTCCAATCTTCATGTCATCTGCAAACTTACTCACCCATCCTTCCACCTCTATATCCAGGTCATTTATAAAAATCACAAATAGCAGGGGTCCCAGGACAGATCCCTGCGGCACTCCACTAGTCACCGACCTCCAGGGAGGATACTTTACTTCCACAACTACCCTCTGCTTTCTTCCTTTAAGCCAATTTTTTATCCATACAGCCAAGGTTCCACTTATCCCATGCCTCATGACTTTCTCGATGAGTCTCTCATGAGGGACCTTGTCAAATGCTTTGCTTAAGTCCATGTATACCACATCCACTGCCCTGCCCTCATCAATTTCTTTTGTTACCTCTCCAAAAAACTCAATCAGGCTCATGAGGCATGATCTTCCCTTCACAAAGCCATGTTGACTACTCATGAGTAGATTGTACTTCTCCCATGTTGACTATCCATGATGAAGGGTTTCGGCCCAAAACGTCGTCACTACCTCCTCCCATAGATACTGTCTGTTTATTTATTTCCAGCATCTGCAGATTCACTCGTGTTGACTATCCATGAGTACATTGTACTCCTCCCATGTTGAGTATCCATGAGTAGACTGTACTTCTCCTATGTTGACTATCCATGAGTAGTCTGTACTTCTCAAGGCTTCACAGCCATTCACTTTCAAGGGCACTTTATAACTCAGGTTCTCAGTAATATTTTATTTGCACATGGGTTGTTGGTGTTTGTCTATGTACAGTTTTTTCAAAACTTTCTTTTCTTTTGTATATTTTTCCTGTAAATACCTGCAAGAATCTCAAGGTATAACGTGATAACTATATGTACTTTGATAATAAATTTACTTTGAACTTTAAAAAGACTTGCAATATTCGTGCCTTTCAAGCCTTTGGGACATCCCAGAGCACTTCACAGCCAATTAAATGATGCTGTTCTGGAGGCAAGTACATCTTTGCAATTGCAAGTGAAATGAACAGCCAGCCACTCAGTTTAAATGGTTGAGGGAAGAATGGTGGTTCTTCACCAAAGGAAGTCTCCGCTCCTTGTGTTCTGCATGAACTTCCACATTCTGCTCATTTACTTCCTACCTGCATCTCCGTTCCAAATGTCAGTCCATGGCCTCCTCTTTTGCTTTGATGAAATATGAGGTGGAGGAGCAATGCCTCATATTCTGTCTAACCTGATAGCGTAAATATCAAATTCTCCTTCTCGTAATTTTTTCTTCCCTCCCCCTTCCCTCTTCTATTCCCCATTCTGGCCTCTTATCTCCTCTCCTCATCTGCCTACCACCACCCCCTGGTCCCTCTCATTCTTCCCTTTCTCCAATGGTCCATTCTCCTCTCTTATCAGAGTCCTTTTTCTCCAGTCCTTTACTGTTCCCACCCACCTGGCTTCACTAACACCTTCTGGCGAGTCCTCCTCCCCCTCCCCCACCCCCACCATTTTATTCTATCAACTCCGCTCCTTCCTTTCCGGTACTGAAGAAGGGGATCAGCCTGAAACATAAACTGTTTGTTCGTTTTCACAGCTGCTGCCTGACCTGCTGAGTTTCTTCAGCATTTTGTGTGTGTTGCTCTGGATTTCCAGCATCTGCAAGTCTCCTGTGTGTATGGGGCAGTGTGGTAGCAATTCATCTTCAGTGGCTAATTTATTCCACTTTAAAGTTTGGCTCTGCTTGCTTTACTGACACCATACTTTATTTGTAGACTTCAAAAGGTGGTTTTTACTATACTGGGCAACCATCAGGAGTGACCCTATTTTCTAGTTAACTTCCCAAAGGTATTTTCACAAGTGACTAATAAACGTTCATACTTTTCCCCCAAATAGCAGAAACTATTTGGCAGATGGAAATTAACCCATTGAACTGAAGTTCATCGAAGAACTCACGTTTATAATATTAAAATTAAACAGGAATAGGCCATTCGGCCCCTGTGTGCTCACTCTGCCACTCAGTAAATCAGGGGCAGCTTTATCTATGTAGTACTTTCCTGCACTAACTCAGACTCAGGATCACTGACATACTGAATGTCATGGAGTTTGTTGTTTTGGAGCAGCAGTATAGTGCAATATATTAAAAAATTATGAGGCATTACAATAAGAAATGTAAAACAAATAGGTAATGCACGAAGAGAGCAAACAGAGAGAGATTGAGCGTTCATGGGTTCATGGACCGTTCTGAAGTCATATGGCAGAGGGGAAGAGGCAGTTCCTAAAATGTTAAGTGCATGTCTTCAGGCTCTCATAACTTCTCCCTGAAAGTAATAACTCTGTGAGGGAAAGTTTCCAGTTATCTGCTCCAACCATGTCCCTCATAATGTTGCGTATTTCTATCAGGCTCTCTCAGCCCCCTCTCTCCAAGGAAAACAAATCAAATCATCCTGGGCCCGACACATTGATGCAATCATGATGAAGGCATGCCAGCAAGATTTGATACATTTTCTATAAAATTTTAAAATTTTCTATACATGTACGGTGGAGAGCAACTTGCATCACAGCATGGTATAGAGCAAGGAAGCTAGACGATTCCAGGATTAAAGATCTGAAAAGTTCCCAAATAAGGGTTATTGTCATTTCCTATTTAAAATTCTTATTATTTGTTCATGGCAATGTAGTGACCAACTACCTTGAAACAATGGGGAAAAATAATGGACCAACAGGAGCTAACTTTTCACAGCTGAATAACTTCAGTAAGGATTCAGATCGTTATATAGTCAGCAAAATTAAGTTGCATGAACTTGGGAAAAACAGATTCATAATTACTTTGGAGAAAAAAGGAAGTAATCTGTGTCCTCCAGAGAGAGGGCAGGTCGCTAGAGGACGATTGTTTTTCAGATGATGAGTTTAAAGCCCATTCTCTTGTGCCTCAGTGAACAAGTCACTCTCTCTCTCAGTCTCGCACTCTGCGAGCTGAGAGAAGCCTGCATATATGCCCATTGACATGTGAGCAATATTATCTATGCACCAGTGAGTGGGCTCCGTTTGCTTGCTACTGGAACTAGGTCTCGCTCTGTCGAGTCTGTGTGGAAGCTGATATGCAACAGCTAGTTTGTGTTAAAGCCAACCAGTCTCCACCCTTTTCCCTGCACTAAGCCCTTAACCCTCTACCCTCTACCCTTTCCTATCTACGTACCTGTCCAAAAACTTTGGAATTGTTTCATCTGGCAACTTCATCTGGCAGTTTGCTCCATAAAACCACCACACAGAGGCAACTTTCACTCCTCGTTTGTGCTGACAATGTGGACATTTCCAACAGCACAGTTTCTGCTTTGAGGAAACTTGACTTCAACACTGCCTACACAAATGTGATGTAGTGGGTGATAGATGGCCAGTGCTAAAATGGTCCCCTGGATGGGCAAAGTGGAAAGGTATCTGGCCTAGGTGGAGCTGCACAATGTGTTGATCAGCGCACAAATGAAAAGAGGAATGCCATGCACAAGCTGACAGATTCTGTATTGAGTCTTACAGGCTGCAACATGTCCAGTTGAAAACGAGGTGTTGGCTCTTGTTGCAACGCATGGCAGCATAGCGGACAGCATAATACAATTACAGTGACAGCGACCTGAGTTCAGTTCCTGCCACTGTCCGTCAGGAGTTTCTTCCGGGCGCTCCAATTTCCTCCCACATTCCAAAGGTGTACAGGTTACTAGGTTAATCGGTCATGTGTGTAATCGGGTAGCACGGGCTTGTTGGGCCAGACGGTCTGAAACTGCCCTGTATCTCTAAATTTAAAAAAATAAAAATAAATGAACATCTTTTTCCACAGGTGCTGGTTGACCAGCTGAGATTTTCCAAAGACATATGACCATTATTATCCTTGCATCTGCAAACGGGTTTTGGTTCTTGTGACATTTCTTTGCTGTTCAGTGCCGATATTTATCTTTGACTCTGCAACACTTAATTTGTAAATGTGGAGAAATGTTTCGAGTGACAAGCTGGAATGCCCTGCCAGGGATAGTGGCAGAGGCTGATACATTAGGGACATTTAACATAGAAAATGGAGAGCCTTATGGGACAGAAGGGTTAGATTGATCTGAATGTGGATTAAAGGGGCAGTATAACATTGTGGGCCGAAGGACCTGTTGTGTGCTGTAATGTTCTATGCTCTATATTATCTATCTCCTCCCTACTTGAAAAATCTCCAAAAATATCTTTGACATTTTCATGGAATGGTTATTTCAGTTTAGCCTGTTTAATGAAAGATCATGGGGCAAAGAGCTTGGATTTTACTGTATATTCTATGGCAACGCATACAAAATGCTGGAGGAACTCTGCAGGTCAGGTGGTATATATGGAAAAGAGTAAACAGTCGACGTTTTGCACTGAGACCCTGTATTCTATGTTCCAAGTTCACATCTGAAGTTGCATCTGATTGGTTGTGTACTGCACAATAAATTTCTTCAAGTTACTGACTATCACTTGTAACTCAAGCTCCGTGACTAATCAGTCCCGCAGCACACTAGCAGCGCAATTAGAAAGCACTTCAACCTCCAGCCTTTAATTGATTCAGCGTGTGCATAAACAATAATCTCTTTTCATCTGCAGGAGCATCACTACTTTCGCAGTCACTGTGAGTTTACTCTTCCCAGGCAGGAGGGCAGGATATTTCCGGGGGAATCAGGTTTCTGCATTCCTCACTTTGTGACGACTTCTCCTCGATTTATAACGAGGGAGGCAGGAAAACAAAGAGAAGTCAGGTCAAGTGTACTGAAGATGCATATACATTTTATAAGTGGGCTTCCCGTTCACAGCTGGAAATATTTCAATGGCGACCAGATGACATGCAGCCATTTGCAAACGCTGCAGAGATCTGATTATGCACTTGCCTCTCATCACTACACCAGAACTGACATGTGCTGATGGAGCACATATTGGGGGTTTTTAATATTGCACGTCCTGGCTGTTGGCATGGCACTCTGCACTAAAACAGGCATTCCCCACTGCCTTTTAGAATTTTAATGTACAGGCTGTATAAAACAATTGATAACTTTCTAAAATACTGTATTTATCATGGAGGGTTCAAAAGTTCCATTTCTCCCCAACCCTTACCCCGCCCGCCTGATTCCCACTCCACAGAAGCAAAAAAAAAGGATCTAAATGGGATCTTAGGGCTTTCGAAGTATAAACTGTGAAAGATTCTTTACAAAAACCGGAAAATTGGTAATAACTTGGCATGAGTTGAGGATTAGAACTGAAGGGACACATGGCATCATCAATCAGCCACTTGTGTTGCTTATAGACACCAGGGAAAGTCTGAAAGTGGAAATCTATTCAATTAGGTTTATTTTTTACGATATAACGTGGGTAAATTACACAGGCCCAGGTACACATGCTGGCCGCAGTGAGCCACATGAAAATTTATCGAGCTGTGGATGTGCCTTGTACCCAGAACACAGGCAATGAGTCCAAATCTTCCTTCTATGTGCCACTTTGGTTTAGAAAGACATGAAATTGGACAGCACCCCTCCCCTATCTATCGGGCAAAAGATACAAAGGTCTGAAGCACATACCACCAGGCTCAAGGACAGTTTTGGTCCCACTGTTATCAGGCTCTTGAATGAAACTCTTATACAATTAGATGAACTCTTCTCTTCACTATCTACCTGATTATGATCTTCCACTTTATCGCTTACCTGCGCTGCGCTGTTTTCAGTAGCTCTTACACTTCATTCTGCTTTGCTTAACCGATTCTACCTCAAAGCACCATGTAATGGTTTGATTTGTCAAGACAAATTTTCACTGTTTCTTGATATATGTGACAATGAAAAACCATTACCAATCTTTTCAGAAGGTAACACGAGCTACCTCAGGTAATGGCAGGGTTGCTTTCCGGCCAATCATTCGTAACCCGGGCGGGCCACAAGTCAGGAATATCACCACAAACTGAACTGACACATGGCAGAAGATGATGTGTGCATTCAGCAAATCCATCCCGCCAGCTTACCAAGAGCTCATCTGTATGTACAGGCTATGCATAAGTCAGGCCTTCATAAGCTGTACAGTGAGATATCAATATCATTCATCACATCAATGGTGTGAGTACATGGAGGTAATTTGCTTGCACCACCACTTCTCCAAAGTCCTTTGAAACCTTCGAGCTCCTTATAAAGGCTGCACATAATTACCCCTCAGAGAGTGCGGCTAAAGATTCAAGTGCTTGCTTTATTGCTGAGAAGTATTACGTGTTCATGTTCTAAGGTTGCTCTTTGATGACAGATTTCTAATGCACAAGATGGACAACTGCAAATTGGAGGCTGTTCTGTCTGACTGTGACAAGAATCAAAAATTCAGGCGCTGACTGACTAGGGACTTCAGAGAATTTGAAAAGTTTGCTTTGACTTTGACTTTCTGCAAATACTTCTGCTCAAGAGGTTTACTTCTGCTCCCCCAGCTGACAATTCCTGCCCATTAACAAATACTGCATAACAATGTCCGTCCTGAAGCACCGAACCATTTTCAGAATCAAAATGTCAGCATTTATGTTTTCATTGAAATGCCTAACAAATGCACTCATATTCTGCCACCAATTTATACAGCAGAATTTCAACAGGATTATTACAAAACATCCCAAACAACTCTTTCCTGCTGTGATAAGACTATTGAACAGACTTGCTGATGATTTATACTTTCCTAGTGCAACGCCTTGGTGACGCTAACATCCAACATCATTAAGTGCTCTGAGAAGCTGGTCATGGCATGGACTAACTCCAGATAATCTCGACCCACTGCAATTTGCCTGCCACCAAAACAGGTCTACAGCAGATGCCAATTCTCTAGTCGTATACTCATCTCTGGAACATCTACGTTCAACTACTGTTTATTGACCTCAGCTTCACTTTCAGTGCTGTAATTCCAAGCAAACTCACCTCCAACTCTTAGACTTGTGACTCAGCGTCTCCCTTTGCAGCGGGACCCTTGACTTGCTGACCAACGGACTGCAGTCAGTGAGGATCGGCAGCATCACCTCCATCTCAACACTGGTGCCCCACGGGACGGACTCCTACCCCCTATTCTACGACCTAAGATGCACCACTGCATGACCAGACTCGTTTCGAACTTTAAGTTCCAAAAGGTGAACAAGACAAGCAAGCTGCTCCATGTAGACACGATGGTCAAGTAAGCTCATCAATGCTTTTCTGTCCTCAGGAGGTCAAAGAAAATCGGCATGTCTCCTTTGAACTCACCAATTGTTAGTTGGTGCACCACAGAAAGCATCCAATCCAGATGTATCGCAGCTTGGCATGGCAATTGCTGTACCCAAGGAACTGCAGGTCATTGTGGACACAGCTCTGCACGTCACAGAAACCAGCCTCCCCTCCATGCACTCCAACTCCACTTCTCACTGGCGGCACTTTCACTGTGTGCTGCGTCTGCGAGGCTGTCCGGTGGACCCTTGGTGGGCCACAGCGGGGGTATTCACTTCTGCCACCTGCGTGGGATGACGAGTCTATCGGGACCCTGAGGACTTGTTGAAACTGTGTGGTGGTTTCCTTCGAACTTATAGTCTTTTAACATTTTTGGACTATTTTTACTGTGCTCATGGTCTGTTTTTTTTATCAATTATGGTATTGTTTGCACTGTTGTAACTAAGTGGTTTTGTGTAGGTCTTGTAGCTTTAGTTTTTGGTTTGTTGGGTGGTAGAGTTGGTATCCTGACTTGGTGTGTCTGGGTAGTCTTGTTTTGTCTGGTGGGTTTGGAGCTCCTTTCTGGAAAACACGCTAAGATGGTAGCAAAATATTAATACACAGCAGCCTCTCCGGACTCTGGATTTGGGGATTGCCAAACATTATGTAAATTTTCTGGTGTAGTCTGTTTTGTCATGTGCTTTTGTGATATCATTCTGGAGGAACGTTGTTTCATTTTTTAACTGCATTGCAGTTGTGGTTTCTAAATGACAATAAACCAAATTTTAATTGAATTCACTGTCTTGCTGACGCAGCCAGCATAATCAAAGACCCCACCCGACCCCAGATACTCTCTTTTCTCAGAAAATCTAACGTGGGCCCAGTGCATTTATGCAATCACAAAGATGGCATGCCAGCAGCTTTACGGCACTAGGACGGTGAGGAGATTTGGTATGTCAAAGGCACATACATTTCTGAAGATGTATGACGGAGAGCACTCCGACTGGTTGCATTGCTGAGTTCCAGCGCACAGAACTGCAAGAAGCTACAGACGGATGCAGACTCGGCCAGCACCATCACAGGTACAACCCGCCACTCCAAGGACATCTTCAAAAGGCGGTGCCCCCAGACAGTGGCTTCCATCGCTAAGCACCCTCACCGCCTTGAACGTGCCCTCATTACTGCAATCAGTGGAGAGGTAGAGAGCCTGAAGACTCACACTCAACAATGGCTTCTTCTCCGCCATCAGATCTCTGAACAGTTTATGAATTCAGAAGGCATAAGATACAAGAGCAGAATCAGGCCATTCAGCCCATTGAATCTGTGAACACCATCTCATTATTCCTTTCGTTTTGCACTATTTTGTAATTTACAGTCACTTACATGCTTTGCCACAAACAACAAATTCCTTGACAAGTCAGTGAGAAGTAAACCCAATTCTGATACCTCAGTATACAGATGTGATGAAATAATCCTGTCTCGATGGCATACAAAACAAAGTTTCTCACTTTGCCTCATCACATGTAAGATGCTAATCTAATTGCCAACTGTCAGAATCAGGTTTGCTATCACTGTGATATGATATTTTGTGGCAGGAGTACAGTGCCAGTTTGAATTCTCCCTGAAGTCCCTAGACTCCCAAAGGCATGAATATTGGGAAAGTGGACACTATGTAGGTAGAAGGGATTAGTTTAGTGGACCATTTGATCATTAATTTAATTGGTTAATTGTGTACAGTTCTGGTCACCGAATTTCAGGAAAGATGTCAACAAAATAGAGAGATTACAGAGGAGATTTACTAGAACTTTACCTGGTTTTCAGCACCTAAGTTACAGGGAAAGGTTGAACAAGTTAGGTCTTTATTCTTTGGAGCAGAGAAGGTTGAGGGTGGGACGATAGAGGTATTTAAAATAATGAGGGGGATAGATCGAGTTGACATTGTTAGGCTTTTTCCATTGAGAGTAGGGGAGATTCAAACAAGAGGACATGAGTTGAGAGTTAAGAGGCAAAAGTTTAGGGGTAACACGAGGGGGAATTTCTTTACTCAGAGAGTGGTAGCTGTGTGGAATGAGCTTCCAGTAGAAGTGGTAGAGGCAGGTTCAATTTTGTCATTTAAAGTAAAATTGGATAGGTATATGGACAGGAAAGGAAGGGAGGGTTATGGGCTGAGTGCAGGTCGGTGGGACTAGGTGAGAGTAAGCGTTAGGCACGGACTAGAAGGGCCGAGATGGCCTGTTTCTGTGCTGTAATTGTTATATAGTTATACGGTTCGGTACCACATTATAGGCCGAAGGACCTGTTCATCTGCTGTACTGTACGTTCTAAAGGGCTGTCACTGGCAGCACCAGCAATAATGCTGGTTTACTAGGGAAAGATTTTACTATAGAACATAGAATAGTACAGCACATTACATGTCCTTCGGTTCACAATGTTGTGCCGACCCTCAAACCCTGCCTCCCATATAACTCCCCACCTTAAATTCCTCCATATACCTGTCTAGTAGTCTCTTAAACTTCACTAGTGTATCTGCCTCCACCACTGACTCAGGCAGTGCATTCCACACACCAACCACTGTCTGAGTAAAAAACCTTCCTCTAATATCCCCCTTGAACTTCCCTCCATTTACCTTAAAGCCATGTCCTCTTGTACTGAGCAGTGGTGTCTTGGGGAAGAGGCACTGGCTATCCACTCTATCTATTCCTCTTAATATCTTGTACACCTCTATCATGTCTCCTCTCATCCTCCTTCTCTCCAAAGAGTAAAGCCCTAGCTCCCTTAATCTCTAATCATAATCCATACTCTCTAAACCAGGCAGCATCCTGGTAAATCTCCTCTGTACCCTTTCCAATGCTTCCACATCCTTCCTATAGCGAGGTGACCAGAACTGGACACAGTACTCCAAGTGTGGCCTAGCTAGAGTTTTATAAAGCTGCATCAGTACATCGCGTCTCTTAAACTCTATCCCTTGACTTATGAAAGCTAACACCCCATAAGCTTTCTTAACTACCCTATCTACCTGTGAGGCAACTTTCAGGGATCTGTGGACATGTATCCCCAGATCCCTCTGCTCCTCCACACTACCAAGTATCCTGCCATTTACTTTGTATTCTGCCTTGGAGTTTGTCCTTCCAATGTGTACCACCTCACACTTCTCCGGGTTGAACTCCATCTGCCACTTCTCAGCCCACTTCTGCATCCTATCAATGTCTCTCTGCAATCTTCAACAATCCTCTGCACTATCTACAGCACCACCAACCTCTGTGTCGTCTGCAAACTTGCCAACGCACCCTTCTACCCCCATATCCAGGTTGTTAATAAAAGTCATGAAAAGTAGAGATGATTTTAAGATGATTTAATTTTATTTTTCCAGAGCGATATCTGCACAGACAATGGAATGCAACACCCACAGTGAGGACAACCAATGCAAACTCCAGGCAGGGTTCAACACTTTGCTGATTTATATTGCTCCAAAACTGGCTGTGTGACTGAAAGAAGAGTAAAGTCCAAAAGCAGTCAAAATTCCAACAGCAAAACGCTGCAGAAGCTGAAAATCAGAATTAAAACATAAAATGCTGAAAATAATCAGTGCAGAGATAGAGTTTGTATTTTAGATCAATAACTTTTGATTAGAGCTGGTAGTCAGTAGTAGTGTAGATTTCATGGTAAGATGATAACTTCCCAAATAAATGCATTTGAATAGTAAGAGTTTTATCATAGGCTCCATTAAATTACGCTCCAATGCTTTCTATGTCACATTAACACAGATCTATGGCCCAAGTAGTGCTCAAGGAAAACTACGTAATCTTTCTGAACTTCAGATTGTGTATATAATCAAATACTAACCATTGGCTGTATTTGGTGTAAAGCAATCCATGGGCGTGCTGTCAAAGAAAACGCATCAACGGATCACATGAGGATGATGGTGCAAAGTGTGGTCAAAGAGATAGAACTTAAGCTGCAAGTTAAAAAAGGAGTTAGTGAGACGGAAGGTCATAAGGTTATATATGCAAAAACAGGCACTTTAGCCCGATGCATCTGAGCAATGGATCAAATATACAACTACACATTTTTTCCCTTGCATCCACACAAACCTTCTGTCCCACACTCTCTGCATACTCAAGTGACCAATTTGCACATCTGACTTCTGGGAAGAAATGAGTGCACCTTGAGGAAACCTAAGTTGGCACGGGGAGAAGGTGCAAACTCCACCAACGACCGCACCAACTCCTTCAGACCAGGATTGAACCTGGGGCTCTGGCACCTTGAGGCAGCAGCACAATTCACTCTGCCACTGTTAATGGAGAGAGGGGGATTAAAGGGGTGGGGGTATGAGGTGGGGTGAGAGGGTGAGAGACAGAGAGAGAGAAGGTGAGAAAGAGAGTGAGAGAGAGGGACGGGAGGGGGATGGGGAGGGGGAGCGAGAGAGAGAGGGGGTGAGAGAGGGGGGAGGGGACGGGGAGGGGGAAAGAGGGGGAGAGAGGGAGGAGAGAGAGGGATGGAGGGGGAGAGAGAGGGATGGAGGGGGAGGGAGGGAGAGAGGAACAGGGAGAGGGGAGGGAGGGGGAGAGAGAGAGAGAGAAGAGAGTGAGAGCGAGAGTGAGAGAGAGACAGAGAGAGAATGAATGCCCAACACAGTGACCAGAAGTGGACTGTCTGAAAGAGTAGTGAAAGCAGATTCAATATTCACCTTCAAAACATCCTATCAACATTTGGGATGAAATGTTACATTTTTCAAGACCATTAGCAAATGTTCTGGTCGCCTCACTGCAGAAAGATGTGGAAACCATAGAAAGGGTGCAGAGGAGTTTTACATGGTTTGGGGAGCATGCCTTATGAGAATAGGTTGAGTGAACTCAGTTTTTTCTCCTTGGAGCGACGGAGGATGAAAGGTGACCTGACAAAGGTGTATAAGGTGATGAGAGGCATTGATCGCGTGGATAGTCAGAGGCTTTTTCCCAGGGTTGAAATGGCTGCCACAAGAGGGCACAGGTTTAAGGTGCTTGGGAGTAGGTACAGAGGAGATGTCAGGGGTAAGTTTTTTACTCAGAGAATGGTGAGTGTGTGGAATGGGCTGCTGGCAATGGTGGTGGAGGCGGATACGATAGGGTCTTTCAAGAGACTTTTGGATAGGTACATGGAGCTTAGAAAAATAGATGGCTATGGGTAAGCCTAGTAATTTCTAAGGTAGTGACATGTTCCACACAACTTTGTGGGCCAAAGGGCCTGTATTGTGCTGTAGGTTTTCTGTGTTTCTATGTTTCTATTATAGTAGTAGTTCTAACTTTAAAACTCCTGCCTACCTACCTACCTGTGGCCATCAAACTTTACAACTCCTCCCTCGGAGTGTCAGACACCCTGAGCCAATAGGCTGGTCCTGGACTTATTTCCACTTGGCATGATTAACTTACTATTATTTAATTATTTATGGTTTTATATTGCTATACTTCTTCACTATTCTTGGTCGGTGCGGCTGTAATGAAACCCAATTTCCCTCGGGATCAATAAAGTATGTCTGCCTGTCTGTCTGTCTGCAAGGAGTCCACAGACAAGATGGATCAAATGACTTCTTCCGAGCTTTTGGATTTAAAGATTTCAATACCTTTAATGTTCCTTTAATAATAAAATGAATAATAAACATGCAAATGACAGTAAAAGAACCAATCCATTCTTTCATTCTTTAGTCATTTTAAACACAAGCGAACTGAGAGTAGAATTGGTGCATTAAGTTCAGAAGGGCAGCTTTTTTTTTTCCTTTCGTCCAGAGAGATCAGATGTAAATGAAGAGTACAAAGTTAATAAATTGATGGGGATCCACATCACATCATTACCAAATGTTTTGGCATTGTACAGGGAGGAAAACAGAAAGCAAAAACACCCATCTGAAACAGGTGGGAGGTGGGGTCCTTCATTACAGTATTAAATAAGACACATCCAAAATAATTAATGATGTTCAGCATCATAACCTATGCGTGCCTTGGATCATCCTCTGTTTATTGAACAGTTATTTTACAAATGATTAAGTTTACTCCTGATAATCAGTTTTACCAACTTTACATGGAATTGCGGCAAGACTAATGAGACTGTGTCCGAGATCAGAAAGACGTCACTGTATTAACCTGCCATTCCATGACGAGATGGCTTGACCCCAATTTATAGTCGTGTCAGGAGACACAGAAGGACAATGTGTTGAATTCACAGAGCTCATGATTTCCTTCCCCCCTCTGTAACAAAATGGTGAAGCCATTTGATCTAATTTGTGTTTGCAAGTTTCTGGCGGAGCAGTGCTTGAAGGCAGTCTTGCTAGCTCAATCCCTCTCCTGATGTCACCTGTGTGATACCACCTCCCCAACGTCTCTCTATGGCATCGCTTCCTAAAAATCATGCAAAGGCCAAATCTTTTTTTTTGTTTCAAGCATAGAAAGAATCTTAACAAAGAGTTATTAGCCTTCCTAGTTTTCTGCAGTGAGGTGGAGCTGCCCATTCCCCTAGCACTGACTGCACCTGAAGCCTCATCTGTTCGTGAGCATGTGGTTAACCGAAGCATTACGGATTGACCTGGTCTCAGGGGCTTCAGGGATCTCCGCCCGCTGTGTTATGGGAGTTCAGTCTGCATGTACGCCTGCTGGCAGCTGCCTTTAGTTACCAAGTCCCTGGTGCTTTTCGTTCAACATTTTAAACAGGCCAATCTTGATAAACAAACCATATAAAGTTCTGTCTGCTCTGACTACAGTTGCCATTTAAGGCCACAGTCTTTGGCGATTCCACCCAAGCCCAAGAGATTTTACTCAATACCAAACAATTACAGACATTGTTGTCTGGCTCAGCTGGGATGTAGAAAAATTATACAGCTTGCGAACTAAAATGTTTACAACACAGTTAGGTCACCATGGAAAACTGGTAATTAATCCTCAATGTATGCCAAGCTGTCACAAATTCTGACTAATGTACTATGCACCCCTGGGATTTGAAATATCAAATTCTGCAACTTCCAATTATGATCTTAAACCATATGAATTTAAATAACCATTTGTAGCTCTTTTAATCTCATAAAACCCACTTGAACAGGTACTTTAACAAGAAGGTTTTAGAGGGATATGGGCCAAATACAAACAAATGGGATGGGATTGTCGGCTTGCATGGATCATTTGGGCTGAAGGGCCTGTTTCACACTGTATGACATTATGACTCTAAATTCAGATGTGCTTGCATGCTGTACTCCAGTTGATAGTAAATATAACGGCTGTGATTCTGCAGAAACCTGGTTGCATGAGCGAAACACCTCACAATGAGTGGATTGCTCATCCCCCAACTTTCCCTCTAAAGTCACTGCGCCTTCTTGAAATCTCACCCCTGCGAAGGCAGGTACATCAGGGAAACAGAGACAAAGTCCCAGGCCATCATCCCAAATGTCTCTCATACCAGATGGGTGGTGAGATGAATGAAAGAGGAAGAAAAACAACAAACTAGTGAAAAGGAATAAAACATGGCCAACACAAGAGATTCTGCAGATGCTGCAAATACTGAGGAATATACACAAAATGCTGTTGGAACTCAGTAGGTCAGGAAGGACATATGGAGAGGAATGAACAGCTGACATTTCGGGCCGAGATCCTTAATCGGGTCAAAAACATTTTTACACTTGTTTTATCAAAAGATCTCCCTCATTTCTGAAGAAACTTACGACAGAGTAGATTCAGGATCACAAAACTCCTGTTGGGTTAAAGTTTAAAGTTTAAAGTTCAAGTTCAAGCTCAATTGTCATTCAACCATACATGAATACAGACAAGTTAAACAGTGTTATTCTGGGGCCAAGGTGAAAAAACACAGCAGCAACAATCAGCCGCAGGACAAGGCACATATAAGAGAGCAAAGCAACCCACACAAAATGCTGGAGGAACTCAGCAGGTCAGGCAACATCCATGGAAATGAAAGAACAGTCGCCATTTCGGGCTGAAACACTTCTTCAGGACTATATATACTTGCTATAAGATAGCAAACATATATAAAATAACAAGCACATGTAAATAGAGTGACACATAAAATATATAGTCCAAGTCCCCGAGTCCATGAATGTTCAAAAGTTCAAAGTAAATTTATTATCAAAATACATGTATGTCACAAAATACAACCCTGAGATTAGTTTTCTTGCGAGCATACTCAGTAAATCCAAGAAGCAAAAGATAATTAATGAAAGACTGCACCTAACAGGATGGACAAACAAAAAACGTGCAAAAGGCAACAAAATATGGAAATGGAGAAAAAATAAGCAATAAATATTAAGAGCATGAGATGAAGAGTCCTTGCAAGTGAGTCCATAGTTGTAGAATAGTTCAGTGATGGCTGGGGGTGGGGGTGGGGTGGTGAGTGAGGTCACATGATCTAAGGAAGTAAACTCAAGGAGATGTCGTTTGAGTTTTTCATTGTACAATGAGCCCTGGAATACTAATGGATAAGAGTTCCGACCGATGAAGTTTCAGAGGCCACTATCTCTAAAGAATAAAAGAGTCAACACTTTATAAACACTGTTAATCAAAACCTAACTAACAATCAAACTGGCTTACATTCAGTTGGTCAGGAAGGAAGAGCACAACAATTTTTCAGGTCAAAAGCCCTTTACATTTATAATATTTTCAGATTTTAAGACTTCCCTCGCATGGAAATTTGCCATTCTTATTTTAAAGAAAAGTTGCAGTGTGTGATCTGATGATGCATACTGTTTTTCAGCTTGGCAGGAGAGGAACAACGTTTCGTTTAGCTGTGTATGTCTGTACAGTTGAATGACAGTAAACTTGGAATATAAAGTAAACCTTTATATGTTCCCCACAGTTATTTTCACGATTGTTTGCGTTAAGTGAAGATTTTGAATCTTTTTTAAAATTCCCTACACAAATGGGTAGAATTGGCTTTCAGTTGTCATTGTTCTCTTTCCATTGGCTAAATAATTGATCAGACAAATGGACAAACAAAAAAGAAATAGAAATTGGTTTAAATGCACAGAAAGGTATAAACACTATAAATGTCCCATCATCAGTACTCCAACAAGATTTTACGAAGATTTTGTTAGTAAGCCCACTGGCCCCAGGGAAAATTGCTTGTCCTCCCACTGTATCGGAACATAGTCCAGTATAGTTTGTGAAAATGAACAACAAAGGTCAGTTGAAGGAGGAAACAATTAGAACATTTTTCTATGGCAATTCAACCGTAATTTGAAATGAAAGACTAACTCAGCATTCTGAGATTTTTGACTGAGCATTTGCAAGCCAGCAGGAAAGTCTACAGTGATAACATGCCAACGTACACCTCATCTGTGTACTGGCTGTCAAAACCCATCCCCCTCAGCACCACTGCCATGGCCTCCCAGTAACCGGCTGTCTAGGTGTGATATTCAGCAGCTTGCAATTTTTGATTTTGGCACCTTGTAATTAACAGAATCTCCTGGTTCTGCGGTTGCTTAGTCAACCGTGCCTGTCGATAGTGACAGGCTGAGGAAGATGAAAGCTGTTGCTGAACAGAATGCAAAGGAAAATACATCTTAAATCTCACTACACTCTAATTCTACTGGTGGGCACAGACCACTAGACCAAAGAAAAAGGGATGAGACACTTTTTAAAGAAGCCATCTTAAAAATAAGGATGAAAGCACAAATAATTTGGAGATACCCCTTCTGGTGTAAGTGCCATTAAGGAGAAAAAGAGATGAAATAACCTTAATAATTTGATGAACAACACTGGCGAGCCTCCTGGGGCTGAAGGCCTTTGTGAAGCTCACATAATCATAAAACATTTAAGTACTAACAAGACCAACTGTTCTATCAGTCATGTAGATGTACTGTCTCCATTGAGATTAGATTAGTGTGCTCAGTTAAAAGATTAGATGGTCTCATTTATTTCTGAAAAGCTTTCACTGTTCTGATAAAAGATTACTCAGTATACAGAGCATGAATTATAGCCTGCCTGGGGGTGGAAAAAAGAGGGTCAGTTTTACAGAAAGACAAACATTGATGTTTTCTTAATTGTTTTCCAACATGACAGTTTAGCATTGCAAAGTAAGTTGCTTCCTTTTTTGCCGTACAAATAGGATGAGTGGACCACCATTCAATATAATCGTGGCTGATCTATGCCGACCTCAATTACTGCATTGTGACGTTCTCCATAAATCGTCAATTCTGTGATCTTCCTCCACCTTAATTCTATCTAACGATCTGGTCTTCACCACTTATAGGGGCAGGGAATTCGGAGATTCACTAATGTCTGAGGCATTAACTTTCTACATCTGCCCTATGACCCAGCAACACTGCAGACTACAATCCTCAGACACCCCATGGCTGAAAACTCTTGTACCACTTCTGGGGGCAGAGTGGTTCGGAAGCTTCAGGGCCAAAGGTGGAAAGTTGGGCGGCTGGAGTGTTGTCACGATGGGGGAGAGGGTGGACACTGGTGAGGAAGGAGGAAAGAGTACAATAGGAGATTGACCATTTGCTACTGCACACAGAGCATCTTGCACCCTGCCTCGGTGATAGCAGTCACCACTTTAAATTCAAACTTAAATCAGTCAAGTTTTCAAGTTAGTTTCTGCAGTCGGTCCTGATATGCATTGTCAGGGTCTGAAATAAAGAGCCGGGAGTACTCAATGGGTCAGGCAACACCAAACGTTCTGTCAGAACTGGGAGAAAGGATCATTCATCTGAAACGCACGGCTGAATATTTGGTTTCTATTTCACGTGCTGCTTATTATCACATTATTATGCATACAACATCACAAAATCATGTTGAAGGCCATTCAGCCATCTAATTCATCCATCCAGAGAAGTTCAAAATCGCTTCCACGGGAGCTATCCACTGCTCCTTAAATTCAACCACATTCTCCACTTCAAAGCCACTACCTGTACAGCAGAGAACCTGGTGCTGGAAGGCTAGGGTACTTTCTCTCAAAGTGTATGGACTAAATGGGCTGAAAGGCCTCCTTCTATCCAAATGACTGAGAAACCCTCAGAAAGTCAAGGCAGAGAAGCAGGGTTAACAGACCGGATTATCCTGGAAGCAGCCCAGTCCCCGGAGTTACTTCACAAGTTCCCTGCCTGTCTCCTGTTACTGCATCCCACTACGGAGGGCTAAACCTGCTGGCCATCACTCAGCAAGGTCTCAGAGTTAAAAATACTTACTTAAAACCTCATTAAACACTTAGAAATACTCTTTTGCTTCTTAATCTGTAGAACTATAATTACATCCAAGTCAACAGGATGTCTAATCCCCCACGGAGAGCAGTTATGAAGCCTAGGGACAGATACAGCAAGATTCATCTCTCAACAAGTATCGGATTTGTGTGCCTGATGATCCATGGTGTGATGGTATTGGGTTTGCTGTCTGTGAAGTTTCGAACTTAAACAAAGATCTTAAGCCTTGTCTGATATAGATAGCTACAGGCACCCTCACCAAAGGGAGCTTATACTGCAGCTCCTCAAAAGCTAGACCACTTCCCTGATTACTGTCCATGGCAAGCTTAGTTGCCAATATCTACTATTTGAGTGATGGGTCCCCTTTCCTACCAAGAAGGAGCTACTTCCAGCTAACAATGTAGTTTAAACACAGTTAATGTATTTTTAGTGTTACATGTTCAAATTTAGATAAAATTCTTAAAACACAGTTAAAACATACAGAAGATTTGTCCTATCAACTTCTGGTACTGATGTGGAAAATAACTATTATAATCATATATAACAGTTACAGCACGGAAACAGGCCATCTTGGCCCTTCTAGTCCATGCCAAACACTTACTCTCACCTAGTCCCACCGACTCACACTCAGCCCATAACCCTCCATTCCTTTTCTGTCCATATACCTATCCAATTTTTTTAATAAATAACAAAATCAAACCTGCCTCTACCACTTCTACTGGAAGCTCGTTCCACACAGCTACAACTCTCTCTGAGTAAAGAAGTTCCCCCTCGTGTTACCCCTAAACTTTTACCTCCTAACTCTCAACTCACGTCCTCTTGTTTGAATCTCCCCTACTCTCAATAGAAAAAGCCTATCTACATCAATATCTATACACTCATAATTTTAAATACCTCTATCAAGTCCCCCCCCCCAACCTTCTATGCTCCAAAGAATAAAGACCTAACTTGTTCAACCTTTCCCTGTAACTTAGGTGCTGAAACCCAGGTAACATTCTAGTAAATCTCCTCTGTACTCTCTCTAATTTGTTGACATCTTTCCTATAATTCAGTAACCAAAACTGTACACAATACTCCAAATTTGGCCTCACCAATGCCTTGTACAATTTTAACATTACATCCCAGCTCCTATACTCAATGCTCTGATTTATAAAGGCCAGCATACCAAACTTTCTTCACCACCCTATCCACATGCGATTCCACCTTCAGGGAACTATGCACCATTATTCCTAGATCACTCTGTTCTACTGCGTTCCTCAATGCCCTACCATTTACCACGTATGTCCTATTTTGATTAGTCCTACCAAAAACTAGCACCTCAAATATGGAGCACAGACAATTGACAACCTTGCTTTGTTCATGGTTCATTGCCGTTCCTACCACTGGAAATTCAGAGATAGTCAGCCTGTTGCAAGGGGAAATGAAGAAGTCTCTCAGATAAACTATTCCATCAATTGCTCGAGTGACCATCATAGGAATGTTCTAAGCTCAAAGTTATTGGACCACAGTTTGGAGTGCTCTTTTCTAAAAAAGGCCAGCCATTATCTAGGCCACATAGACAAAGTAAAGTCTCTGCAGTCCCTTGTCCCTCTGTAAACAAAATTAAAATTTTGCTGCACTAGTAAATGTACCATGTTAGACCAACTCATGGGATGGAGAAGATGAAGAAACTTCGGAAAAGTGAGAGCAATGTAAAGCAAATGTCAAGAAAAAGCTCCCACCAGAACTCCCAGCCCTGTTACTGGGTGGGAAAAAGACCAAACACAGTTTGGTGTATTAGGCCATTGGAACATAGAACAGTACAGGAACAGACCCTTCGGCCCACAATGTTGTGCTGAACCAATTAGATGAGTAATCAAATGGAGCAACTGAACTAACCTGCCTGGACAATGTACATCTCCTTCCTTTTTCCTCACATTCATGTCCCTATTTTAATGTCTCTAATGTATCTGCCTCTACCACCACTGCAGGCAGCCACCTTGCTCTGAGTAATATACTTGCCCCTCACATCTCCTTTGAAATGACCTCCTCTCACTTTAAATGTATGCCCTTTGACATTAGAAATTTCAACTCTGGAAAAAAGATACTGTTTGTCTATTCTATCTAAGCCTCTCATAATCTTATAAACTTCGATCAGATCTTACCTCAGCCTCTGACGCTCCAGGGAAAACAATCCAAGTTTGTCTCAACGTCTCTACATGCCCTCATATCCAGGCGGCATCCTCGTAAATCTCTTTTGCACCCCCTCAAGTTCAAGTGTAATTATCATTCAACCATATAAATGTAACAGCTTCCCATAATGGAGTGATCAGAACTGTATGCCATATTTTGATGTAGTCTAGCTAGAGTTTATTAAAGCTGTAACATAACTTCCTGGCTTTTGAACTCAATGCCTCAACTAATGAAGGCAAGCAAGCCAATATGCCTTCTTAGCCAACATGTGCAGCCACTTTCTGGGAGATAGGAACTTGGACCCCAGACCCCTCTGCCCTTAACAGTGTACCGTCTCTTTATATTTCCCCTTCCAAGGTGCAACACCTCACAATCCATCTGCCAAATTATTCCTCTACCCATCTACACCACACTGTATTCTTTGCCACTCTTCTACGTTATCCACAATACAGCCAATCTTTGTATTATCTTCAAACATACTAACCAACCCATCTAAATTCTCATCCACATCATTTATGTACATGATAATCAGCAGAAGTCCCAGTACAAATCCCTGTGGAACACCACTAATCACAACCCCCAGCTAGAACCAATCCCTTTGACTACTACCTCCGTCTTCTATGAGCAAGTTAGTTCTGAATCTAAATGGCCAATTTACCATGCACCTTAATCTTCTGGAAAAGATGCCCATGAGGGACCTTGTCAAACGCCTTACCATGCAAACAACACCCACAGCTCTGCCTTCCTCAATAACCCTCGTCACTTCATCAAAAAACTCAATGAAGTTAGTAAGATGTGACTGGCCCAGTACAAAGCCATGCTGGCTCTCCCTAAATATGCCATGGTTTTCCAAATTTACATACATCCTATCCCTAAGAATTCTCTCCAATAACTTCCTTTCAACTGACATGAGACACTCTATTACTTCCAAAGTTCAAAGTAAATTTATTATCAAAGTACATATATGTCTCCATACACAACCCAGAGATTCAATTTCTTGAGGGCATTCACAGTAAATGCAAATAACACAACAGAATCAATGAAAGACTGCCCCCAACAGGACAGACTATCAATGTGCAAAAGACTACAAACTCTGCAAATATAAAAGAAAAAGATAATAAGTAAGCCATAAACATGAAAACATGAGGTGAAAAGTCCTTGAAAGTGAGTCCAAAGGTTGTGGCAACAGTTCAGTGATGAGAGAGTGAAGTTGAGTGGAGTGATCCCCTGTGGTTCAGGAGCTGATGGTTGAGCAGTAATAACTGTTCCTGAGCCTAGTGGTGTGGGACCTAAGGCTCCTGTACCTTCTTCCTGACAGCAGCAGTGAGAAGTATGGCCTGGATGGTGTAGGTCCCCAATGAGGGATGCTGCTTTTCTGCGACAGAGCTCCATGTTGGCATGGGCTTCACCCAGGTGATGGACAGGCCATGTCCAATATTCTTTGTAGGCTTTTCCATTCAGGGGCATTGGTACTTTCAGACCAGACCATAATGTAACCAGTCAATAGATTCCCCACCGCACATCTGAAGTTTACCAAAGTTTTAGAAGTCACACTGAATCTTACCAAACTTCTAAGAAAGCAGAGGCACTGCTGTGCTTTCTTCATAATGGGACTAGTGTGCTGGGCCCAGGACAGGTCCTTTAAAATAATAACACCAAGTAATTCAAAGTTGCTGACCCTCTCCACGTTTGAACCCTCAATGAGAACTTGTTCATGCTCCTCCAATTTCCTCCTTTTGCTTATCTCAATAACCTGGGATGCATCCCTTCAGGCTTTGAGGACTTCCCTACCTGATGTAAAGTACTCATTAAGGACCACATCCACATCTTTTATCCTTGAGTGGTCCTAACCTCTCCCTAATTTTCTTCTTGTTCTTTATGTATGGACAGAACAGGCTTTCCCAGCCTGGGGTCCACAGACTTCTCGGTTAATGGGAAAGCTCTATGTCATAATAAAGGTTGGGAATCCCTGATATAGAATGCCTTGGAATTCTCTTTACTCCTATTTGCCAATTCCTTTCCTTCTTGAGTTCTTTTCCACACCCTCTACATATCAGTTGTGGACTTGCCTGAAAACAACCCTCCCTAGTTCCTAATTAATGCTCCCCTAATTTTGCATGCTCTAATGTGATACTCTCCCAGAAGGTCAATACTTATCCATATTTATAGCTAATTTAGAACTTAAGGAGTTGTGATCACAGCTCACCCACTGAAAGGTTGATCACTTGGCCAAGCTCATTACCCAACACCAGATCCAGTATAGCACACCACCACCGCGCCCACCCCCCACCCCCATTAGACTATCTACATATTGATTCAAGAAATGTTCCTGGAGGCACCTAACAAATTCTGCCCCATCTATCCTCTTGCACTAAGAAGGTCTCAATTAATATTAGGGAGGTTGAAGTTCCCCATGACTACCTTTTCTTAACATGCCGACATATCTGTCCTTCAGTTGGTGGCTATTGTGGGTCTGTAGTGCAATATAATCAAAGTGATTACACCCTTCCCATTTTTCAGTTCTATCAATATTGTCTCAGTGGATGAACTCTCCATTATGTCTCCTCAGTGGCTGTGATATTGTCTCTGATTAGTAGTGCAAATCACTGTCTTTTACCCCTGTCTCTCTCTCTTCTAAAACATCAAAACCCTGGGATATTAAGCACTCGTTACTGTCCTTCTCTCAACCTCTATAATGGCCAGAACATCATTATTCCATCTACTGATCCACACTCTAAGTTCATCACTTTTACCCATAATACACCTAGCATTAAAATACACACACTTCAATCTACCCATTTAACTGTATCCATTACTTTGCTCCTGCTTATGTTTACTGGCCCTGAATCTAACTTCCTGTCCATCCTTCCACTTCTGACTTGGTATTCCAGTTGCCAACCCCCTGCGTAACTGGTTTTAACTTCCCAAGTAGCTCTCGTGGTCAGGGTATTGATTCACCTCCAGTTTAGGTGCAACCCATCCCTCTTATATAGGTCACCCCTGCCCTGAAGGAGGTTCCAATGAACCAGGAACCTGGAATCCTGCCTTCTGCACCAGAACTTCATTCACACATTCATCTGTATTTCCATCCTATTCCTGTCCTGACTAGCACGTGAATTACTAGCTTAGAGGTCCCTCTTCAAGCTCTTCCCTAAATCCCTATACACACTGCGCAGGACCTCTCCCCTCTTTCTACCTATTTCATTAGAGTCATATAGTCATAGAAAAGTACAGCACTAACAGGCCCCTTGGCCCACCTAGTCTACATCAAAAACATTTAAACTGCCTACTCCCATCAACGTGCACCAAGACCACTGCCCTCCCTACCTCTGCCATCCATTTATCTATCCAAACTTCACTTAAATGCTGAAACCGAGCTTGCGTGAACCATTCTGCTCACAGCTCATTCCACACACTCATGACCCACGGAGTGAAGAAGTTTCCCCTCATGTTCTGCTGATGCACCATCAATAACTCACTCTGAGACGTAAGGCGAGATATCGGCTTTTATTGACTGGAAGAAGGAACAAACAGTGAGTGACCACCATACTACATCCTGGAGACTGAGAGGCCGGGTTTCAGGCCTTGATCGCCTTTATAAAGGGGTCTGTGGGAGGAGCCACAGGAGCAGTCAGCAGGGGGCGTGTCCAGACAGGTATATGTAGTTCACCACATCTGCTTAAACTTTTCACCTTTCACCCTTAATCCATGACCTCTGGTTGTAGTCCCAAACAACCTCAGTGGAAAAAGCGGGCTTGCATTCACCCTATCTAAACCCTTCATAATTTTGTATACCTTTATCAAACCTCCTCTTAATCTTCTACATTCTAATGAATAAATTCTTAGCCTATTCAACCTTTCCTTATAATTCAGGTCCTCCAGAACCAGCAACATCCTTGTAAACTTTCTCTACACTCTTTCAACCTTATTTACATCTCTCCTGTAGGTAGGTGACCGAAACTACTTACAATGCTCTGAATTAGGCCTCACCATGTTTATACAACTTCAACACATCTCATCTCCTGTATTCAATACTTTGAGTTATGAAGGCCAATGTGCCAAAAGCTTTTCTTATAATCCTATCTACTTATGACACCACTCTCAATGAATTATGGATCAGTATTCCCAGATCCCTTTGTTCTACCACAGCCCTCTTTAGTGCCAACGTGCACCACGACCTCTAGCAGTTCACCATCCCCTTTGAGAATAGTCTGCAGCATTCTGAGGCATCTTGAACCCCAGCACCTGCAAGGCAACGCACCAACCCAGCTTCTCTGTCACAGCCACAGAACCTCCTGTCCGTTCCTCTCACTGCTGGGTCTCCCATCACTATCACATGGCCTGTCTTTACTCTTCCCTGCTGAACCCCAGAGCCCCAGCCACAGTATTGCCAGTATTCAGTGCAAAGGTCATAACCTGCTGAGACAGGGTTTAAATCTGAACCATCTTCAACAACCATATGTAAAGTGTGTTAAGATACAGACACAAAATGCAAAAAAAGGAACATCACCATAGCAAAGTACAGCATGGGCAAAATAGCGATGAAGCACTTTAAGTATTAGATCACAGCTTGTGCACGTGGTCGCCCAGGAATCCCAAGCTTTAACTTGGGAAATTTGTACATTGCAAGTGGATGCCTATCAAGAGGAATACCAAGAGACAGAGGAAAGGTGTGCTGAATCTAAGATAATTCTTACAGATACAGTTTCATAGTTCTACATTACTGGAGATTGAATATTTATTGAATACAGAAAATGTCTGTGTTTGTTGTCACTACAGAAAGATAAGAGATTTAATTGCAGCTAATTTAATTGCCAAAGATTTTAGAAATGCTGAATGCCAAATTCATTTTCAATGGCATCAATACCTTGCTTGGAAAATAGAACTAGCTCAGGATAGGACCAGCTGGAAATTTCAAGCATGTAGTGGATCCTGCAGTCATGCTCATGTTGAGATCTAAATCTTTACACCCACCACAGAGAAGTAGTAACCATCAGTGATGCTGTCATGCAAATACTTAACATGCTTATGATACATTCCTTATTGCTGTTTTTGTGGAGGCATTAACTCGTTGTTAAATGAAGTGATGCGAAAAGAAGCATTTAATACATTTACATATCTAAAGTACATTTATAAGTCTAACCCATTATGATTCTTATCCCACTGTAATGCAGAGCTGAAGCGAGTGGTTTCCTGTATTTGGCTACTCTCCTGGCAAGTGCCTTGTGTTAAAAGCAGATTAAAGGCAGCCCTAGACTCTGACTCCTCATGTCTATACTGATGCACCATCAATAACTCACACTGAGACATAAGGCGAGATATCGGCTTTTATTGACTGGAAGAAGGAACCAGGAGTGAGTGTCCATCATACTATGTCCTGGAGACTGAGGCCGAGCGTCAGGCCTCAGATCGCCTTTATACAGGGGCCTGTGGGAGGAGCCACAGGAGCAGTCAGCAGGGGGCGTGTCCAGACAGGCACATAGTTCACCACATATACTGGCCTGGATGGAGTTACTGGAATGAATCACACTCCCTACCCCTCACGCTGTATTCTTGAAGGTTATGGTACATCTATATCTGCGCACTTTTTCTAACAATGGAGGTTTTTGCCTCCACCACCTTTTCTGGCAGTTTAATAGTGACCTTCACCCTCTTCTCAAAAAACCGTCTCCTTGTTGTGATGGAGAGGGCTCAGGTCCCGAGATCCCGAGAGCAATACAGCCTGGCGTTTAGCCATCCGGTGCTTAGCTCCTGGTGGTGTCATCCAGGTCAAGGCAGCGCTCCAGACAAACAGCAATTTAACCAGGACCGCAACAGTGGAGCTGGTGGAATATGATGACACATCATAAAGGCGGTGAAGGGCCCCCAGTCACCTTGCATTCCGTTCCAGCGGACCCAGGCCCCAATCTGTCAAGGACAGTGTGGTGGCTGCTCACACATTAGCCTTTCTATGTTAAGCAAAGTTACACTCAGGTGTTCTCCCTTAAGAGAATCCACTCTGATTTCCTAGTTTAAGTCACATGGCAATCAACAAATGGCAAATGGGTCAGGATTATGTGGGTTCCCAAATGGTCTCTCCGGACACCTGGAAACCCAGCAAGAGAAAATCACACTCGACTCGAGTGATTGCACTACAACTTCACTTTGAAACATCACTTTTGGATTACTTATAGACATTCCAGAGTTTAGGCCATGTTTTTATTAATGTGCAGTTGGAAATGGAAAACTTCCTGAAAGGACAGGCTGTGTTGTTGTAGAGGTTAATTAAGCTCTATTTATAGCTAATTGTCTTTTTTTCCCAACCTCAGAGATATCCCGGATGACTCAGTCGTGGGATGAATTACCCTATAGTCAAGGGAAATCCAAGTATCAATTTAAACTTAGTCTTTGTGTTCTTCAGATACAGTTGGGAATTCAGAATCAGGTTTAGTATCACTGGTATATGTTTAGAAATGTATTGTCTTGTGACAGCAGTATATTGCAAAACATAATAACAATAAGAAATCTATACATATATTAAATAAGTAGCATAAAAAGAGGGTAAAAGAAAAAAAAAATGAGGTAATGTACATGGGCTCATTGTCCATTCAGAAATCCTGGTGCTGGAAGGGAAGAAGCTGTTCCTAATATGTTGAGTGTGTCTTCAGGCTTCTGTACCTCTTTGATGGTAGCAATGAGAAGCCATTTCCTGGATGATGGGAGATTATGATTAAGCTTCAGTATTCTGTTGTAGAGAGGAGAAAGATCTACCCAGGTCCCCTCTGTAAGTTTCAGATACATGTCAGATATCCCCATCCTCCATTCCCGACAAAATAACGTGCCACATTCACTGTTCAGGCTCTCATATATGCATTGAGGCTTGGCTGAGATACTGGAGTAATAAACAGTTGATCTCGATCCCATTGTGTTCTAAAACAGAGTGGAAAAATACTACAAAGAGAAGCACTGATCATTAAATCTGGATAGATTGACAAAATCAATGAAACAACAGTCAGTCTTTGATACGTCTCCTGGTATCACATCTAACCCTCAGGAAAATACCCTTATTTGGAACAAGGATTATGATGTGAACACGCAGTGTGTGGGAAATCAGCCTAACACTTTCCAAGGGAAAACTAATATTTACTCGACTCCAAAAGGAAGAGAAGTGAGAGATAGCAGGGCAACATCCATCAACCTAGACAGTATCGTTCCCACTGCTGAGCAGTTTTGTAAAATATCTGATTGTTTTAATCCCTTTCAATACTAGACACCCAGATTCTTTCCAAAGACTTAGCCATCTATAATTAGATGACTTTCATAAGGGTCTATTCCACAGATTTACTACTGAGAGAGAAAATTCCTTTCTAATCTCCAGTGTTGTTTGAAGCCCGTCAAATTTGCATCATCCAGGCACTCTATGTATATGAATACTAAGTGTCATCCGAACATCTTCAAATGATAGTCTAAACTTCATAACTAGACCAAGCCGCTAACATTTCTCAGTGCGTTATACAAAGAGGTAGCCTGTACTTTTCCTCACTCCAGAATGAACTGATGACCTCCAACATTCTCCAGAAGAGAAAATTTTCCAGACCTCCATGCCAATAATGCTGCTAAGAAATTTGTTCACTGTCTAAACTTTCTTCTTTGCCTCTCTGAGAAAATGCCCAACTTCACTCAGTAGCTGGGAAGCAACTGATAAAAGTTCAAAGTAAATTTATTATCGAGTACGTATATGTCCCCGTATCCTAGCATGAGATTCATTTTCTTGTGAGCATTCACAGTAGAAAAATTATTAACAAATTTGAGTCCTGACGAAGGGTCTTGGCCCGAAACGTCAACAGTGCTTCCCCCTATAGACACTGCCTAGCCTGCAGTGTTCTACCAGCATTTTGTGTGTGTTGTTGTTTAACAAATTTATTACACTTTTTTGAGCATTCAGCTGAACCGGTCAGTACTTGGAGGGGGAAATGCCAGGTGTGATCACTTTGATATCTGGGGAAATTGGTGATCCCACCAGTAGGAATTGAGGATCTTGGCCACAATGAAAGATGTGCATGAAATAAACAAAGAAACTCAGCAGCAGAGATTGAGGACATGCAACACATGGAGAGAAAATTCAATAATGCATGTTTCATACCTCACCTTTATTACATCCTTCTCTCTTGAAATCCTTATCTAAAAAGAAGACAAATCACTATTTGTAGCTCTAAGATGACCTAGCATTAAGAAGATACCAGAGTCCCAACATTGTGTTAAAAGGATCTTCTTGACTTCCCCCTGAAGGAGCATGCCCCCTCTGGTTTTAAACATCCCTCCTTGATCTGCTAAACCAAGCAGTTTTTTTTCTCTATCCAAATAAATTCTGTACTCTCACTCGGTGGGATATGAGAACCAGATCTTGTTTGCCTTGCGTGGTGGGAATGTTACAACTTCATGGACATGGTTTGTGCACTCTTGGCAGGTACATGATGTGCATCTCCAATATCAGCCTCCACCTGGGTATTGAGTGACTTGCATAAGTTCCATTCAACCAATGATCCCAACCATCCGGACCATGCGATCTTCTCACGCCTACTCTTAGTTAGGCATAAAAATGGTAGAAAAGAATAGGGCTTGGTAGGAGGGAAGGGTTAGACTGATCTTAGAGTATGTTTAAGGGTTGGCACAACATCGTGGGCTGAAGGGCCTGTACTGTGCTGTAGTGTTCTATATACCACCTGTCAGGAGGTACAGGATCCAGAAATCCCACACCGCCAGGTTAGGTAACAGTTTCTTTCAACCATTTGCTTCTTGAACCCTAATCACTCTTAGCAACTCTTATGACCACTTTGATCACCTTGCACTAAAATGTTCCCTTTTGTTATTGTGTTGTATCTTGTATCAATTGTATATTATTTATGCTTAATTTATGGTTTTCTTGTGAATGCTGCTTATTCAATGTTGCTGCAAGTAAGTTTTTTAATTGCATCTGTGAATATGACAGCAAACTTAACTTACACTTTGATTTGCTTTGGTGATTCCCACCACGCACGGCAAACAAGATCTGGTTCTCATATCCCACTGAGTGAGAGTACAGAATTTATTTGGATAGAGAAAAAAAAACTGCTTGGTTTGGCAGATCAAGGAGGAATGTTTAAAACCAGAGGGGGCATGCTCCTTCAGGGGGAAGTCAAGAAGATCTTTTAACACAATGTTGGGACTCTGGAATCTTCTTAATGCTAGATCCTGTTCTCGCTCTCAGGCATTTGAGCTCTAGGAATATATACTTTAGTGTAAATTGAATATTGCTGCTCCAGAGCTTGGGACCACAAAAGTAGGCAATCAGCTCTTCTCTGACCAAAGCAACTTGATGATCCATCAGCATGCCACTGTTAATTACTGGGTTAACACTGGTCATGCATGATATTTGAGAACTTGTGCCAAATAAGAGCTCCCTCACAAGACTTTGAGTTCTCCAAAGCCTCACGAGACTCCTATTGCCATCCAGCCAGAAGAAAGCCATTGATCCTGATGCATAAAGATGCTCTATACAACTGCCTTTGAATAGATTGTCACTGGCTCTTCATGTCTTACTGCCTGCAAGTTCACTCAGTCTGCATTCTAGCAGTTGTCAGTACTCTAAGCATATTGGAGTACTGCACAACCAAACCAACTGTTGCTGAATGAACGCAGGCTATGACTGACCTATCCTAACAACAAACCATCCAACTTCATAAGACCATAAGCTATAGGTGCAGAATTAGGCCATTTGGCCCATCAAGCCTGCTCCGCCAGTCCATCATGGCTGATCTAATTTTCCTCTCAGTCCCAATCCCCTGCCTTCTCCCGGCGTCTGTTTATGCCCTGATCAATCAAGAATCTATCAACCTCTGCCTTAAATATACATAAAAACTTGGTCTCCACAGCTGCCTGTGGCAAAGAGTTCTATAGATTCACCACCCTATGGCAAAAGAAATTCTTCCTCTTCTCCACTCTATTCTGAGGCTGTGTATTCTACTCTCCCACCATAGGAAACATCTTCTCCCCATCCACTTTAACAAGGTCTTTCACCATTCGATAGGTTTCAATGAGGTCACCCCTCATTCTTCTGAATTCTAGCAAATACAGGTCCAGAGCCATCAAACATTCTTCATATTACAAGCCATTCGATCCTGGAATCATTTTCATCAACCTCCTTTACAGCACATCCTTTCAAAAATAAAGGGCCCAAAACTGCTCACAATACTCCAAGTGAGGCTTCACCAGTGCTTTATAAAGTCAACATTACAGCCTTGCTTTTATATTCTAGTCCTCTTGAACTGAGTGCTTATATCGATTGCATTTGCCTTCCTCATCACAGTCTCAACCTGCAAATTCACCTTTAGGGGATCCTGGACAAAGACTCTCAGGTCCCTTTGTGCCTCAGTTTTTTCGTATTTTCACTCCATTTAGAAAATAGTCAGTCCTTTCGATTCAAAGTGCATGACCATACACTTCCCAATACTGTATTCCATCTGCCATTCTCCTAATCTGTCAAAGTCCTTCTGTAACCTCTCTACTTCCTCAAAAGCATCTAACCATATAACAATTACAGCATGGAAACAGGCCATCTCGGCCCTTCTAGTCCGTGCCGAACGCTTATTCTCTCCTAGTCCCACCTACCAACACTCAGCCCATAACCCTTCATTCCTTTCCTGATAAAACTTCCTGCCTCTCCACCTATCTTCATATCATCTTCAAACTTTACAACAAAGCCATCAATTCCATCATCTAAATGTTTGACTCAAAACATTAAAAAATTGGTCCCAACACAGACCCCGTGGAACACCACTAGTCACTGGCAGACAACCAGAAAAGGCTCCTTTCATTCCCACTCTTTGCCTCCTACCAATCAGTCACTGCTTTACCCATGTTAGAATCTTTCTTGTGTAACCCCCTGGGTCGCCTCAGGCTCGCTCAGCTCGTTCTCGTCTAGGGGGAGCAGCCTTCGGCCCCGCCAAACTGGGTAATCAGCTGGTGTGGATGCTGTGTGATGTCCCCGCCTCGCCCAAAAACAGACAGTACACCATATGCGATTAAATGAGTACAATTTATAAAGGTTACTATAACTAAGTGATTAATAACGATATAGTATATATGAAGAGAAAATTAAAGAAAAGGCGCCAAACTTATCAAAGTCCAAACCACTTCGTGCACAGCCGTTGGAGCTCAATTACTGAAGTCTTCTGGCCACCATTCGCTCCCCTCCGAACTCCTCGACTTGCAGCTCAGGACCCTCCGAACTCCTCGACTCTCCAAACAGCTCAGGACCCTCCGAGTGGTCAACCAAGCACATCTAGCTTCATCCCCCCCCCCCCCCCTCGGAGAATCTCCCGGCCTCGGACCCCCCTTTGGGGTCCGATCCTCACCCAGCTTAGAGCATTGCGTCCTCTCTCTCGACCCCCTCGCGCCGATCTGCCCAAAAGCCCGTCAACAAAAGCTTACAGACTCAGAAGAAAGAACATTAATCCCCATTTGGTTTACAAAGGAATACCATTCTCGTTATCAGTAAATTAGCATTCCTGCTAGTTAACAAAAAGAAGAAACCCTCTTTATACTCTCCCTCCACCAAATAAAAGTCATGTCCTCATGACTACTAAATAACTCGCCACCTTTCCTGCCAACACACCGTAACCCAAGCACAAACAGTGACATCTTCTCCCCACACAGTAAACCTCACGCCCTGTTCCTCAGGCGCTACTTAGGCCAACTATCTGGGAGTTCCCTAACCCTTCTGAGGCCTCCGTACCCCCTCACCTAAACCCTTCAGGCTCGGACACAACTGGGGATACCTTGGGCCCACTACCAACTCCTCTCTCAACCTCTCACTCATGCCCCACACTGCACACAGCTAACCCTCCCCACTACACCTGACTCAATGGGAGAAGGGCCAAAGGTCTCTTCCTCAATCGAGGGAAAGTCAGCAAAAGACAGCATGTACCACACATCCAGCACATCATCCATCGAATCTGTATTCTTCCTCATTCCTGTGATCGGTAGCTGCTGTTTGATCTTCTCCAAACGGAAACACGTGGCCTGCACTACTCCCGCAGTCTCTTCAGCCTCCTGTTCAGTATTCACTGCACTTCTCTCCAGCTTTTTCTTCCTCATGACTTCTTCCAGATCAACTTTCAGGTTTTGCACTTCATTTGAACTGTCGATGGTCACCTTCAGGTTCCCTTCAAGCCTCCACTTCTCTCTTCTGAGATTTGTCTGTAATTTCTTCACCTCTGCAAACTCCCCTCTCCGGGTTCTCAGTTTGCTATTACCCTCAGTCAGACAACTTTCTTCATTCTCTCCAACTTGTAAGTCTTCCGAATGGTTCCAGATCACTTTCTCCAGTCTCTCCGTCTTCATTTCAAACTTGATTCCGTAGAGACAGTATCTCACGAGCTGCGACCTTCGCCAGCCCTGGCACGTGTCCCGAAAACACTTTAACTCGGTAGTTCTCAGCTGCTCCTGCAACGACCTCACTTCATATTCTCCTGAGGCAAATCCAAATACCAATAGATCATCCACATACACCAAAACTCCAAACGCCTCCACATCCCCTATGGTCTTCCACCTGCCCCGCAGGAAGGTTGCAAGGGCTCCAGATATGCCCTGTGGCATCTTTTCGGACCCAAAGACTCCTAGGGAATTTATAACGGCCGTCTTCTCCTTGTTGGCCCCACTCATCGGGATCTGGCAACATCCACTCCTCAGATCCAGCACCTTAAACCACTTCACACCACTCAGACAGGCCATCGCCTCTCTGGCCCTCAGGGCCATATTCTGGTCACTGACAGTGCGCCTCTTCAACGCAATATAATCCATACACACGCTGCCTACATCTTCCACGGCTGTAGGGGCCAGTCGCCACAACCTCTCTCTCACTGAGGTGTCTTCAGCAGTCAACTCCCCTCCCTTCTGGTATTTCGCAGCGTCCACGAAGAGGGTCTCACCATCAGGCCATATCACCACTGGCTCTTGTTTGAATTCGGTATCAGCCCAATGCTGCTACACACGTCCGCACAAGCAGCTCGAAACCCTGGGTGCATCGACAATGCCTCCAAACAGCGCTCACCCGCCTCCTCCGGGCAGGCCCCCAAGCTCATCAGCAGGATATTGGTTCTCTCTAGACCAGAAACGCTGCCCGTCTCAACAGGGTCCGGACACATCAGCATTAACGATTCATGAACCTCAGTCTCCTCCACATTTGCCTCCAAGAACTCCATTTTCACTGACCAACAACCGTTGTCTGGATAATCACCGGCACTGGTACCCCAAATCTCCAGTGCCCTCAATGTTGTCAAGGGTAAATGCTTCCAATAATGGTTATGAAACAAACTGTACAGCAACTTCACCGGCGCCCCGGTGCCGAGGATGGCTTTAACTTGACTTCCATCCATCCGTAACAACACCTGTGCGCATGGCCCCTCTAAGCCTTCAGGAATAGGGTCTGTTCCTTTCGGGAGTTCCTTGGTACATTGCTGGGAACGTGCTCCCCCAGAGACCCCAAGCCATTCCCCCACTGGGCCTCCTCTAAGTTTCCCGACACCTCTCGAATCAACGGAACAACTGATCCCCTTGACAGATCCCCTTGGCACCACAAGCAACTTATCTGCCCCCCTAGGCAAAAAGGGATACCCTAAAAACTTCCCACCAATCTCCTGCCACAGATATAATAAGCCCCCCAGCTGCGGCATTTGACTTCCAGTCGAACCACACGCATTTTCCCACACTTTCCCAGAACTGGCAGCGGTCACTTCGAGGTAATTGCGCCTGACAGTTCTAACAAAGTCACCAGCCCGCCTACTCAAACTTTCAACCCGTCCCTGTCGCTTTTCCTCAGCCAAGCACTGCCACTCACCCAACAACTGAGGGGTCCGCTCCGCCCACGCCTCCGCCCCTTTAGGGCTGGACATTATTCCAATAACTGGGCGGAGCTCACCACTGCTGAAACATCCCAACCTGTCACTCCTCAATCTCCAAACAGTACGGACAACCCATGGTCCCACCACCATTTTGTCAGCCAACAGCAACCACCCCACCCAACACACACACCGCGATAACCAGCAATCGCACACCTACAAAGGCACACCAGCTCTTCGCCGCAGACACAATTTAAAGAGGGTGATCACACAGCTTCCACAGAAATCAATCCCGGACGAGCACCCCACAATGTAACCCCCTGGGTCGCCTCAGGCTCGCTCAGCTCGTTCTTGTCTAGGGGGAGCAGCCTTCGGCCCCGCCAAACTGGGTAATCAGCTGGTGTGGATGCTGTGTGATGTCCCCGCCTCGCCCAAAAACAGACAGTACACCATATGCGATTAAAAGTACAATTTATAAAGGTTACTATAACTAAGTGATTAATAATGATACAGTATATATGAAGAGAAAATTAAAGAAAAGGCGCCAAACTTATCAAAGTCCAAACCACTTCGTGCACAGCCATTGGAGCTCAATTACTGAAGTCTTCTGGCCACCATTCGCTCCCCTCCGAACTCCTCGACTCGCAGCTCAGGACCCTCCGAACTCCTCGACTCTCCAAACAGCTCAGGACCCTCCGAGTGGTCAACCAAGCACATCTAGCTTCATCCCCCCCCTCCTCGGAGAATCTCCCGGCCTCGGACCCCCCTTTGGGGTCCGATCCTCACCCAGCTTAGAGCATTGCGTCCTCTCTCTCGACCCCCTCGCGCCGATCTGCCCAAAAGCCCGTCAACAAAAGCTACAGACTCAGAAGAAAGAACATTAATCCCCATTTGGTTTACAAAGGAATACCATTCTCGTTATCAGTAAATTAGCATTCCTGCTAGTTAACAAAAAGAAGAAACCCTCTTTACACTTGTGATACCATGGGCTTGTAGCTTGTTAAGCAGCCTCAAGTATGGCACCTTGTCAAAGGCCTCCTGAACATCCAAATACACAACATCAACTTATTCTATTTTGTCTAACCTGCTGGCTATTTCTTCAATAAATTCTAATAGATTTGTCAGGCAAGAGTTTCTCTTGAGGAAACCATGCTGACTTTGGCCTATTTTATCATGTGCCTCCAAGTACCCTGAAACCTCATCCTTAATAATCAACTCCAACATCTTCCCAGCCACTGAGGTCAGATTAACTGGTATATAGTTTCCTTATAGTACAGCCAAATTTTACATTTCAATGCAATGGAACTGCCAGCTAAACTAAAATAGGGAGAATCGGCAGCATTGGTACCTACAATATACATATTCTAGAAAAGAAATGCATAAAATATAGTCTTGAATTAATGCTTTTGGAAAGAATGGGTTTCAAAATGATGAAGTTATATTATGGCTCCATTTGAAATTAATATAAAGCAGACCATTGTTCTAATCTCTGCAGAGCATGAAAGGCATCTACAATTAAGGGTTTATAATCGTTGATTATTTCAGTTCACAGCACAGCACGGCTATAAGACTGGGAAATATTCAAAGAGAAAAAAAGAAGCAGAGAATCACTTCACTGCTAAGTAGAGTTACTGAGGGTTATTACATGAAAAGATCTTTCAGTATCATTGTGCAGCTTGGTGGTTTGACAAATGAGTAGGAATTACATTGAATTACAGCACTTGCATCTAACACAGCAAAACTTTCCTTGTTATTGCAGAGGTGACAACTTTTCACCCTTTCTTAAACACTCAATGAAATAGATTTCAACAGATTTCAGAGACTGCTGCCCTCTTGGGCTTCACTGTATATCTCAAAGTGGCTGTTCAGCCATTTCTAAAAGTGAAGTTAATTGAAAAGTTGCCTTCCATTTCGGAAGTGGCTTCTCCACAGAAAGGTTTGCAAGATTCAATAATGCTTCCTCCCAGAGGGCTTGAAGGGACAATGTTATTTAGTGGCAGAGATCGATTTTCCTGGAGCAAAGAAGACTGAGAGGGGATCTGATTGAAGTATACAAGATTATGAGAGGCATAGATAGGGCAGATGGTCAGGATCTTTTTCCTTATGGTAGGGCATCAAAAAAAAACACCATACGTTTAAGATGAGAAAGAGTTTTAAGGTGGAACTGAGGGAAAGTTTTTTTTACACTGCTTAGCATCTGGAGCACACTGCCAGAGGAGGACAATTATTACAGTTCAAAGGTAATCAGATACACACTTAAGTGGGCAAGGCATGTAAGAATATGGTCTTAACATGTGCATACGGGATTAGTGAAGATGGGAGAAATGATCAGCATGGATTTAAGTGGACTGAAGGGCCTGATTGTGACAGAAGATGCTGGGTGGAATGATACTTCCAACACGGAAAGTGACAGATTTTTATTGAGCAGGAATACCTAATGAAATGGAGCAAATGTAAGTCTTGATACTTGACAACTATAAACATGCTTTATATGGATGAGTAATTGCTATCTGTTGCTAACTTGACTGAATATTACATGTTTTTACTGGTTACATTCATGTTAAGAATGAGAAACAATTGTTCTGGAGATGATGGGAGAACTGGCACACCTGGGACATCAAGGAAGTTATTGTTTGTGTATATAAAATTAATTATCAGACAAATAACAACAACTACTCCCTTTTAGGTTCTATCTTTACTATCTGAATGGTGTCAAGTTAGGAAAAGGGGAACTACAACAAGATCTAGGTGTCCTTGTTCATCAGTCACTGAAAGTAAGCATGCAGTGAAGAAAGCTAATGGCATGTTGGCCTTCATAACAAGGGGAGTTGAGTATAGGAGCAAAGAGGTCCTTCTGCAGTTGTACAGGGCCCTGGTGAGACCACACCTGGAGTATTGTGTTCAGTTTTGGTCTCCAAATTTGAGGAAAGACATTCTTGCTATTGAGGGAGTGCAGCGTAGGTTCACAAGGTTAATTCCCGGGATGGCGGGACTGTCATATGTTGAAAGATTGGAGCAACTGGGCTTGTATACACTGGAATTTAGAAGGATAAGAGGGGATCTGACTGAAACATAAGATTATTAAGGGATTGGACATGCTACAGGCAGGAAACATATTCCCGATGTTGGAGGAGTCCAGAACCAGAGGCCACAGTTTAAGAATAAGGGGTAGGCCATTTAGAACAGAGTTGAGGAAAAACTTTTTCACCCAGAGAGTTGTGGATCTATGGAATGCTCTGCCTCAGAAGGCAGTGGAGGCCAGTTCTCTGGATGCTTTCAAGAAAGAGTTAGATAGAGCTCTTAAAGATAGTGGAGTCAAGGGATATGGGGAGAAGGCTGGAACAGGGATCGTGGATGATCAGCCATGATCACATTGAATGGCGGTGCTGGCTCGAAGGGCCAAATGGCCTCTACTGTCTATTGTTAAATGGAAGTAACTCTTCTCCAAAAATAAATCAACATCTGAACTCATATCCCGTACACACCTTCGGCATCCAGAAGAATTCTCCTGCTTCAGAAAATGAGTCATAGAGTCAAAGATCACTACAGCACAGAAACAGCTGGTAATCAAAGTCCAAAGTAAATTTATTACACTGGACAACAAAGACTTTGCTTCCCAAGTACTTTTGTGTGTATCTCGTGGATCTTGAGCTGCTGATCATGAACATAATCATGAAATTTCTCTCAAGAACAAGCGAAAATCTACAGATGCTGGAAATCCAAGCAACACACAGAAAATGCTGGATAAACTCAGCAGGCCAGGCAGCATCGGTGAAAAATAGTATAGTCAATGTTTCTGGCTGAGATCCTTCATGATGACGGGTCTTGGCACAGAACGTTGACTATGAAATTTTTTGTAAAATCACCTAGTTTTGTTATTTCAATTCATAATTCAAGTCAATTACAATGTTGCCCACAATGTAAGCTGAAAGGTTTTCTACCTTCACAGCAACACACAGAAAACGCTGGTGGAACACAGCAGGTCAGGCAGCATCTATAGGGAGAAGCGCTGTTGACATTTCAGACCGAGACCCTTCATCAGGACTAACTGAAAGGAAAGATAGTAAGAGATTTGAAGGTAGGAGGCAAGCCTAGACAAGTTTCCTGGGCTTGCCTGGGCATGTTTAAGAAGAGTAAATGTTGCATAGCAGGATAAGTTTTAGAAAGGCTGTCAGAAACACACTGAGTCTCAGCAATTTGCAGAACGGTAAACTTTATTTTTCGAGTCTGCAGAGTCGGACCCAACCAGCTCCTGCTAGATTGAGTGCCGAATTACACTTTGCACAGTTTTTTATACCCTACATTCTTCTTTAATCTCATTACAAAATTACAAATGTGATTACCCCTTTGGCCCACTTATCAGCCTCAGCGCATTAACACCGTTATTGTTCAACCGTTAAGCATGTCTTCCCGTTACCCGTATCGCTTCTTTAATCAGCAAGCTATTGTTTCATCCTGATTTTGCAAATTGGTTTATACGTTGCCCTGCAAGTTGCTTTGCACGTTCTTTCTGTGTCAGCACATTCTAAATGGACTCCTTAAGAATCATTTCTCTCAATCCACCCTTTTTCTTTTTAGAATGTGCTATCAGTTGGGCTTTTGCCACGGGTTTACATAGGCTTCTTCCTCTAGCTCTATTTCCCTTTGTAGGAGTACCTGAACAGGATCAGCCGGGGCCCCTGGTTGCATGACTTGTCTTGCCACCCGAGCTACTAGCTCCCGCAAGCAGGGGATCAGACATGGTAGCAGAAGGAGAACCATCAATCCCCCTCCTATAACCCCTAAAGCGGTTCGCCACCAGCCTCCTGTCAACCATCGGTCCAGCCAGTCCCAATACCCCAGCGGCTTCCAGGTCTGTACCGGCACGTGGGCCAGTTTCCTTATTTTATCTGATATTTTTTGAACCACCTTTCCGTTGTCATCTATCTTTAAGCAGCAGTTGGTTAGATTAAACTTTCCACATACTCCTCCTTTTTGTTGTAGTCATAACATTTCTCGTTTACATGAGAGTGTGATACAAAGGACCCTGGAAAAACCGTCATGCCCACCCTTACCATCGTCCTGCACTTATCACATCCCCCTTCAGCGCTTCTCAACAATAGCAGTATATACATTACAGTCCCAAAGTTCATTCTGTCCGTCTTTTGAGCTTTAGCACCATCGGGTCTTCTCCCTGGACGCAAGTCCATTCTGCACCTTCTTCGGGCTTTACGGGTCCCTTGATTCTCGCGGCGTGGGTCCACCCTTTTTCTTTTGTCCTTACTGCGGCTTCGGTGGTCAGTAGCACCTGGAATGGGCCTTCCCACTGCGGCTGTAACTTCTCTGGCTTCCAAGTCTTAATCAGGACCCAGTCACCGGGCTGAGTTCGGTGGAGTGCGAAGTCCAGAGGTGGGGTTTGTGCGAGTAACCCCTTCCTGCGCAATTCTGCAAAAGAACGAGACAGTGCCTGTAAATAGTCCCTTACAAAGACATCTCCCCCTTGCAGGGAAGGATAGCCCTCCACCTTGTTCCAATATGGAAGGCCAAACAACATTTCATAAGGGGATACTCCTATATCTTTTCGAGGAGCCGTCGAAATATAGTTCCTCGCCTTCAATTAGGGGAACTTCTTGTAGATCTTCCCTACTTTTTGTCTGAAGGTCTGTTAGCTCCACGCAGTTATGCTCGGTTTCCTCCCCTGTTGATTCCCCGTATAAGAACTGTGCCGGGTTACAACTATTGTTCTTTTCAAAGCTTAAATCATCCCCGACCATCAGAATGGTTTCGTATTTCAGTATGCGAGAGTCCGTCAACCACCGCTGAGCTTTTTGGGCTAAGAGGGTGCTAACGGAGTGCGGGGTATACACCGTCATTCTTCCCCCAAAGGTTAATTTCCGTGCTTCTTCTACTAGTATGGCTGCTGCCGCTACGGCTTGTATGCACGTCGGCCATCCCCGGGATACCGGGTCTAACATTTTTGATAAAAAGGCCACAGGTTGCCGCTTTCCTCCTTTTTCTTGGGTTAGTACTCCTAACGCAGTTCCTTCATTGTTTGTTGCATACAGCTGAAAGGGCTTTTCCAGTGCTGGCAGTGTTAATACCGGGGCCCGAATTAGTTGCCCTTTTATTTTCCTGAACTTCTGTTCTTCTTCTTCGGTCCAGCTGATTATTCCCCGGTCTTCCTTTGCCAATTTGTCGTACATAAACTTCACCAGGGAGGTATAATTCTCTATCCAAATCCGGCAATAGCCCACTAAGCCCAGAAATTGTCTTATTTCCTTCTTTGTCCTGGGAAGCGGTATTTTAGTTATTCCCGCTATTCTTTCTGGGGTTATTTGGCGGTGCCCTTTACTGACTCTGTGTCCGAGATATGTTATTTCCTTCTCGACAAATTGCAGTTTCTTCTTGGACACCCGCAATCCTTTTTCTCCTAGGTAATTCAGGAGTCTTATAGTATCGTCTCGCACTACCTCCTCTGCTGGTCCCGATAGTAGTAGGTCATCGACATACTGTAATAGTTGGTTCTTTTCGGTACAATGGAATCCAGCCAATACTTGCTCCAGTACCTGTTCGAATAGGTTTGGGGACTCCGTGAACCCTTGGGGCAAGACGGTCCACCGGAGTTGCTTCTTCCGCCCAGTGAAGGGATTTTCCCATTCAAATGCGAACATATCTCGGCTACCTTCCTCCAACGGGCAACTCCAAAAGGCATCTTTTAGATCTATCACACTGAACCATTCATGTTCAGGAGGTATTTTGCTCATTAATGTATAGGGGTTAGGCACTACCGGGTATCGTGTTTGGACTACCGCATTTAAGCCTCTCAGATCTTGAACCATTCGATACGTGCCGTCGGGCTTTCGGACCGGTAGGTTGGGGGTATTAAAGGGTGACATACATTCTTCCAGGAGTCCATCTGATACTAATGTCTCAATTACAGGTTGTAATCCCCTCCTCCCTTCCATGGCAATGGGATATTGCCGTCTTCTCTCTTCTGCTTGTTTGTCCCACTGTGGGTCGTTTACTGGAAATTTCTGGTCCCCCGGTAACTCATTCGGCTGTTCCCTTCCCCAAATTGATATTGCAGCTTGTCGTATCATTTGCCTCTCTTGTGCAGAAAATAGCGTTCCCATAATCGCATGCATTTCTTCCCAAGTGTAAACATTAGGTCCTAAGAATTGATCCAACTGTTCTGCCAGTCCCATTGGATCTTCTAATAAAGTTTTCATATCTTTCTTAAATCCTCGTACTTCGGTACTTGTCAGAGGGACGTTTACAAATCTTGTTCCTGCCCGTTCTCCTCCCATTGGAACCTCTCGAAGGGGACACAGCTGTACCTCTTCCTTTTTTAATTCGTCTTTCTTTTTCTTATCTGCTCTTGTCACACTCCTTGTTTCGATCCTTGCTTTTGCTTTTTCCCTAACATCCCTCTCTTCCCTCTCCGGGTCTATTTCTTCTGTTTTTTCACTTTCTTCACGTTCTCCCTCTGCTCCCGCAAGGGGCGCAGAAGGCTGGACATAGGGAGGGGGTAAATGATCGAGTGGGTCCCACTTCCGCTCCCCTTTAATGCCCAATTTAAAACTCTTTGTTGTTACTCCTGGCCAGGGAGCCCAACAAAAAGCATAAGCAATTTCTTCCGGTTTTACATTTGGTTTTGAATTAACGTAAATGTTTAAGGCTTGTCGTACCCAATCCTCCTCAGACCCAAGCCGCGGCCACCAGACCGCAGGTTTTTCTATCGGCTGTTTCGACCAAATTAAACAGTACTGTATCATTTTTTCTTTTGTTTCCCTTTTAGTCTTCCACATCCCCAATTCTCAAACATTCTACCGAGGGGGCTATCAGGAGGAACCCCCGGGTATGGTCCCGGTCTCTCCGTTTACTCTTTCTTTTTAGAGCCACCCCCTCCCATCTTATTCCGCTCTTACTTAATCAGGAGGACCCCCGGGTAGCGATCCCGGTCTTCTCCGTCCTTACTTATTCCCGCACCTTTCTACTATAATAGTAGGCACTTACCCGGTGCGTCCTGGGGACTTCCAGTACCAGGTACTGTCCCCTTCTCCCCGTTTACCGCTCTGCGCTGTCCGGATATCACTCGCTCAAGCCGCGCTGGAGCGACGAGCAAGGAGTCAGGGACCGCCAAACTCGGCGGGGTGCACCGTCTCCGATGTCCTTCCTCGTGTCCACCGCGGCCGGAGTGTGGATCCCGGACGAGCCCCCACGTTGTCAGAAACACACTGAGTCTCAGCAATTTGCAGAACGGTAAACTTTATTTTTCGAGTCTGCAGAGTCGGACCCAACCAGCTCCTGCTAGATTGAGTGCCGAATTACACTTTGCACAGTTTTTTATACCCTACATTCTTCTTTAATCTCATTACAAAATTACAAATGTGATTACCCCTTTGGCCCACTTATCAGCCTCAGCGCATTAACACCGTTATTGTTCAACCGTTAAGCATGTCTTCCCGTTACCCGTATCGCTTCTTTAATCAGCAAGCTATTGTTTCATCCTGATTTTGCAAATTGGTTTATACGTTGCCCTGCAAGTTGCTTTGCACGTTCTTTCTGTGTCAGCACATTCTAAATGGACTCCTTAAGAATCATTTCTCTCAAAGGCTATAAAATTTCTATATAGGATTTCGACGTTTAAGACAAATGTTCCCCAGAATAACTGATGCCAAGATTAAGGAAGGCATTTTTTGTTGGTCCATAAATCAAACAGGTCATCAATAACAGACAATTCAAAGAACTTCTAGTGGGAGTGGAGAAAATCTCATGGAAGGCATTGAAGGATGTTGCTGAAAATTTTCTTGGCAACTACAGAGGACCAAACTGCATGAAGCCGGTTGACAACATGCTTCAAGCGTAAAAAAACCGTGAAGTGCAACATTCAAATAAAGATTCATTTTTTGCATGCAAATTTAGACTCCTTCCCTGGAAATCTTGGCACTGTCAGTGATGAGCACAGTGAAAGGTTTCACCAGGACATTACGGTCATGGAGAAATGGTATCGGGGCAAATGGAATCCACCACTGCTGACTGATTATTGTTGGACACTTCAGCAAGAAGCCTCAGACACTGAGTACAAATGAAAACCATCAACGTAGGATTTTGAGCTTAGTTGAACTACTGCAAAGCATCAGCACCATTATGCAATTACACGCATTATATTCAATATAAGTTAATTTCTTGTTTCTTCAAATTCCTACATAATACAACTAATCAGAAATGATATTTGTGTTCAGTTTCAAGTGGTCTGTCATAAACCAAAGAAAAAAATTCTGAGGAAGAAACACTTTTGAAAAAATTTGTTGTTCCTGTTATCAAAGTGCAACTGTCAGCATAGACTACCTTGAGGTTCATTTTCTTGTGGAATCTGAAGTATCCCAAAGATTTCTGGAAGTGATACTTACAGAGTCTTGAGATTTCAAAAGCAACTGACATGATGAATGCTCATAATTAATCATTAAGCTCTTATTACTCATGGGCACCGAACTGTCTACATCTACATTGGTTGATTTCAAATGCTTAAACTAGTTGCCAAAACTATAATATAGTTTGCTGGCTCCATTTGCAGTACTTATTTTAAATAATGCACTCCCTTCATATTCTGGAGATTCTTGGTTAATTATTTGCAGGTTTGTTATTGAATTTCTTATAAAACTGCAATATGAACCTTCTCCACATTGGTAACAGCCCTGAGCATGAATTCCTGGTATTTACCAGCATTGCATTAGCATATTTTTTAATTGAGATACAGCCAGTCTGGCCCTTAAAATAGGCTGCCCAACAATCCCTGGATTTAATCCTAGCTTAATCATGGTGCATTTAACAATGACCAATTAACCTACCAACTAGTACTGAATTTAGAAGTTATTTAAGTCTTACATCCATCCCTCAACATGAGGGAATAGAAACCTTTGGACTGTGGGAGGAAATTCACGCAGTCGCGGGGAGAACATACAGGCAGCAGTGAGATTTGAAACCAGGTCGCCTGTACTGTAAAGTGCTGTGCTAAACCACTCTGCTACTGTGCTGCCTTAAGGTGATATTAGATGGTGGAACCAGTCAACATCTGCTGCTCGTATCTGTGACATCACCAGCAACAGTTCCTTCCACACCTCCCCCCGTCAATCAGCAGAGAGAGTGACATTCCTTGGCCCCTCCAAGAGCTTTTAAATGAGGGAGATGAATTGAGCGTGCATTTTATGGACTTGCTCAGCCCCTAGAAAGTGTGTTCCTGTTATAGCTGCTTTATAAAGAGGTGCTTCCAAATGTTTTGCAGGAAATAACAGGTCAGTTAGCTGTCGAGTAACTCCCCCACTACCCCCGCCTCCACCAATCACCAGGGCCACCCCCTGCTCCCAGCATACTGGTAAGATAATATTCACGCCATCGTCTCAACTCTCATTCTCATTCTCATGAATGCCCCCCACAGATGAACTGATTTGAGACCCCAGTGTGAACCTCTTGGGTTGTTTCCAAGAAACAAGTCCGACAAAGTAAAGGCAAATACTTCCTTTATACAGAAAACGTGTCCCTGGAACCAGCTCAATAACATTGCTTGAATATATTACAGTTTCAAGGCCATTTTGGAGATTTACGCGACAGCTCATTGGTTAGTTCCAAGTCTTACTCCATTTGGGTGTATTACAACACATGTTAGTGCTAAAACTGCAGCAATTATAGTACAAGAAATTAATGTGCCTATTTGCATGTTTAACCCTGGTATACTTGGCATTCTCAGGCAGTATGCTTTATATCATTACACTATTAGCTTCACATGCTGGGCTCATTTATATCGTTTGTGGAGATAAGGAAAGATGACAAATTCACAAAACTGTGAAATTATAAATGTTATTATCCCATACACTGCTCTGTGCATTAATTATCCTGTCTAGTATCTGCTACTCTGCACTGCAGGAAAAAAATAACAGCCTGAAGTTGATTTCAGGTGAACTATCACAGTTGAAAAGATCAGCAGGGAGCAATTTAGGAAAATGCCTGTGATTTTTTTTGGTCCCAGTCCCAGTCTACTTTACATCCTGGAAGGGGGGAGGGGTGTAAGAGGATCTAAAGCATCAACACATGTTTCCCAAGAAAAGCAGACATTTTAATATTTCCCCATCACGCCGGGGACCCAAGTCAGGAGCTCCAGTCCACACAGCACCAACGTTGTGAATGCAGATGTTTCATCACACTGAAATCTATCTTGAAGGAATGTGCTAATCAGATCTTTAAAGGAGCTTTGCTGATCAAAAGTTTCTGGCTTGCAAATCAAAAACGCATTGATCCATTTGTAAAAGCCTGAACAAGATACATTGAATAGCTCTGTCATATTCTGTATTGATTATAGCTCAGATAATGTCTGTCATACAAAGCTGCAGAATCAAATTAGAACATGAATATGCCATTAAGTCTACAATCATAAACAAAAACTGGATCATGTAGACGACTCACAATCTAATACTGACTTTACCCAGCACAGATTACATTGGAAATTATACGTGGGTGGAACTGCACCTGACTTGCCCATGTGCCATTCACGTTGGCATGTCTGGCGTTTCCCCCTGTAACAGTAATGGCAAAGTTATGTTATTATTCATAATACCCAACATAACTGGAGCAAAGCTCCACACCCTGACTATCATTGAATTGTGTGAGTAAAACCAAATGCACATCACATTAGTATGTTGCTCCTTTTCACTGTTTAAAGCAGATTATCTATGACATCAGGAGACGGTCTGGGCAACTTCAGACTGCAGACTGCTCAAATTGGTACTGGTTTATAATTTTCACATGTATCAAGATACAGTGAAAAGCCTGTCTTGCATACTGTTTCTACAGATCAAATCATTACACAGTGCAGTGATCTAAAATAATAACAATGCAGAGAAAGTGAATTGCGGATAAATAGTAAAGTGCAAGGTGATAATGAAGTAGATTGTGAGGTGAAGAGTCCATCCTATCGTGTAAGATAAGGGCCCAAATTGGGCCTTGGTATTAAACACAGCCCTGTCTTTTGGAGCAAAAGTAAGCAGAGTCCAGTTTCGAGCAATGTCTTAAGTTCTTCCCTGCTAATCAGCAGCAACCAAGCTTTGATCTGTTACCTTCCACTCGCAGAAAAGCAATGGCTTTTATATGATCTGTAACCACAATGAGTCAATTCACCACCAAATGCAATCCCAGTTGTGTTGAGGTTCCCAAACCTCATGCAATGGTTCCTGATGGAGGCTCACATTTGCTGAAACTCACTAGAGATCATGATTGACTTGACAGTGTCAACCTTTAGTAATGAAAGCTAGGCACAAGGATAAGGTTATAGGAAGCTACAAGGGGCGATGGAACCATGCCATAAGCTATCATCTTCAGAAATGAACAAGCACAAGAGGTCTTCCACTGCTCTATGACGTCCTATATTCAGAGGCTGTGTGAAAATGCAGAATCAGAATCAGGTCTAATATCACCAGCAAATGTCGCGAAGTTTGTTAACCTTACGACAGCAGTACAATGAAATACATAATAGAGAACAAAAACTGAATTACAGTATGTATATATACTCATATTAAAAAGTTAAAGTAAGTAGTGCAAAATACAGAAATAAAAAAGTAGTGAGGTAGTGTTCAATTCTGCACAAAATAAGGTTTAAGAGTAGTTTGAAATTGTGATACAAATCCTGAAATTGCATTTATACATTTAGACTGTTTCATTAAGCAATGTTTTAGAATGATTTGTTTCTCTGTTGACTTTATATTGCCACAATTACTCAATTCTCTCTTTATGCAGGGCAACAGCTTCTTTCCTATTGATTTCAGCTTAGCTTCTTTTAACATATTAACAACTGACCTGCTTATTTAACCTGAAAAAAGAAATGCGCCATGTATAAGCTACTGTCCTGCTTTGTGATTAGAAAATCCCAGGAGATTTTTAAATTGCAAAAAATTTAGCATCATTAATACCTTCATTGGAACAAGCCTAGATTTCAAACTGCCAATAAGTCAAGCCTTAGCAAAATTGCAAGTGTTTACTTTGCCCAAAGTACATTCTTGCTTCAGCAGGTCCCCTGAGTTTAGAAACTTTGGGAAATAAGATTAGCTTGTCAATATTAGTTAATTCAAGATCTATTTTGCCTTGTGTAACATGTGCAATAGACAATAGACAATAGACAATAGGTGCAGAAGTAGACCATTCGGCCCCTCGAGTCTGCACCGCCATTCTGAGATCATGGCTGATCATTCACTATCAATACCCAGTCCCTGCCTTGTCCCCATATCCCTTGATTCCCCTATCCATCAGATATCTATCCAGCTCCTTCTTGAAAGCATCCAGAGAATTGGCCTCCACCGTCTTCCGAGGCAGTGCATTCCACACCTCCACAACTCTCTGGGAGAAGAAGCTCTTCCTCAACTCTGTTTTAAATAACTGACCTCTTATTCTCAATCCATGCCCTCTGGTACTGGACTCTCCCAACATCTGGAACATATTTCTTGCCTCAATCCTATCAAATCCTTTAATTATCTTAAACGTTTCAATCAGATCCCCTCTCAATCTCCTCAATTCCAGCGTGTACAAGCCCAATCTCTCCAATCTCTTTGCGTGAGACAGCCCTGCCATCCCAGGAATCAACCTAGTGAATCTACGCTGCACTTCCTCAATTGCCAGAATGTCCTTCCTTAAACCTGGAGACCAAAACTGTACACAATATTCCAGGTGTGGTCTCACCAGGGCCCTGTACAAATGCAAAAGAACATCCTTGCTCTTGTGTTCAATTCCCCTTGTAACAAAGGCCAACATTCCATTTGCCCTCTTCACTGCCTGTTGCACTTGCTCATTCACCTTCATTGACTGGTGAATTAGGACTCCTAGGTCTCTTTGCATTTCTCCCTTACCTAACTCGACACCGTTCAGACAATACTCTGCCCTCTTGTTCCAGCTTCCAAAGTGGATAACTTCACATTTATTCACATTGAATGACAATGTGCAATAAAATAAATATTTATAAAGTGGAATTCATTCAAATATGTGAGCACTTTTATCAAATAAATGCCATAACTCTTAACAAGAAAGCTAACAGGCTTAATTTTCCCTGCTCCAGTATTACTAAGGTAACCTAATCAAAGGATTAAAAAGACTCGGTAAATATTGAAGAATTTTTGAGAGCAGCTAGTGTTTTGGGTTTTCATCTGATCTAAAGTAAGAGAAGCATAGTAGAACAAAATAAAATAGACAGTGATGTCTTACTTTCTGATAAGTATCTACACATGCTTATGAATGTGCAGAGATCCAACAGACCTGTTAAATGCTAATCCTGACGAAGCTCCAGCAGGACAATTATCTCTGCACAATTTTCTAAAATTAGTCTCTCAGCGCACTTTTATGAGCTTTTAAAAGACCTATTTGTTTTACCACTGCAGGGTCACTAGTAACTGAAGCATTATCGTGGTTCCATAGGATCCTTTTCTTCATGTTAATACCCCTAATGAGAAACTGGTGGGACCACATTCCCATCTCACTTTTACCCTCCATCTGAAAGTGATCAATGGAATGCAAAATTAGATGGAACTTAGAATCACATGGCCAGTGTAATCCCATCAATCTTCCATTAAATAGGTTAAACTGAAATAACCATGTCAAAGATATCAGCAGAGGTATTTCAAGTAGGGAGGAGATAGATAATATAGAACATCAAATATTACAGCACTGTACAGGCTCTTTGGCCCACAATGTTGTGTCAATCTAATCCTTTCCTTCTACATAGCCCCCCATTTTTCTATAATCCATGTGCCTATCTAAGAGTTCCTTGAATGTCCCTAATATATATGCCTCTACCACCACCCTTGCAGAGCACTCCACCTCTGTGTAAAAATCTTACTTCTGACATTGTTTTCCCCCTCCCCCCCATTCTTTCCTCCAATCACCTTAAAATTATGCTCCATCATATTAGCCACTTCCGCCCTGGAAAAGAGTCACTGGCTGTCTGCTCAATCTATGCCTCTTATCATCTTGTACACCTCTATCAAGTCACCTTGCATCCTCCGCTCCAAAGAGAAAAGCCCTAGCTTGCTGAATCTATCCTCATAAGATGTGCTCTCTTAATCCAGACACCATCCTGGTAAATCTCCTCTGAAACCTCTCTAAAGCTTCTATATCCTTCCTGTAATGAAGCGACCAGAACTAAACACAATATTCCAAGTGTGGCCTAACATGGCCGGTATGATCCCATCAATTTTCTATTGAATAGGTTAGATTGAAATAACCTTTCCATGAAAATATCAAAGCTATTTTCACAGATTCTTCAAATAGGGAGGAGGTAGATAACAGCCTTCTCTATTCTCTGAAGGTCAGTACTATCGCTGGTGACTATGCTTCTGTAGTTTCAGATGAGCATCAAGACCAGAGGGTGACGCTTTTCACCATTAACTCTGAACAGTTTTATAGATTCTCGGAGAATTGTTCTTGTTCTTCAAACAGCATTTTCATCATATACTGCAATTATATCAGCAACCAGAGGAGCTGCCCCATTCCCAGTGAGAATATACTATATTATCACCAGCTGATAACATTCAATCTGCAATGCCAATGTTCAATAATATTGAAAATGAGTTACCATGATACTGTGAGCACAAGCTGTGCTTGGCATAAACATGGTTGCAGCCATGACTATTAGACTGGGTCTGATGGACAGCTGCTCGTTTGCTCCAAATAAATAAAGCAAGCGACAGGATCTGCTCTTAGGATAAGGCTTTTCATTACAGAACTATTGAGATGTCTTCCTTCTTCAAAGAAAGTAGTTTTCCTTCCTCCACCATCAACGCTGCCCTCACCCGATGTGGTGAACTACATATACCTGTCTGGACACGTCCCCTGCTGACTGCTCCTGTGGCTCCTCCCACAGACCCCTGTATAAAGGCGATCAAGGCCTGAGCCCGGCCTCTCAGTCTCCAGGATGTAGTATGGTGGTCACTCACTGCTTGTTCCTTCTTCCAGTCAATAAAAGCCGATATCTCACTTTCACATCTCAGAGTGAGTTATTGATGGTGCATCACCCAAATCTCTTCCATTTCATACATGTCTGTCCTCACCCCATCCTCAAGCCACACCACCAGGAATAGGGTTTCCTCTTGTCCTCCCTACCAGCCTCTATATCCAGCACATAATTCTCCGAAACTTCCACCATCTCCAACTGGATCACACCACCAAGCATATCTTTCCCTCCCCCCTACTTTCTGCTTTCTGCAGGGATCGCTCCCTATGTGACTCTCTTGACCATTCGTTCCCTCCACCCCCACCCCCCCCCCCCCCCCACCCTCCAATCTCCTTCCTGGTGCTTATCCTTACAAGCAGGAACAAGTACCACACCGGCCTCTACACCTCCTCCCTCACTACCTTTCAGGGCCCTAAGCAGTCCTTCCAGGTGAGGCAAAACCTCACCTGTGAGTCTGTTGGTGTCATCTACTGTATCCAATGCTCCCAATGTGGCCACCTGTATATCGGTGAGATCCATCATACATTGAGAGACCACCAAAAAAAGCTGGATCTCCTGATGACCACCCACTTCAGTTCAACTTCCCGTTCCCATTCCCATTCTGACATGTCAGTCCAGGGCCTCCTCTACAGCCACGATGAGGCCACACTCAGGTTGGAGGAACAGAACCTTATACTCCGTCTGGGTGGCCTCCAACCTGATGGCATGAACATTGGTTTCTCAAACTTTTATTAATTGCCCCCTCCCACATTCTCCTTCACCTTTCTCCATTCCCATTCCCCTCTCTCACCTCATCTCCTCACCTGCCCATTACCTCCCTCTGGGGCTCCTCCCCATTCCCTTTCTTCCATGGTCTTCTACCCTCTCCTATCAGATTCCCCTTCTCCAGCCCTTTATCTCTTTCACCTGTCAACTTCTCAGCTCTTTACTTCACCCCCTCCTTCCCTCCTGGTTTCACCTAACACCTACCACCTTGTACTTCTTCCTTCCCACCCCCCCCCCCACACCTTCTTATCTTTCTAATCTTTTTTTATCCAGACCTGATGAAGGGTCTCAGCCCAAAACATCAACTGTTTACTCTTTTCCATAGATGCTGCCTGGCCTGCTGAGTCCCTCCAGCATTTTGTGTGTGTTGCTTGGATATCCAGCATCTGCAGATTTTCTCATGTTCAAGAAAGGATCTCTCATCTGAATAAAATCATATTCCATCTGAGTAGTCTCCCAGCTGACAGACTGAACACCAATTTCCATAATCGCCCCCCTCCTCTTCTCTTTTTCCATTCTGGATCTCATCTTATTTCTTCTCACCTGAAGGTGTTTCTCCTTCTGCCCTTTCTCCCATGGTCCACTCTGCCCCCTACCAGATTACTTACTTCTTCAGCCCTTTTCCTCCATCAGCTTCTCAATTCATCCCTCCCACAGCCACCCACCTACCTGGCTTCACCTGTCACCTGTGAACTTGTACTCTTCCCCCCAGCCCCACCTTCTTATTCTGGTTTCTTCTCCCCCTTCTTCCCAGTCCCGATGAAGGTTCTTGGACTAAAACGTCGACTCTTTATTCCTCTCCATAGATGCAGCCTGACCTGCTAAGTTCCTCCAGCATTTGGTATGTGTTGCCCAAGCAATTAGGATACACCAACACACACAATGCAGGAGGAACTCAGCAGGTCAGGCAGCATCTGTGGAAATGAATAAACAGTCGATGTTTCGTGCCGAGACCCTTCTTCAGCACTGAGAAAGAAAAGGCTAACACCAGAATAAAAAGGCGGGGCTGTGTGTCCTGCTGAATTCCTCCAGCCTTGTGCGTGTGTTGCTTTGGATTTCCAGCATCTGCAGACTTTCTAATGTTTATAATAGGATTTAAAATTTTCCTCAATACTTAACATCTAATAACGCTCCTGCAGTCTTTAAAAGAGCTACTAAATGGGAAAAAAATTCTTCTTGCCCATCTCCGTAAAAATTTAATGACCCAAATTGAAATTTTGATATGTTTTTAATGAACCGCAAAAAGCTGCAACCCTCTGATTGCTGTAAAATCTCTAATTGCTGTGGCCGGTACGCTTTGTGCATTGACTGAAGAAACCAACGGCTGCATTCCTGTTGTTTTCCTCTAAGACAAATCAAGAAGATCTCTCACACAAAAGCAGTGATCAGAACAACGTGTCCCCATTCATGTTTCCTACCGAGCAAAGTCAACAGAATAAATAAATCACGACTCACAGTGCAAGATGCTGCAGAACTGCAATCAGTGTCAGTCAAAACAATAACAGCAGAGACAGAATCAAATGTAAGGTTAAAGACTGGACTCACTAATTAAAAATACAGGGCAACAATTGATGATACAATGCTGTCCTGGTTTTGCTTTTCTAAAATATTGTGCAAAAGATATTATTCATTGTTCTCATCCAAAGAAGAAAGAATGAGAGCACGACAGAGCTGCCTTTCATGAAGAGAAGAATGTATGAGGCATCCTATGGTTTTGTAGTTCAGTGATGCCACAGACATCACAGCCATGTGAGAAATTCCTTTCATGCTGACTTGAAAATTAAAATCAAGGCAGAGAAACTTTTCCCACTCTAGCTTCAAAGTTAGCTCCACTAATTTTGACATTTTCTGTAGAAAGCCATCTCTTTGTTATCCCTTCTTTAACCATGAGACATGTGATCTGAACAGAGGTATGCCTTTTATCTGAAAATCATCTGAAAAACTGAAATTAAAATGGAAATTGCTGAAACGCTCAGCAGATTAAGCAGCAACCGCGGAAGGAGAAGTGGAGGTCTCCTGATCTCTCAATCTGCCTCATCGTGGCCTTGGCACTTTACCTTCTCTGTAAGTGTAACACTATATTCTGCATCTTTATCATATTTCATTTTGTACTATGTCAACAATCATTCTGGACGGCACGTCAACATTTAAAAAGATAAAAAGAAAAGATAAGCTTTATTTATTTATTGAAACATGCAGTGAAATATGTTACTGGTGTCAACAAGCTACACAGCCTGCAGATGTACTGAGGGCAGCTCTCAGGTATCTCCATGCTTCTGGCACCAACTTGCCCACAACTTACTAACCCTAACGCATTCCCCTTGGGAATATGGGAGGGAAGCGGAACACCCACAGGAAGCTCTTACAGGCAGCAGCGGGAATTGAACCCACATCACTGGTACTGTAAAGCATTACACTAACCTCTATGCTACTGTACTGTCCTGTTTTTCTAGCTATCTCAGCACACGTGACAATGGAATGAAATAAACTAATTACTCTTGTTGTTTTCCCACAGAAATTGCCCAGTCTGCTGATTGCTTTCGGCATTTTCTGCTTTTATCTACTGTAAATAAACTGACAGAGTGGTAAGAATCAGCTGCTCAGTGAAAGGAAACTTGGTCTGAAGAATTAGTAATGACTCTTGATTTAATTCCACTGTGCTCTGTAAAATAACTCTGGTAATGCCATTTCTTCCTTCTTTTATTGGAGTAAGGAGCAATCAGAGCTGGTGCAGGTCCTTGTTACAGCTTTCTTCACACTGAGGTTGACTGATCCGGGCTCCCTTTAGCAGGACCAAGTCATAGAGTGGGTAAGGAGAGCTGGCTGGTAATGGAAGTGACGGCCAAGGAAGGACAGCAATTTTAAAAACTGGAATGGCTTTTGGGTGTTGCTTCCAGAACAGATTGATTCAAATAATTGGACATCCAAGGAAAAGATCACAAGGAAAAACTGCCCCTTCGTCCCTAAGCAAATACAAAAAAACTATAAGAAATAGGTACAGAATTAGGCCTTTCACTCTAATTCAGCCATCAAGTCTGTCCCACCATTCCGTCATGACTGACTTATTATCTCCCTCAATCCCATTCTCCTGTCTTCTCTTCATAACCTTTGACACCTTTCTAATCACAAACCTATCAACCTCCACCTTGATAATACCCTATGGCCTCCACAGTGGTCTGCAGCAATGAATTTTACATTTCACCACCCTTTGGCTAAAGAAATTCCTCCTCATCTCTGTTCTAGTGGGACGTTGTTCTATTCAGAGGCCGTGGACTCCCCCACTATTGGAAACATCTTCTCCACATCCACTCTATCTAGGCCTTTCAATATTCGATAGGTTTCAATGAGGTCCTCCCTCAGTCTTCTAAACTCCAGTGAGGACAGGCCCAGGGCTATCAATTGCTCATCAACAGCAAACCATCACAACCTTGAGAGAGACAGACATGCCATAACAATAAAATGAAATGAGCACAAGAGCAGCTGCAGGAGGGAATGAGCCAATAAATTTGTGTTTTGACTTTATTGCTGTATGCAGGTGATACTACCAGTGAGATTTAGTGGATACATGCTATTTCCAGGAGGTTCAGGGAAGATATGCCTAGTGTTCCTAGTGGCAGATTACCAGATCATTATCAGGTTGCTGTTTTGTGAGAGCTAGGCAAATTGGCCACTGCACTTTCTACATTATCACAGTGACTACACTGCACAAGTACTTCATTAGCTGAAAAGCATTTTTGGGATGTCTTGAAATTGGACTTGAAAAGCACTTTATAAATATGAGCCCATTTTCACATCTCTCTGAGACAAGTTCATTCATGAATAGTAAAAGATGATAAATTGCCAGAATAGAAGTGTCTATTTTGCAGCATAAATGCTTGCAAACAGTGAATAAGTTGGTGTGTCATATTAATGCAATTGAGTTCTGTTCGCAAATAAGATGTAGATCATGCCAAAAAAGCTTTGGACGAGTAATCAATGATGGTGGTGTAGCCCCGATTATCAATGTACTCTAATGGATTCTGTTCAGTAAAAGGATGCCTGATTATTGTGAATTTTAAGTTCCAAGGCCACAGCACCAGTGGTTTAGCTCATTGATGTGTGTTTCGTACATGTACAATCCACTCAGAATGAACTGCTAAGCAAAAATGGCAATAAGTCAATAACGTTTGGTAATTACACTTTGTGTTATATAACATCACCTTTGGTGTATGCTATGAAAAGTTTCAAAAAAGTGCAAACTCACATTTTATATCCCCCCCCCCAGACTATTCCCCACTCTGACCTTTTACTTCTTCTCACCTGCCTATTACTTACCCCTGTGTCCCCCCACCCTCCCCTTTCTCCTATGGCCCAGCTCTCCTCTCCTTTTAGATTCTTTTTTCACTAGTCCTTGACTTTTCCCACTCAACTGGCATCACCTATCACCTTCCAGCTTGCCTTTCCTACCTCCACCACCCCCAATCTTTTAATTCAGGCATCTTTTCCCTGCCCTCTTAGTCCTGAAGAAGAATCTTGGCTTGAAGCGTCAACTGTCTGTTCATTTCCATAGATGCTGCCTGACCTGCTGAGTTGCTCCAGCATTTTGTGTGTGTTGCTTCATATTTTATATGCTATAGAGAATGGAATTTTGTAACACAGAGGAGGTTATTAAATGTTTGTTCGATGTTCCAAAATTAGCTTGGTCGTAGAGTCATACACATTGGAGAAAGGCTACCCTCTTGCTGTGCGAACCACCAAGCATCCATTCACACTCATTCCACATTAATTTTCTCCATCAACTTCTCCATATTTCTACAATTTACAGTGGATATTTAACGCAGGACTTTGGGGCGTGGGAGTAAACAGGTCCACTCAGACAAGATCAAACCTGCAGCGAGAAGCAGTGAGGCAGCTGTGCTATAGTGCTACTCTTAATCCCACTCAAATGTCACTGCCAAACACATCTTTACCATCCTACCACCAAACACATCCTTACCTCCCCTCCATAATACACTTTCCACAGGAATTGCTCCCTCCAGAATTCCCTTGTCCATTCATTTCCACCCCCACTAATGTCCCATCTGGCACAAGCGACAGAAATTTTACACCTGCCCATTCACCTCCTCCCTTATCTCGATTCAGGGCACCAAACAGTCCTTCCAAGTGAGGCATCACTTCACCTACAAATCTGTTGGCACCATCTCTTGCATCCAGTGACCCCGATGCAGCCTTCTCCACGGTGGTGAGACCCAATGTCAATTGGGGAACTGCTCTGTTGAGCACCTCCGTTTCATCCACCAGAAGAGGAATTTCCCAGAGGACAACTATTTTAATTCCTATCCCCTCTCCTGTTCTCACATGTTGGTCCATGGCCTCCTCTTGCCATGATAAGTGCGCTCTCAGGGTGAAGAAGCAATAGCTCATATTCCGTTTAGTTACCCTCCAACCTGATGGCATGAATATCAATTTAGCCTTCCAGTAATTTTCCCTCTCCTTCTATTCCCTACTCTGTCCTCTTACTTCTTCTCACCGGCCTATCACCTCCTCCTGGTGTCCAGCCTTTTCCCCGTTCTCCCATGGTCCACTCTCCTCTCCCAACAGATTCCTTCCTCTCCAGCCCTTTACCTTTCCCACCCAGCTGGCTCGCTAATCCTACTCCCCCTTCCGCCCTTTTTTATCCTGGTGTCTTCCCCCTTCCTTTCCGGTTCCGATGAAGGGTATCAATCTAAAATGTCAACTATTTACATATTTCCACAGTTTCTGTGTTCCTCCAGCATTTTGTGTTTGTTGCTCTAGATTTCCAGCATCAGTAGAATCTCCTAGCTTCATCCCATTCAGCTGTTCTTTCCTCAAAAACCACTGGAACAATCCCTTTTAAAAATCCAATTAGCCTTCACTACAACTTATTTTTAAAGGAACTGTGGTTTGTAGCTGAATCAACCTCAAAGTCTATTATGCCTTTTAATTCTCTGGATCCTGACCTAATGATCTCAGAGTTCCAATGGGCAAATTCCAATATAATCTATAAACAGCTTGGGTGCTTTGTGTAAAATAATGGGAAGTCATAAGACTTGGAATTTCCTGAATTTCAAACATGCAGACATGTTAAGTCTCAAACATTTTCTGTTCTGGGGATGCTGACATTGACTTTAGAAATACTTTCCCTTACAAAGTTCCTTTCAAGAGTCTCATTCAGCCACATAGGTTAAAAGCAAGTGCTGACTTCAGAGAATTTCTCAACTTGAATTTGCAAGGTCTCCTACTCCTGCGTTTTTGGTTTTCACCCTAGAATTATTGTAGTCTATCTCCATTCACCAGCAACATCTTCGCTCTGGTAGTGTGATGAAACACTCTCTTGATTTGGTGATGTGCTTTGCCACCAAGGAGAATGAAATATCGACTACCTTTTGAATGATAATTTCTTCCACAGAATCCAGATTGTGTGAAATTATGGGCATATCCCTCCCCATCACTAACACTAACCACAGAAAGTGCATTGCCTATCAAAAATCCCATCCAGACCATGCCATCTTTTCACAATCCATCAGTTAGGAGATACGGAAGCCTGAAGTCCCACATCACCAGCTTTAGGTACAGATACTTCCCTTCCCTTGAACCAAACAGAAAGAAAGATAGATCGATAATCTTTATTTGTCACATCTATAATGAAACATACAGTGAGATGTGATGCTTCTGTCAACAACCAACAAAGTCCGAGAATGTGTTGGGGCGCTATGCTTTCACTGCCAACCTAGCATGACCACAACTTACTTATCCTAACCCATAGATCTTTGGAATGGGGGAGGAAACTGGAGCACCCGGAGGAAACCCACTCAGTCACGGGAAGAACGTACAAACTGCTTATAGACAGTGGTGGGAATTGAATTCCAACTGCTGGCACCGTAAAGTGCTGCATTAATCGCGATGCTACTGCGTCACCTCTAAAGCCTAATTGTTACAGTTTAGCAACACTAATGATCACCTTGCACTAAAATAGCCTTTATTTTTGTTTTAATTCTGATTTCCTGTAAAATTTGTGTTTTATATATGATTAATTTGTTTTTATTGTGAATTCTCCTTATATGATGCTATGCAGCTGCAAGTAAGTTTTTCAGGCACCAGTGCCTACATGCACTAGTCCACATGACAATTAATTCACTTTTCACTCTGTAAACACATCACGTTATGCAGGAGGGAAAGCAAAGACAAGTCAACACATTATGTTGTTTTCTTTATCCACCAATGCAGCTGAGCATTTCCAGCAGTTTTTTCAAAAAAAAAAATTCTGTTACATACTAATAAGGAAGTCCTTGCAGGAAATTTTCAATCTAAGATGTGATGCATATATTGCACAAAAAAATTGAAACCTGAATTTCGTAAATACAAGGGCAAAAAGCAATCTCTAATGCAGAAAGGTGCAAAATACCCTAAAACTCAAAATTGTCCATTCCCTATATCCCATTCAAGATCAAGCTTTTTCCTTCCTGCGGCACGGGAGCACCAGAGTCCGCGCTGTCAAACCATCAGCAGGAGTGGAACTGATCGTTGCTAAATGCCTGCTCCTTAACTTATATAAACAAAGTCATTTCCAATCACCTCCATTCCTCCCAGCCCAATCAAAGACTGGAATTGATCAAAGCTACAGCTGATCATGTACAGAGAGCCTCAAGAGCTGAACTCTTGAAAAATCAAAATAAGTCCCATCCACATCACGTAGAATCATAAGAAATGTGACAGTAGCTGAGAATAGACCATCACAATCACACAAACTGTTTCCAAATTCGGAGCACACCACTGAAAAGAATACCGAGTTCAAAACATTTTAGACCAGTACTCCCTATTATACTTAAAGACAAAAGGAAATGTCAGGCAAAGCCCCAGGTGGGAATAGATGTCTGCTTATTGGTGGCAGTAATTGGCAGAAGTTGTATCAGACTGACAGCACTAGGTTACTGACAGCGACTTCCTTTAAATAAATGCAAACTCAGAAGTTTCTAAGCAAGCAAAACTCACGATTTAACAGCCTATTAAGCTCCTTGGAAAGCTGTCCGAATTGTCACTTAAAGTCTGCACCATCACCCCCAGAACATTAGGCTTTTGAAACACAAGCCAAGCAAAGTTGGAGAGTGGAAGAACCATTGGTGACGGCTTGCTATAACTCTGTGTTCCTCAAACTTTTTAGGAAAACATGCGTGGGCAGGCATAAAGGATGCTGCAAGGACATGACTTGAAGCACTGACATTTTGGCAGTATTCCAGGCAGACTGCAGAATAGCCTGAGGAAACCAGTTCTGACAACTGCTAGGGTTATCATTGGTATCAATGTGTGCAACCCATTGACATCAAAGCTGTTGACTCTGGGATTGCTATTGACACAAAGGGTACAAACCAATAATTTCTCAATAAAACCTACTGTTATGAAACTTCAAATAAATAGAACAATTTGCTCTAACTTTAACGGATGTACCACTTCTCTCCAAATGACCAGTGCTTGCATGTAAATCTGACAGTGCACACCGACATTAAGCAGTAGAACAGCAGAGAGAAGACCGTTCCAGCTCTTTGAGCTGTGCTGCTCAGGCAATGCCACAACCCCATTAACCCTAACCTAGTCACGGGACAATTTACAATGACCAATTAACATAGCCGGTGTGCCGCTGGACTGTGGGAGGAAACCGGAGAACCCGGGGAAACCCCGCACATTCCAAGGGAAGGACGTACAGAACAGAATGCCACGAGCTGTAACAGTATCGTGCTAACCACAATGCTACAAAGACAAATAGAGACAATGATAGTCAAGCAGGTTCTGCCCTTACTTTATTCCCATACATACAGATTTTCATAGTAATTCACCAGGCAGCTATTAACAATGACAACTACCAGAAATGATTATTCTCCCCCACTCAAGAACACTAGGATAACCCCCTTCCCAGGCTCCTTCACCTCACATACCCTCAAGGCGAAATTAATTTATTCAAGTCTGATCAAAAGACAATCCATAATCTTACTAGTCCTTGTGGTCTTACTCGTTAGATAAGGGAGATGCTCGTGTGGCTTCAATGAGATTTTTAAGTTTGGTGTTGCTGATACCTGTATCCCTTTGTTTTGACCAACAGAACAAAATCTCAAGAACAGAATTAATCTTTCCCCTCTCTTATCCCAATAAATTAACATAGAACATTATAGCATATTAAAAGCCCTTTATTATGCCAACATTTTAACTTATGCTAAGATCAAGCTAACCCTTTCCTTCTACATAGCTCTCCATTTTTCTATCATCCATGTGCCTACTTAAGAGTTTCTTAAATGCCCCTAATGTACCTGCTTCTACCTCCACCGCTGACTGAGAGTTCCATACCCTGCCTCTGACATCCCACCTATAATTTCTTCCAATCATCTTCAAATTATGCCCGCCATATTAGCCATTTTAACATGGGAAAAATTCTCTGGTTGTCCACTTGATCTACACATCATCTTGCAAACCTCTCAAATCACATCCTACCATCCTTTGCTGCAAAGAAAAAAGCACTAGTTCATTCAACCTAACCTCATAAGACATGCTCTCTATTGCAGCATTCTGGTAAATCTCCTCTGCACCCTCTCTAAAGCTTTCGCATCCCTCCTATAATGAAATGGCAAGAACTGAACACAAAATACCAAGAGTGGTCTAACCAGATTTTATAGAACTGCAATTGGTAACACATTTATTTTCTTAAAGGCCGAAAACTTCAGCTGTAGTTCAGAGGTTAAAATCTAATTTGAGCCAGAAGGGTTTGTGTTGTATTCCAGGCTGACACTCAGAGTGCTGAAATGTTAGAAGGATCAGAATTTTCTGGGGGAATAGTCGATAAAGCAAGCAAAACATTCAAAGGTCTCACAGCGCTGCTCCCCTTTGACCAAAATCACCCAAAGGAACAAACGTGGGATTCTGCATTGCACAGGCTGGGTACCACATTCTTTCAGAGTGCTTATGGACATCCTAAGTTGTAGGAGTGATTTATCTTATCATTTCTGAAATGCATCCTGTCAAACACTTAAGTATTATCATGAGATTGATGGGACATAATAACAGGGAGAAAGTTACCCAAAGGAAAATGTGGGACAGAAAAGGTAAAAAGCATTAAATTGGTATTGAGACTGAAATACTATTAAAATGCAACAAAGATTTTCATAAAGCTGAAGAGCTATGAAAACACTGATTCCCTATTAGCTTACATCTTACAGAAGAGCAAGAAAGTCAATAAATCATATCTTATTTATTTATTGATACAGTGTGGGTTCATCCTCGAGCCACATGGCCCCAGCAACCACACAACCCTGATTAACCCTAACAGGACTACTCACCATGACCAATTAACCTATCTGGTACATCTTTGGACTGCGGGAGGAAACTGGAGCACCCGAGGAAAACCCATGTGTTCCACAGGGAGGACATACAGAGACTCCTCACAGAGGAGATTTTATAGTGTTGCACTAAACACCTCACTACCATTGCGCCCACCACAACTCCTTATCCCTACAATATAGCAACCTACTTTCATTTTTATTTGAAAGATAACCTTTAAGCTGGAACTTGATCCTGTGCATGACATGACAATCAGTAGTGAAATAAATCTTTTAACCCTCCTGGCAGTTATTGATTGGAGCCATCAGATAACCCTGTCTCTACAAACTGGACTGCTCCCTTAAGAGGTTTAATGGGCAAACTTTGTAACTTGTATCTGATACAATACTGCAAATATCCTTGAGCTATAAACCCAATTCGCCAGTGCGTAATTAACTTCTTCTAAATAGTGACACCCAGTCTAATATTTCTCGTGCCTGAGATAAATTAAAACAGTTCAGCATTCTAGTCGCCATCAGTAATACATTAAACACACATATTTAAGTGGACGGGCACGAAGGTGATTTTGCAACTAATGTGTGTAACGGCAGCAGAGCAATCCCCAAGACTCCACAGCCAGGTTTTTCTTCAGTGGGAACTTAATACCATGTTAGTAAAATTTCCATTTTGTGGTCATATGAATGGAAATGAATATATTGTCATACAAGCTGTCCAGGAGAAATGATTAGGTGATTATATTAAAATAGATAAATATGTTGGAGAGACAAAGTCTCTGACTTCATCCTTCAGATGGGAAGTCTAATCTTTGGAAATGTAGACATGGAAGTTAATGATTTTTCTGACTAGTCAAATTTGAGGGTCAGAAAATCATGTGCTTCATTTACCTGCATTTCTTGTAAGTGAAAGACACCGTCAGGAAAATAGAAAAGTCATTTAACTCAGTTCAATCCCTCCCATTATGAACAAGTACAGTTGCTATGTCTGGTTTAATTTTTTCTTGGAGGTTATATCACATCACATTGTCAGTCTTCTACATTCCATGTCCAAGTATCACCAAGCCCAGACAATACCTTTTACATTTTTGCTGCATACAATGAAAATTATGTGATATATACTTCAATGAAAATAGACAAAATAAGTTTTATGTGTAATATCAAAATAAATAACTACCTTTGTTATCATTTGACAGTATCACCACAATGAGAAACAGCAATGATAATTAACTTCTAATGGAAAGACCGATGCCCTTGAATGTAAAATCCTACAAAACTTAGTGGATATGGCCCAGTCCATCATGGATAAAGCCCTCCCAACTATTGAGCACATCTACATAGACTATTGTCACAGGAAAACAACACCCATTGTCAAGGACACCCATCACCAGATCATGCTCTCTTCTCACTGCTGTCATCAGGAAGAAGGTACAGGAGCCTCAGGACTCACACCACCAGGTTCAGGAACAGTTATTTCCCCAATCATCAGACTCTGAGCCAAAGGACATAACTTCACTCAACTTCGCTTGCCCCATCATTGAAATGTTCCTAAGACCTATGGACCCACTGTCAAGGACTCTTCATCTCGTGTTCTCAATATTTATTGCTTCTTTATTAATTATTATTTCTTACTTTGCAGTTTACTGTCTTTTGTACGCAGTTTCAAGCCCAGTTGGTGCAGTCTTTCACTGCTTCTGTTACGATTGTTGGATTTATTGAGTATGCCCACAAGAAGTCGACCTCAGGGTTGCATGTGGTGACATATATGTACTTTGATAATAAATTTTCTTTGAACTTTGAAAACTTGAGCATTCAGCTTTTTACAATACACGGCTGGTTAAAACCAGATGAAAGTCTAATTTTGAATGCACAGATGGTTAAAAATAATAAAACTAAATGCAAACGTAATTTTGTTTACTGACCAACACACGAGCTCTAAGTCTAGTTTCAGAGAGAAGCACTGAATCTGCCTGAACCCAGGATGAAACTACATTATACAACCACAAACATCACGGGCTGATGCGATCTCTGTCTCTGGTTTGTATTTCACGCCTTCTTTCCTCTCCCAGCTTATCTTCTCTTCCTTGCTTCCTAACTCCACAATCATTGCTTTCACTCTCTTCTTTCTCAAGTTCCTCTTCACCGAATTCCCAGATAATTTCTGTTAACCGTCCTGCCCATGGTGATCATTGGAAGAAAAATTGCACTCTCTGGCTCTGTACTCATCAACCCAGTTTTAAATCTGGTTCAACAAATCAACTTCAGTGAAAAATAAAATTGGCCAGTATGCATAAACAGGCCTCGGGACTGCAACCACCCCACTTGCACAGCTCAGCAAAGATTAACATCAAGGCTTCATTCCAAGGGTATAATGAATATTGATGAAAATCAAATTCAGCAAAGCTGCTGGAGAAGAAAAATAATAACTGCAAGGATAATCTCCCAATGATTTAACAATCAATGTTTTAAAGGCAAAACATCAATTTTGCTTTAATACAATGAGTATCTTAGTGGGAAAAATAGGCACAAATTCAAGCTGTATTGTACGAGAGAAAGGAATAACTATAGGTGTCACCCAGGATCAGTAATTACACAGCATGTCTGCAGGCTTTTTTCAAATAGAGTTCTTAGCATAACATCTTCCAGCACAACAATGCAATAAAGATGAGGTGGTGCTCCCTTTGTTAATTTGGATTGAACATCTATTAATCCAAACTATAATTAAATCATATAATAATTTGGATTCATCATCTGTTTATTCCCCCCCTCCCCATTGGATGAAATAACCTATGGTCATAACCACTGAAGAGGAGATTTCCTGCCTAAAATCCACATTTAACTAATATTATGAAAATCAGTTATCTAGTCATTTAGCACAAAAAAGGAATTTGCAGAACCTAATTCTGAAGCAATTTTTATAACTACATTTCAAATGCTCTTCTGTAGCTCCAAAATGCTTTAAAATGCTGTAAGAGTGCCACAAAACTCCAAGTTCAGTCTGTAGATAACCGGTATTTACATACGTAATAGCATTAAATGACAAAGGGGGTTGGATAGAGGGCAAGAATACTCACAACACTAGGAATCCCACTCATCTTTATGATTTATATGAAAATATTTAATTAGATTTCACTCTTTTTATTGAAGTTTATTAAATTTGGATGTACAATTTTATTATCGTTACAAGATTTGATTGCCTCGTCTGAATGAGCTTTGGTTTGGTTTGTCCCAGGAGAAAAACATTTCAAAGTTCAAAGTACATATAAATTATACAACCTTGAGATTTGTCTGCTTACAGGCAGCCACAAAACAAGAAACCCGAAAGAACCCAATTTAAACAAAAGACCAACACCCAATGTGCAGAGAGAAAGAGAGAAAACAAATCAAATCAAATCATGCAGCGAATAAAGCAAGGATCAGCATTCAGAATGAAATGGAGTCTATAAACCTGAAGCCAGAGTGGTCCCATAATGTCAGTCTCAGGCCATCACCGAAGCAAATCACTGCGAAGCTCGCAGACACTAAGCACAGAACAGCCTCAGCGCCGGGGAGAGTGGAGTCAAATGTCGCAGAGCAGAACTGGCTCAACCCTCACCTCTGGTTCTAACACCTTGTCTTTTCAGTCCACCTGGCCCGCTGTTTAAATTGTCCAAGCACTGGGTCGTCCCCCGAACTCAGGCCCGAGCTTCACGGCAGAGATGTCATCTAGGCTGCCTCTGGCCCATACTTGACCTTTCCAAATCAACATTTCCAACAAAGGGAAACATTTCAGCTCCCATCATTGGGCCTGAAATTCAGTATCGATTTCTTTTGCCTTGGCACAAGTTTGGTGCTTCTTTTCTAGGAATGTGGCAGAAAATAACAGCAAACACCTGTTAAGTATTTTGGGAGGTTTCTCAATTTATCACTTGAGTCATTGACAACATTATTAGCCTGCTTGCTAAATTGGAAAACTGCTGGGGGAAAATTCAAATCTGGGGGGCAGTGGATGATATTCAGGGCACTGAACTAAATTAAGCAAGTGTTTCACTTAGGAGTATGAAATTTCAATGACCTTGGTAATGGTGCAGCCAATGGGTCAGAATAGCTGCATATGAATGGAATGATCCTAAGGCTAGGAATCTGAGTTTGACAATGACCTTGAGTTCAACTTGTCAGTGCTGACTAGACATGAGAGAGAGCCTGTTATTCTAGTTGCTGATCTCCATGTCTCTGCCTTGGTAAACGTCATCGTCTGTAGGAGCTGCTTGGAGAGGCTAAGCCAGTGTGAAGCTCTTTCATTACGAATCTTTCTGACTCCTCTCTCAGACATCTTCATCCTACTCATCTGAGACTATGGTCCAGTTTTAAGCCTCAGTGGCAACAAATAGCTACTACATTCTGAAATGGTAGTGGAGGTCAATAGAGCTCAGTGGAGACTGGGAGCAAGTTCCAGACAAGTTCCAGAGCGTCATAGGGTAAAGTACTTATCGTGCAAGTCAACCTGAGACCATACTGTTGATACCTACATTTTCAAAATAGATTTGATGAATAAAAGACCAATAAAAGGCGAGCTTTGGTAAACCACAATTCACTTTCACTTCATAATGCAGAAGAAATGGCTGCCCTTAGCCTCTCTCTGGTGCTCCTCCCCCCCTTATTTTCTTCCTTAGCCTCCTGTCTCTTACGTCAATCAACTTCCCATCTCTTTACTTCATCCTTCCCCCTCCAGGTTTCGCCTAACACCTTGTGTTTCTCTCTCCATTCCCCAGCTTTTAAGTCTACTCCCTAGCTTTTCTCTCCAGTCCTGCCAAAGGGTCTCAGCCTGAAACATTGACTGTACTTTTTTTCCACAGGTGCTGCCTGGCCTTGAGTTCCTCCAGCATTTTGTGTGTGTTGCTGGGATTTCCAGCATCTGCAGATTTTCTCCTGTTTGTGATTGCCCAATCTTGCGAACTGACAACAGAAACCTGGTACATATATTTACATAATTGACCCCAGGATGCCCGTCAAATTCTCAGAGAGATGTGAAATTCCCCAGAGTCGACCACTGCTGCATTGCATACTGGGAAAAAAATCTGATTTTCAATCTCAAAGTTGATCAAACTTGTGAATGGAATAGAAAAGCAAACTAAATAGTGCTTTGAAATGATCTGCAAAATCTCAATCATTCACATTGGTGTTACTTAAGTTGTGCAATGCCCCTTGCTAGTAATGCCTTTTTGATTAACGTCAGGTCACTTTTTTTTAATATGTAGCCCAAGTGATTCACAGCTCCATATTACAAATATTAATTGATATTTTGCTGCTTTGTGTTGACACATCACTCATCTGAACAGTTTTCTTTCACAGAGTAGGTGTCTCTAATTCCAAATATCTTAAACTTTGCTGGTCTTGCACTGTGTCAGAAAGCAGCTTAATTGACAATATAAAAGTGACCATGCAAAAGTGACCTAAGCCTTCCTTTATATATCCAAGCTCCATTTGTTGCAAGAATTTATACTTTACATATGAAGAGATAAATTGGGCACACTTTCCGATGAGGTGACAGGAATAGAAAACTAGGAACAGTTGTGGTGGATAAACTGGTAAAGACTAATTTCACCACAGAGTGAATCAGTAACAGGAGTGAATCACTTTATCATTCAAGTACAAAAGAAGTTGTTTGTGTATTTTGTTTTAAAATATGGAGAGACCCACCTGAATTTCTGCTGCACAACAGGATTACTAGCCCTTGGTCTTTCCAAATTTTTGCCTTATTATCTCCGTTCTTAGAGGTAACATACTATGGCAGGGTTGGAAAGCTGACTATATTGGATCAACTTCCTATTATACAATCTTATTCCTGGTTCCCCTCCCAAATCTTCCAGCAGCTCCAATATTCAAGTCTACTTGTCATTGCATACAATATATCACTACCATCCAAATTCAATGTCATCAAGGCTTTGCATTTGCTTTTTACCATTGCAGCTATGTCCATGATCTTTAATTATTTTAACCATTTCATTGCCAATGAACAAAATCTTGCCACTTACTATAAATCTGCTTCACCTTTCATTGAAATCATGGCTAATCTGCAATATCACTACCACTGGCTTTCTTCTCAAGTTAAATTTGCTCCAACAGTTTATTCAGTTAGTTCTCCATCACCCCATCAGAATCCAAACATATTAAGTCATTCAGTTAGTTTTCCAACAGATAGGATATTTGATCTCTTTTCTTTCCAGTCTGTCTTTCTTTCTTTCTGCTCATCCACATACTTACTTCCCTCAGTTTTCTACTCTTAATAAGAGGCACTCCATCAGTCAGGATCAACCATGGATATTGGATCTTAACTGTCTACATGATACACAAGCCAGGGCAGTATGACATGGAGAGCAAGCTATTCCCCATGCAGTAGGTTCCCCCCCCCCCCCTCCATGGAGCCGATGAATCCAAAGAAACGGCATCAGTGGCGTTGCAGGAGTTGCAATTCACTGTTGACCTCAAAGTAGGACTGCCTTAGGAACTCCATCTCTGGGTTTACTCCCAAAGCCTTCCCCACTGTGGGTAAAGCAGCAAGGCTGCATCCACTATTAAGGACCTCCAGCACCATGCCCTTTTCTCACTGTTACCATCAGGTAGGAGATACAGAAGCCTGAAAGTGATTCAGGAACAGCTTCTTCCCCTCTGCCACTTGATTCTTAAATAGACATTATCTTTGGACACTACCTCACTTTTTAAAAAATATACAGTATTTCTGTTTTTGCACTTTTTAAAATCTATTCAATATACATAATTGATTTACTTATTTATTATTTTTTTATATTTTGTTGTTATTATTATTATTATTATCATCATCATCATCATTATTATTCTCTCTGCTAGATTACGTTTTGCATTGAACCGCTACTGCTAAGTTAACAAATTTCATGTCACATGCTGGTGATAATAAACCTGATTCTGATTCTGATTCTGAAAAAGATTCTGGAGGTTTGAGATCAGTGTTTACCTTCTCCTAGAAGAGTTGCCAACCTTGGCTGATGACACCATCTGACAGAAGCAAATGGTTTAAAGTCACCAGTAACCTACATTTGCCCCTTCTCCTGTCAGTAGAAATGGTTCCACTGGACTCAATCGCTAAGCTACTGTTATGGTCCGGTCTGGAGCGCACATTGCAGTCATCCCTCCTGTCACCTTTAAGCCGAATAGGATAATCTTGGCTTAAGAAAGTGCACCTGTTGTCCATCAGCTGGCAGGTGGATATAAGGGACTCTGGGACTGTGCCTAGTTGCGGGGGGGGGGGTTGTCCTGTTTGGCTTGTATGAGCTGGTTTGCCATGTTCTGAGGTGTTTTGTCTGATTGGCTCTGTTTGTTTTGGTTGTCCTGGCTTGGAGGGCCCATGGCTTCATCCCCAAGTTCTGTGAGTCACCCTGGACCAAGTTCTCTCCTGATCCCTTGCCTCCATTGGGTAGCAGGCTGGACTGCTGTTGCCTGGTGGGGGGGACTCTGTCCCCTTCCTACCCCTCACCTCTGATGGGTTGTGCCTGCTACCTGCCCAGGTGTCCTGTGTCTTGCCTGGGCCTCTGTGTTCCTGCCTGGGAGGTGGCCCTGCCCAGGAGTATGTGGCCCATCCTGAGGTCTCTGCCCCTTCCTACCCCATGCTCCCTGTGGGTTGTGCCTGCACCTGCCCAGGTGTTCTACATCTTGCCTGGGCCTCCATGTTCCTGCCTGGGAGATGGCGCTGCCCAGGAGTTATGCAGCCATGCAGGGGGCTCTCCTGCCTAGACACAGACTCTGTGACCCAGCCTAGCCACGAACTCACTCTGAACCCCAGGATTACCTAGCATGCCCTGTCTCTTTTGCACGCCCTGGTCTCCCCATCTGGTTCTATCCTTTAGTTATTCCTGTCCTGCCCCTAGTACTTCAGTGCCTGCATCCTGCACTTGGGTCCAGCCTCCTGTCCCCTTGTGACAGCTACATGTGAAGGCCAGGAGATGGACTTGGTTGTCAGAGCCTATTTGAGATGCATGCCATTGGGAGCATTTAATAGACAGTGTGAGCTTATCCCCATTACCACTCCTAGCTATAACAGCCTTAAGGAATAAGTTGACATATCAGGAGTCTTGATACATTTTTATTGATTACAGATGCTGACATCCTCCAGCAGTTCTTACTGATATTAAACAATAATTAAAGCCCAAATTTTGTAATTTTTCCGATGGTTGTCCTCTGGTGCTTGTTTGTATACTTGTGAGGCTGACAATAAACTCTATTGCTAAATCTCACTGTTTCCATTCACACATGGAAATGTCATTTGTTAATCCTAAGTACATTTAATTTTCCACCAAGTATTTATTCTAATTGATCTATAGATAAAATATTTTGGGTAAAACTCAGTTGATTGCCCCAGTCACTTGTATTAGTCTTTATAACTCATCATTTCAGGGCATCATTCAGAAGGTGCAGGGTAGATACATGCCAAGAATGAAGAAGTATTCTAAAGAGATACGACAAGGGAAGTCATAGACAGCATAAAAGCAAAAGAGGGAGAAAGAGAGACAGTATAATATTGCAAAATTCAGTGGGAAGTTAAAGGATTGGGAAGCATTTAAAAACCAAAGGTAGGAAACTAAAAAAAAAAAGATATAAGGAGAGAAAAGATGAAATTTGAAGGCAAGATAGCAGAAATTTCTTCAGATATTTAAAAATAGAAGTGAGAGTGGATATTGGACTGCTGGAAGTCCTTAGAGAGGCAGTAATGAGTGGACAAAGAAATGGCAGACTAACTTAAGCATCTTGTGTCAGTCTTCACTGTGGAAGATATTATCAGTATACCAGAAATTTGAGAGTGTCAAGGGGCAGAAGTGAGCCTTGTGGCTAACACTAAGGAGAAGGTTCTTGGGAAGCTGAAAGGCTGAAGGTAGATAAGTGATCTGGACCAAATTGCTCTGGTCTTTACTCATTAGAAGAATGAGGTGAGATTTGAAACTCATCAATCTATTGAAAGGCCCAGATAGAGTGCATGTGGAGAGGATGTTTCCTATAGTGGGTGAGTCTAGGACCAGAGGGTACATCCATAGAGGGACATCCATTCAGAACAGAGATGGGGAGTAATTTCCTTATCCTGCGTGTAATGAATCCATGGAATACATTGCCACAGATGACAAGTCATTGAGTGTATTTAAAGTGGAGGTTGATAGATTCTTGATTAGTCAGGATGTCAAATATTACAGGGGGGGAAGGCAGAAGAATGGAGTTGAGGGGGATAATAAATCAGCCATGTCAGAATGGTGTAGATTGGCCAAATGGCCTAATTCTGCTCCTATGTCTTATGGTCTCATTACTCTCTTTGGCTGACACAACGTAAATTATCCAGGCCAATAAAATCCAGATGTCATTGAAACCCTGTTAAAAAACCTTCCTTCAATGATTCTTCAATCAATACAGTTCCTAAAGAGACATTATTTTGCAAATGTCAAGCATTTAGCACCTTGGACAAGGGGGTAGTGCCTTGAAAAATTATTTTGGCACACAATATTAAATTAAATTCTGTGCTCAGCCAGACATCAAAACCCACACAGTCAGGCATTAATAGATAAGTTTCAGTAAGGGTTTCTCTGTGCAGGACAGCAACTATAATCAGCACCAAATGTTTCTGTAATTCATGGTCATCTTAAAACATATATGAATCAGAAAGGTCATTTTCCCACACTCTGTTGCAGTGAACAAACACAATGGCCATTTCTAAATTAGGGAATATAAGAACGATATAACTTGCATGTGAAATTGATTTTCAGATTTTATTCCACCATACATAATTAATTCAAAGTTAACATTAGTTTTACTTGCAGAACCAGGCTTATAACTGAATGCTCCTGAATCATTCATTCGAGTTCCTTTATGTATTTTGCTGGACAATCAGTCTTCCAGTCAAGATAATAAACTTATGCCTCATCTTGACCTTTAGGGAATCACACAAAAAAAAATGGTACGATTGCCAAAAGAATGGGGAAAATCAAAATCCTGCCCAATATTTAATGGCCCGCAACCAGCACTTAAATCAGATGGTTTGGCCATTTATTTTATTCCTGTTATAAGATCCCACTGAACACATATTGAATGACAAGGTTTCCTATAAGAGAGCCTTTTTAATTCATGCTGTATTTTCCCCTCATCTTCTCTCAGATAATTCTTAAAACTGTCCAGTGAGGCATCAGTTTGAAAACTTTCTGAAAGTGCATTCATGCTGCTTTGACTCAATTTGCTTTTCCTATTCAATAAGGTTCAGCCTCTTTAACAGATGGCCACTGCAGCCAGCTTGCTTGGCTTAAACACAGGATACTGTGTTCAAACCTCACCACAGCAGCTGATGACTTAAATTTACTTAGAAATCTGAAATTAAAACAAAATTAATCTTTATTATGGGTTCCCCTAAAACTAACAGGTTTTTGTTTAACAGACACACTTGGTTTACCATTGTCCATTAAATGAAGAAACATGCCATCTGTATGTGGACAGGGCTCTATGTGACTCCGGACCCAAAAATAATCTCCAACGTCACCATGAAAGCCAATTTGTCCAAGGCACTTTGAGATTTACACACAGAATGTATGAGTGCACAAAAACTTGTTTAACGTAACACACCAATTATTAAGCTAATAAGCAATAAGTCTAAAAGAAAATATTATTTATCTATTTGTGTTTTCAGTGCATTCAGGAAATATCTGACATGTCTTACAAGAAATATTTGCCATGCTGCCTCAGAATTAGATTTTTCATTATATGATGTTTCTAAGTGGAGTTTGTTTTTCCCAAATTTTAAACTCTGGTTTGACATCATTGTATCATCTGTCTTTTGATGCTGGATGAGGGTGTCATCATGTAATTTAAGCACAACTGCAGCCATTCTTGATGACATCACCCACATACCATGGGTCAAAGTCCATGATTTGGTCCACTGGAAACTGGATATGTGAAAGAGCACCTTTTACCCTCTCCATAAACACGAAGTAAATGTTTGGAAAAAGCCTGTCAAGGTATTATTGTGTGCCTAATCACAAGTAAATCTCTTATATTAGAGTATCAAGGCTATTGATGGAGCATGGGTTTCATAGAGTTAATACTTGTGGATAATACTGTAGTGTAAAATTAAAATGGAGACATTGCAGTTCTTTTGAGTAATTAACTCTAATGGTACTAAGGGGATCAATCAAATATTCATTTTTGAAATCAAGAATGCAGGCTGCAAAAGATACAGAACTTAACTAAAGCTTATCAATGTTAATGTATCTGCAAAAGATTCATTACTTTCTGAGAGCTGCATGAATAATAAGGGGTAATTTTACTGCATGCTGAAGCAATATGCACAAGATGTACGAACAATTTAATAAATGCATCCCAGGAATAGAAGCAACCCCAGGCTCATTAATGATCTTTTTTGACAATAAGCTCCACTCATTTTGGCAACTTCACTCTCTGGCCTTATCATAGCATAGACAAAAGCAGAAGCTCTCCACTCTAAAGAGAGTCAACGGTTCATATTGAATACTTCCTCTCAAGGCACTACGAGAGCAAGCAGTGCACTCAGGACCACTTCAGCCCATCCATCTGTTGACAGCGCATATTACAACTATTATTCCACCAGCCTCCAGGAACAAGATGATCAGGGCAGCTTGATTCCATCCACCCACCAACAACACAAAACCTACTCAGGACTGCTCTAATTAATCTAGCTTTTGAGAGTAGGTACAGTACAAACTAAACAGTTTCATTCAATCTACCTACTGAGGGCCATGAGGAATCATACTGGAAAATTGATTTCACAATAACATACAAAATGAAATCATAAATAACATCGGAATTTAATTTGGCAGATGAAAAACTTTCAGATTATTGAGGCCATATTTTGTTTGATATCAGATCAGAATGATGTGACCTCAGTGTATGCTAATACGTATTTCACACTTAGGTCAATTCAATTACGTAGATCAGAGATAAGCCATCATTTAAAAAAACTCATTTCTCAAGTGCAGCACTACAACTACAAATTTACAGCTAGAGTTAAAATGAATCAGCTCTATCATGGGCAGTAGCCTCTAGTATCCAGGACATCTTCAAGGAGCAGTGCCTCAAATATGTGGTGTCCACCTTTAAGGATCCCCACCCAGGCAATACCCTCCTCACACTGTTACCATCAGGAAAGAGGTACAGAAGCCTGAAGACACACACTCAGTGATTCAGCAACAGCTTCTTCTCCTTTGGAATGGGTGGAGCATTGGCTGATAGGCAGAAAGCAAAGAGTGGGAATAAAGGGATCCTATTCTGGTTGGTTACCGGTTACTAGTGGTGCTCCGCAGGGGTCGGTGTTGGGGCTGCTTCTTTTTACACTGTATATCGATGATTTAGACTATGGATTAAATGGTTTTGTGGCTAAGTTTGTGGATGACACCAAGATAGGTGGAGGAGCAGGAAGTTTTGAAGAAACGGAAATGTTGCAGAGAGACTTGGTCAGTTTAAGAGAGTGGGCAAAGAAATGGGAGATGAGATACAATGTTGAGAAATGTACGGTTGTACATTTTGGAAATAGAAATAATCGGGCAGATTGTTATTTAGATGGGGAGAAATTTCAAGAAGTACAAAGGGACTTGGGGGTCCTCGTGCAGGATACCCTGAAGATTAACCACCAGGTTGGATCGGCATTAAGGAAAGCGAATGCTATGTGGGCATTCATTTCAAGAGGAATAGTGTATAAGAGTAAGGTGTTGAGGAGGCTCTATAGGGCACTGGTGAGACCTCATTTGGAATACTGTGTGCAGTTTTGGGCCCCCTGTCTTAGAAGGGATGTACTGATGTTGGAGAGAGATCAGAGAAGATTTACGAGGATGATTCCTGGAATGCAGGGGCTAATATATGAGGAGTGTTTGTCAGCTCTTGGACTGCATTCATTAGAGTATAGAAGAATGAGAGGGGATCTCATAGAAACATTTCGAATGTTGAAAGGGTTGGACAGAGTAGATGTGAAAAGGCTGTTTCCCTTGGTGGGTGAGTCCAGGTCAAGAGGTCACAGTCTTAGAATTAGTGGGTACCCATTTAAAACAGAGATGAGGAGAATTTTTTTTTAGCCAGAGGGTCGTGGATGTATGGAATTCATTGCCACATACAACTGTGGAGGCCCAATCATCGAGGGTGTTTAAGGAGGAGATTGATAGGTATCTAATTAGTCAGGGTATCAAGGGATATGGGGAAAAAGCCGGAAATTGGAACTAGATGGGAGAATAGTTTAGCTCATGACGGAATGGCGGAGCAGACTCGATGGGCCGAATGGCCTACTTCTGCTCCTTTGTCTTGTGATCTCTGCCATCAGATTTCTGAATGGACATTGAACCCATGAACACTTCCTCACTACTTTTTTATTTGTTTTAGCACTACTTATTTAATTTAACCCTACTTTTTATATATATACACACACACACACTTACTGTAATTCAGTTTCTTTTCCCTATATTTATCATGTATTGCTTTGTATTGCTGCTGTAAAATTAACAAATTTCATGACAATTGCTGGTGATATTAAACCAGATTCTGAAATTCTGGAATACATGAAAGCTTTCTCAGGGGTTCAGTTTCCCAGCCATTCAATATTAATCCATCTTGACCCTCCAGAGCTGGTCTTACTCTGGAGAATTATCCTGCTCTGAAGACAGTTTATCCACAAAAATTACTATCCTTCTAAGCACTGATATAGACATGATGTGACTGGTCTTTGTCAAACAATTTCAGTGAAGATTGGCCCAAGCAGATTTACTTCTCTTGTTGTGATTTGAGGAAAACTCTCCAGCACAAAGAAAACTATGACCAACTTCAACCTCAGTTGGGACTGTGCGTTTGAGGGTGAGAATGAAAAACTTGACAGGCTAGAAGTGATCGGTTAACTGTTGATGAAATGAGGCGCAGAGTTCTCCTTGACAAAGATTTGACTAGTTCATGTCTGTGCCTGGGGTCAAGGTGAATCCAATTCGTTGGACCCTTCAGGCAGAAGCAACCTCTTACTTCATTCGCAAAATCCCAAAAATCCATCAGTCTTGTCCGGGAATAGAGTTGACAAACAAGCAACAGTTTGATATTGCTGTGGAGAGTTCTGAAGAAATGCAACCTGCTGAGCAGCTTCTCTCCTCAACATGAATGAAGTTGACGGGTTTTTTAATGATACATTGGTGGTTTCACAATCACCATTGCCAATATTAGCTTCTTCTTGTCATTAGCTGCTGTCAGAGTTTCTCTTTGGCTCTTGATCCTGATTGTGAGGAACATAACTAAAGCTGCGGAAAATCAGAATCAATAAATGTCTGTGTGCTGCAATCTCCACCTTTGCGTTGTCAGCAAAGCTTCCCCCTCCTTTTAATCAATGTCGTATAAGCAGTGAGACCCAAGCATTGATCCTGCTCAGATGCATCATGATGTGGCAACTGCTCTGCCTGAGATGTGAGGAACTGCGGTCAGTCGTGGACGCAGCTCAGCACATCATGGGAAAAAGCCTCCCTTCCACAGACTCTGCCTATACTTCTTGCTGCCTCAGTAAAGAAGCCAAAAATAATCAAAAAACCTTTCCAACCCTGAACATTCCCTCCTCTCCCCCTCCCAAACAGAGGACACGAAAGCACACACCACCAGGCTCAAGGACGGCGTCTATCCTGCTGTTATAAGGTTATTGATTAGCCTCCTTGTACGATAAAAATGGACTGCTAATTTCACAATCTACCTTGTCTTGGCCTTGCACCTTAATGTTTGCCTGCACGATGCCTTCTCTGTAACCATAACGCTATGTTCCTCAGTCTGTTACTTCAATCCCCTTGAACTACTTTAATGCTCTGATGTGATGAGATTTATTTATTTATTGAGGCAGTATGGAGTAGGCCCCACCAACCTTTCAATCTACACTGCACAGCAACCCACCAATTTAACCCAAGCCCAATCACAGGACAATTTACAATGACCTCTCAGCCTACCAACCGGAATACCTTTGAACTGTGAGAGAAACCGGAGCATCCGGAGTGAACCCACGCAGTCACGGGAGAACATACAAACTCCTTACAGGCAGTGTCGGGAAATGAACCTGGGTCGCCCGTACTATAAAGCGTTGTGCTGATCACTATGCCATCGTGCCATGCACAGTCTGAATGGATGGCATGCGAAGTTTTTCACTGTACATCCATACATGTGACAATAATAAACAATTTACCCATTCCCTCCTGAGAGTAAACTGCTCGCTCCCACTGTTCTTGCAATTTGCATATCTTGCATTCTTGTTGGTGACAAGCTACTGCTAGTTCAATAAGTAACATAGCAGATTGCCCAGCAAATTTGAAGGAATTAAGTAGGATTAGAACTGAGTGGAGGCTATCTGTGCTTACACACTGGGCTGGGATACAGGTCAGGAGTTTAATTTAAAACAAACAAGCCAAGCATGAGCATGCATTCTTAAGAGACTTTCTATATTCCTCCACTATCTTACAACCTAAACTAATCTGTCAGCTCACAATTCAATCCCATTACGCTACTAATTCTTTTTTTCCCTGAAACCTCTTTCTGTAAGGGTCACTCATGACCCCAAGTGCAAGAATCAGAGAGACTTCGGCAACTCAAACAAAACAAAAGATTTATTACAGAAATTAGCCAGCAAATCCTACAAAAACTCAGGCAAACTTTATAGAATCTTGGAGAACTGAAATCACTCACACTACACAGAAGAACTCTGTTTGACTTTCAACCGTCAGGAATCCACAACAACTGAGCAAAGAGGGGTTGGCATGCCCCCCCCCCACCCTGAAAACACACCCGGAGCACGTAGGATTTCAGGGCAAACCAGACAACATGTGTCCAGTCAAAGCAATACCTGTCAAAGACAACTACAATGCAACACATTGAAAATATGTGCTAATTAAATTACCCCAAATTGAATAAAAGAGATAAATACAAAGAAAATTTAACAATCCCCATGATCCCAAATGAAACACCTGCAACACAAAGTGAAAAACCAGAGCTGATCCATAGACTAATGATTAGACATACAACACTGCACGCCCACAAGGTGAGATAATGTAGTCCACATACGACCTGATAAAAATCTCTTCTTTTTCTTTTAAAACCGACCCCTGGTCGTGACACCCCTTCAACTCGACTCCAGATTCTATCACCCGCCCACATGAGGAACAATTTTCAACAGCCAACTAATCTACCAACCTGCTTGATTTTGGGGTTCTCTCTGACACAGGAATACACGCACACTTCAAGCAGACGGCATCTGAGGTCCGGACTGAACCCGGGAGTGGAGCTCTATGAGCCGCTCTGAAGACAGAGAATGGCAAAGCCATGATCGAATGGTGGAGCAGACTCGATGAGCCAAATGGCCTAATTCTGCTCCTGTGTCCTTTGGTGAAATATTGAACTACTCCTCAAACATGTTGCTTTCAGAAAAGGTCAGTAAAATGCTTTGTTGTGTCTATTGTTTAACCACATGCAGTGATTCAGCTCTATTGATGCATGCACCTTAGATATTAAAGAAGCTTTCATCTAAAAACTATAATTTGGGAAACTGAAAATATAGTTGACGTCAAATACTCCAGGATCTTCAGAAGAGTATTTTATAAAGCTGTTTCAAGTACAAAACTTATTGGAAACTGAGTAGGGGCTACAGTTATTCAATATATTCTTCAGCTGAACCAAAAGACTTGTTCTTTAAAGTTTACTTATAAACCCATTTAACCACCAGATGAATGTACAATTATAGAAGCTCTCTAAGCCGTTGAATACTCAATGACAAAGCACGACCTAGTTTTCCAACATTATAGCCCATTGAAGACATTCAATTACTACAAAACAGTGTTTGCTCTAACAAAGTCTCATTAACCCCTTGTAGACCTATTGAAAACAAACTTTAAAATGAACTAAACCCTCCATGTAATGAGAAAATGATCCAAGTGTTTTAAAATTTCATCATTCATGAAATGTCAATTGCTGCTCTCGAAAGGTAGCTTTTTATTAATCTTTCTCCTCCACTGCTAGCTTTGCAGGGATGAACAGTACTGCATTTGTCAAAGCATGGAGCAGAGAGTGAGTTTGGAAATGGTGGGAGCAATGGTACAGCGAGGGTGGGGGTGGGGGTTGGCAGAGGTGCAGAAGCACTCAGCCCTCAGTCACCAGGCAAGGACATTTGATTCCAAACAAGTGGTTTATTGATCATTACAGAATGTCCCTCTGGTGCTTCCCACACTCTCCGCTTTCCCCTTTTCTCAACCATGATTCCCCTCTCTCTGCTCCCTTCCCACTCTCAGTTCACTATAGGGAACCATATCGGAATCCGGTTTATCATCACTCACAGTGCAATACATAAAATTCACTGCAGTACTGTGCACCCAGGCTATAATATTTCAATATATATGTTTCAATGGTGCTGCTAATCTTCTGATACTGAGACCAAACAGCCTGCCTGTGATGAAAGCTAATGCATAGCTGATTTCAGTCAAATTCGCATTCAATACTGGCATTTGCACACCGACTCAACTAGTTAAATACTGATGACCACCTGAACTCCAGTGCTTCTACTTTCTTATGAAGTAAAATTTTATTTTTATTATCGAAGTACATCTATGTTACCGTATACAACCTGAGATTCATTTCATTTTCCCATGGGCATACTCAGCAAATCTATAGAATAGTAACTATAACAAGATCTACAGAAGATTAATCAGAGTGCAAAAGATATCAAACTGAGTGATGCACCATCAATAACTCACACTGAGACGTAAGGCGAGATAGCAGCTTTTATTGACTGGAAGAAGGAACCAGGAGTGAGTGTCTATCATAAAATGTCTTGGAGACTGAGGCCGAGCGTCAGGCCGCAGATCTCCTTTATACAGGGGCCTGTGGGAGGAGCCACAGGAGCAGTCAGCAGGGGCGTGTCCCGACAGGCACATAGTTCACCACACTGAGTAAATGCAAATATGAATAAATAGCAGTAAATAACAAGAACATGAGATAATGAGATAAAGTGAGATCATTGGTTGTGGAAACATCTCAATGGATGGGCAAGCGGGAGTATTTCAGAATCAGAATCAGTAACTCCTACCTGATGGTAACAGTGGGAAGAGGGCATGCCCTGGGTGCTCGAGGTCTTTAATAGTGGACGCCGCCTTTCTGAGATACCGCTCCCTTAAAATACTTTGTAGGCTGGTGCCCAAGATGAAGCTGACTAGATTAACAACTTTCTGCAGCTTCTTTCGGTCCTGTGCAGTAGCCCCTCCATACCAGACAGTGATGCAGCCTGTCAGAATGCTCTCCATGGTACAACTATAGAAGTTTTTGAGTGTATTTGTTGACATGCCAAATCTCTTCAAACTTCTAATAAAGTATAACCGCTGTCTTGCCTTCTTTATGACTACATCAGTATGTTGGGACCAGGTTAGATCCTCAGAGATCTTGACACCGAGGAACTTGAAGCTGCTCACTCTTTCCACTTCTGATCCCCCTATGAGGATTGGTATGTGTTCCTTCATCTTACCCTTCCTGAAGTCCACAATCAGCTCTTTCGTCTTACTAATGTTGAGTGCTGGGTTGCTGCTGTGGCACCACTCCACTAGTTGGCACATCTCACTGCTGTACACCCTCTCGTCACTGCCTGAGATTCTACCAACAATGGTTGTATCGTCAGCAAATTTGTAGATGGTATTTGAGCTATGCCAAGCCACACGGTCATGTGTATATCGAAAGTAGAGCAGTGGGCTAAGCACACACCCCTGAGGTGTGCCAGTGTTGATTGTCAGCGAGGAGAAGATGTTATCACCAATCCACACAGATTGTCGTCTTCCGATTAGGAAGTCGAGGATCCATTTATGGAGGGAGGTACAGAGACCCAGGTTCTGTAACTTCTCAATCAGGCTTGTGGGAAGGATGGTATTAAATGCTGAGCTATAGTTGATGAACAGCATCCTGATGTAGGTGTTTATCTTTGTCTAGGTGGTATTAAGCCATGTGGAGAGCCATTGAGATTGTGTCTGCCATTGACCTATTGTGGCGATAGGCAAATTGCAATGGGTCCAGGTCCTTGCTGAGGCAGGAGTTCAGTCTAGTCATGACCAACCTCTCAAAGTATTTCATCACTGTCGATGTGAGTGCTACAAGGCGATAGTCATTAAGGCAGCTCATGTTATTCTTCTTAGGCACTGGTATAATTGTTGGCTTTTTGAAGCAAGTGGGAACTTCTGCTCGTAGCAGTGAGAGGTTGAAAATCTCCTTGAATACTCCTGCCTGTTGGCTGGCACAGGTTTTCAGAGCCTTACCAGGTACTCCATCGGGACCTTCTGCCTTGCAGGGGTTCACCCTCTTTAAAGACAGCCTAACATCAGCCTAACATGCTGCAGGGATCTTCATAGCTGCAGTTGGGTTCTCCCTTTCAAAGCGGGTATAGAAGGCATTGAGTTCATCTGGTAGTAAAGCATCGCTACCATTCATACACTTGGGTTTCGCTTTGTCCAACCTCATTCGAAATTGTCTCATCGCCCTTGAAATAACCCTCCGCAAATCATACCTGGTTTTCTGGTACAGGCCTGGGTTGCCAGACTTGAATGCCACAGATCTAGCCTTCAGCAGACGACGTACCTCCTGATTCATCCACGGCTTTTGGTTTGGGAATGTACAGTAAGTTATCTACTTTTGTTCAAGAGCCTGATGTTTGAGGGATAGTAACTGCTCTTCAACCTGGTGGTGTGAATCCTGAGGCTCTAGAGCTTTCGATCTGATGGCAGCAGTGAGGAGAGTGCATGGCCTGTCTGGTGATCATCTCGGATGATGGATGCTGCTCCTACGACAGCATTTCATGTCGATGTGCTCATTGATCGGTAGGGCTTTAACTGTGATGTACTGGGCCAAATCCTAAACCTTGTGTAGGATTTTCCATTCAAAGGCATTGGTGCTTCTACCAGGCTGTGAGGCAGCCGATCAATATACCCTCCACTACACATCTGTAGAAGTCTGTCAAAGTTTTAGATGTCATGCCAAATGTCCGCAAACTCCAAAGGAAGTAGAGACGCTGCTGTGCTTTGTTTGGAATTGCACTTACAGGCTGGGTCCAGGACGGACCCTCTGAAATGCTAACACCCAGGAATTTAAAACCGAGACAAACAAAAGTAAAGGTCAAAAATTAAAGAAGAAAAAAAAGAATGGAATTAAATTTTAAAATATAAAAGGAGAAAAATGAAGGATGGTCAGAAGAAGTGGAGAGAATTAAAGAAGGACAAGTCTACTAAGGCAAATCATAAACACAAGAGATTGTGCAGATACTGGAAATCCAGAGTGACACATACAAAATGCTAGAGACACTCAGTAAGTCAGCAGCATCTATGGAAATGAATAAAGGGTCAACATTTCAGGCTGAGACGCTTCATCGGCATGCTTTAGCAGACAAGGAAAGGGAATAGAAGAACAGAGAAAAGCAAATGCAATGAAACACAAGGAAGAGGGTTATAGGAAAATAGAAAGAGTTGTGGATATGTGAAGTGACAATAAGGTAGAATGGTATGCAAATCCAGATATTCCCTTCAAACAATATAGACTAGGGTATGTAAACCTGATTCAGTCCAAGGCTAAAGCAATTTAATCAGACATAGTCAAATCAAAAGATGAGTTTCAATAATCCACTCGTGTGTTCCGAAAGGTTGAACATGCCCATGTAATACTACTTTGAGAGTAAAGCACACACTACAAAACCCATTTACTTTTGAACTATTGGGAATATTTTAAATGCCGTTCTATTCATCATCATGCATACTTGCAAAATAAGTTAGCCTTCAGCTGATACTTTAAATAATTCAGTCACTCCTTTATGCCAGCTGTTGTGACAGTCTCGACAGTGTAAGATTCTCATGTCACTGTGCCATGTGGCATGTGAGAAATTGTAGCAGAAAGCACAGCTGCAGTCTGTTTTCAATCTCCCCAAATTCAAAATAGCCATCCCGGTCAAGTTATACCATAATTGAAAACTAATTATCTTTTTACAACTAGAAATTATTATTTTCACTGTATCAGCATCTGGATACTTAATATGCTTATATGATGATCAGCCTTGAACCACCGTTTAAATAGAACTTTGGACCATTTATTTTAAATGGATTACTGCCTTCCATTATTACAATTTACAAAGAAATCTCTTCCAACCATAATGAGCACAGTGTGCTAATAAAAAAAGTGATAATTTCTAGACTAGTGCTCTTAAATGAGCATCTGGGGTTAGTGGTAAAATAAATTCCATTAGCACCAACAACAATTTCATGCAACGGCCTCCTTAAACTATTAACAGGGGCTTATAGAGCATCAAATACACTCCTTTTCTAGGAACAACATGTTTAGACATTTCACTTGACTTTGATTTTTAAATCCACTTACACACTAAAAGGGTTAAAAGCAAACTAAAGCATTTTAATCTATAAATCCTTTGAAACGTGAAGAAAGGAGATGTGTTCAAACCTAGAAGAATTCAAAAACAGACAGTATACCACTTCAAGCAGCAGCAAACATTTAGAAAATCTCAAATTTCCCTCTGACAAGAGTCAAAGTTAACCAGAATAGATCCATTTTAATAACAAACTAACATATGGCTTGCAAATTCATAGCAAAGTGTAAAATTCTCCAAATAATTTACTCATATTGATTTCCATGTTATGAAGCACAAATTGTTATGTCAGAATCAGTTTTATTACCACTGATATATGATGTGAAATGTGTTGTTTTACTGCGACAGTACAGTGCAAGGACACAAAAATCAATAAATTACAAATATAAAGGAATAGTGAAGTAGTGTTCTTGGGTTCATGAACCATTTGGAAATCCAACGGCAAGAGAAAAAGACTGTTTCTGACTCATTCATTGTTGTCTTCCAACTTCTGTGCCTCCTCCCTGATGATAGTAACAAGAAGATAGCATGTTCTGGATGGTGAGAGCTCTTAATGATGGCTCCCGCCTTCTTGAAGCCCCACCTTTTGAAGATATCCTTGATGGTGGGGAGGATTGTAACAGTGATGGAATTGACCAATTCTATAACCCTCTGCACCCCCTTGCAATCCTGTGCTCCATACCAGGTAGTGGTATGTCACCAAATGTCAAAGTCCTGTCAAAGTAGTCACTGGTGTGTCGTCTTCTTGATTGCATCGAAGTGTTGGGCCCAGGATAGATCCACTATGTTGACACTAAGGCACTTGAGGATGGTCACCCTTTCCACCACTGACCCCTCAATGACTGATGCCCCAACTTTCCCTTCCTGAAGTGTGCTATCAGTTCATTGGCTTTACTGGTACTGTTTGTTCTGACTCCACTGAACTAGCTGCTCTCTCTTTCTCTCTCTCAGGTAACTCTCCTCACCACCATCTGAAATATTATCAGCACAGTGGTGTCATTAGCGAACTTATAGATGGTTTTTGACCTCTGCTCATCCACACAATCAACAGTGCACAGAGAGTAGTGTAATGGGCTAACCACACATTCCTTCAGGCACACCTGCATTGACCGTCAGCAAGCAGGACTTGCTATTATCAATCTGTACTGAGTGTGGTCTCCCAATAAGTGAAGTCGAGGATACAATTGCAGAGGGAGGTACAGAGGCCTAGCTCTGACGGTTGATTCTCTGTACTTATAAATCACCAAATGTTGTGTTTGAACATTTTTCTAACAAATATCATTGTACTTCAGATATTTAAAAAAATGATAGACATATTATTTGTGGGATTTGGCATTAAATGTCAGTTTTGGGGACTGATGATGGGGGTTCAGTTCTTTTTTGTGTGGTGGGGCTGGGTTTTGACCTTTCTCTCTGAATGACATTAAATGTTCTTTCTATGTTTCAGGAGAAGATGAATTTCAGTGTTGTACATGGATACAAGCTTTGATAATAAATGAACCTTTGAAATTTGTGACATGCAGTCACTGTGAATCCTGTGCATTGGTACTCCATGACTGCTAATTTTGTTTCTTAATTTCATACATCCCTATTTTAGAATGGTACAGTTCATTGTGGGGCCTTTGGCCCACGATGATAAAGCTTGCAAACCAGCCCTTGAACTAGCTGAGTCTTGCTACCAAGCACCCATTTACATTCATTCTTGTACAAGAAGTTAATTAAAACCTGTTTAGCTACTCCTCAAGTTACATATTAAGAACATCAGAAATAGGAGCAGGAATAAGCCATTTGGCTCCTCAAACTGCTCTTCATTCAATGTGTATGTAGCCGATTTTCTACCTGAAAGCCCATTTTCCTGATTCCTTTACCCTTCAGAAATTTCTAGAAAATCTCTCCCTGCTTCACTCTGAGGAAGATCACCATCATCCCGAAAACAAGGTAAAGTGCCTGAATGACTACTGCCTGGTGATTCTGACATCCATCATTATGAAGTGCTTCCAGAGGCAGTTCAAGGCACGGGTCAACTCCAGCCTCCCAGACAACCTTGACCAACTGCAATTCACCTACCACCAAAACAGGCCTTTGCTGGCACTGCACTTATCTGGACAGCAAAAACACCTGTTTGACTACTGTTTATTGATACAGCTCCACCTTCGATACTGTAATTCCAAGCAAGATCGTTTCCAGACTCCTACACCTGCGATTCAACACCTCTCTTTGCAACTGGATCATTTAGCTTCCTGACCAACAGACCACAATCAGTAAGGATAGACAGCAACACCATCACCAAAATAATTCTCAAGTCTGCCTACTCAGCCCCGACTCTACTCCCTATATATACATAACTGTGTGGCCAGATTCTGCATTAGCTCCATCTACAACTTTACAGATAATACCACCATGGTGGCTGAACGTCTAATAACAATGTCAGAGGTCCTAGTGACATGGTGTCATAACAACGACCTTCCTTAACATCAGCAAAACGGAAGAGCTGGTCACCGACTTCAGGAAGAGGAGGGTTGCACATGCTTCATCAATGGTGCAGAGGACGAGAGGGTTGACAGCATCAGATTTCCATGTGTGAACATCACGTGTCCTGTTGACAGCACAACTGAGAAGGTTCACCAGCACCTCTGCTTCATCAGGAGGCTAAAGAAGTTTGGCGCATCCCCTTTGACCCTCAACAATCTTTATCACTGGACCACAGAAAGAATTCCACCTGGATGCATCATAGTTTGGCAAGTTAACTGCTCAGCCCATGACTGCAAGAAACTGCAGAGAGTTGTGGACACAGCTTAGCACTTCATGGAAACTTGCCTCTTCTCCACCTCCTGTTGCTTCGGTCAGCATAATCTAAGTCCTCACCTATCCCAGACATTCTCTACTATTGAACAGTTCCCTAGTATGATAAGCTAAAACACAGAAAGGGACAGCATAGGAACAGGCCATTCACCCAACAATGTTGTGCCAAGCTAGCTAAAAATCAAATCAGTAACACCTAAACACTAATCACTCCTACCTACACTATGTCCGTAACCCTCCATCTTGCTTACATCCATATGTCTATCCAAACATCTCTTAAAAGCCTCTAATACATTTACCACTACCATACCAGGCAGTGCATTCCAGGCATCCACGACTCTCTGAGTAAAAAACTTACTCTTGGAAGAATCAAGGTGGACTATTGTCCTCACAATCTACCTCATTAAGACCTTGCACCCATTGTCTACCTGCCCTATACTTTCTGTATAACTGTAACGTCTTATTTTGTTTTTGTTTTACCTTGTATACAAGACAAGTTTTTCACTGTACTTCAGTCTACGTGATAAAAAATAAATCAATTTAGCAATCTAATTCCAGAGCAGTGGCTGAGAGAGAGAGAGAATACCAAAGATTCATCTCCCCAGGTGTCACATCTTACACCTTATTTTGGCATTGTGACTGCTAATTCTAGAATCTTTAGGCAGAAGATACATCCTTCCTGAGTCTATCTTGTCACCTTTAACGAGCCAGGTTTAAATGGTACACAAAGTTCCAGAATGATGTCCAGGTTTTACTGAGATCACTCTGACAGCCTTAATCTAAATGTTGGAACTATTGGCTTCAGAAAGAGAAACATGCTTCCAATGTATAACAGCTCTCACTGTAAGAAAAAAAGGCGGGACATAGAGAACACAATTAAAACTGGTAATTAGGGAGAGAAGTAGGTTCTTCAACAGAGTCTATAGCACGGTCCTCTCTGAACTGCACAAGTGCACAGCCGTGCAGTATCAGGAATGTTCCTGCTTACATAGCCTTTCTTACCATGCAGTTGGAATTTCCTTTCTATGATGTTAACATAAGTACCACACAGCTTCCAGCCCACATAAAAACTTCCTGCTCAGAGCAATGATTGGTCTGCTCAGCTGTAAAAAAAATGGTGGAAACATTGGTCCATACCAATCATCACCTACAAACGTTGTACTTACAATCATTTTACATTCATCCTCCCCCACAGCCCCCCCACACATTCTACCACCCATCTACACAACAATTGGATGTGGAAGGAAATCACAGTGCCCCAAAGCAACCCACATGGTCTTAGGGACAATATGCAAACCCCACACTGACAGAGCCTAATAAGGTTGAACCCAGGTCTCTTTCAATGTGAGGCGGCAGCTCTAACAGGTATGACACAAAAGAGGCTCCCTTAGAGGCTAGCTTGATGTTATCCAAGTACAAACAGCAATCTCTTGATTGTGTCAGGGTGGTCGTCACCTGCTCTTTGCCACATTGTCTGCAGTGTTTTAAATAACAAGTTTGTGATTAAACAATGTCTCAAAGCAGGGATATGGATAAATAATAAAGAGCTCAAAGTCCTGAGGATGTCATGTGGTGATGTCTGGAGGGACAGTATCTACAGTGCATTGTATATCATCCCATTGATTGAGAGCAATAGCATAACATCCTCTTCAAATGGGAGGTCTCATGAAAATTATTTTCCATTTTTTCTCAGAACCAAAATCCTTTATGCATCTAACACCTTTCACATCCTATGATGTCCTCATTTCATCAACTCATGTTTCTATCATAATCATTCTACTCTTTTAAATCTAAATTCTGTCTCTATAAAATGGACTCTTGACCTCACAAACTACCTTGTTATGATCGTGCACTTTGTTTACCTACACTGCAGTTTCACTGTAGCCTTTACACTTCTTTCTATATCATTATTATTTTACCTTGTTCTACCTCAGTGCACTCTGTAATGATTTGATCTGTATCGACAGTACGCAAGACAAGCTTTTCACCTGATCTTGCGACAATAATAAGCCAATTCCAACTTTTGAAATGCAGTTATTGCTGCAACATAAGACCATAAGACATAGAAGCAGAATTAAGCTATTAACCCCATCAAGTGTACCCTGCAATGTAATCATGGCTGATCCATTTCCCTCTCAACCGCATTTCTCAAACAGAGGGCCATAGGGTAGCCAATCTGCGCGTAGAGTGGTTATTAAGGAATAACAAGGTAATTATTCTGAAACTGACTGATGAAAGATAAGGACACTGCAGAGCTCTTCTGATCTTCATCAAATTGTATCCATTGGATCGTCTACATAAAAGGGCGGAATCTTTTTTAAACAAGTTTGAAAGGCATCACAATCTAACAGTAGAATTTTCCTTCAGTGTTGAGTTGTCATCCAGGGTGACATGTTGGAAATTTAAGTCCAGGTTTTGAGGAAATTCTTCTGCTTTGCAGATAAGACTGACACCAGGTATTCAACAAAAAAATATATATTGGAGGAGAGCAGAACCACTTATTGGGGGAATATAGTCCAAAAGAAAGAAAAACAATTTTCAAGAAAAGCCAAATTATTTAAAAAGATTTCTTGTTGTAGAGGAAATATAAACCCATGCGGCCCAAGTTGAGATCTTAGAGATAATCTCTTAAACGCTAAACATATTCTTCAGTTTTGCTTGGCCGATTCACGAAATGAGATTGCCTGAAGGAGTGCAAATACTCAAGACACAAAAAGCTGAAATAACATTAAAGTATAGAGACTGAGAGCTAACTCCAATCAAATCTAATGACCTTGCCAAGCTCTTGGATCATGGTCTGCCAACTTGAATTAAAGACAAGGGAATGCCACAGAGGGAGCCACTAAGTTAACAGGACAGCACTTTGAGGAAAAACAATAGGAAAATGAAGTCAAGAGCATGTGCTTTGGCTGCCAGCTCAGCTCAAACTTTTATACTACAGATCAGGCCTCAAATCTGCACAGCATGGAGGTTAGAATCCTGTTTCTTCAGTAAACCCCCTGCTGATTAGTGACCTTTGTGTCCCAGCTCTGTCAAGAAACCCTCTCCCCGACACAAGACCTAACTCCTTTATGTCAATTTTTTCAAAATATCTGAACACAGCTTTACTTAATAAATGGAATACTCTTCAGAGTTTAAAGTGGATTTCATCACCAGCTTGCATGATTAATTAGAAAAAGAGTGGATATTACTGGTTCATGAGCACGGACACAAAAAGACAATCTCCTGGCACCAGACATCCTCGACAATGATGGTTTTAATCCAATTAAACAAAGTAAGTGATCTCCGTTAAAATCGATACGGAAAATAATAACAAATCCTTTAATCACATTGCATTCATATTTTTATTGTACATTAATAATATAGAAAGAGTAATGTAAAGCATAGGTATAAAATAATCTGACTGCGTGCACTACTGACCTCTGTTCTATATGTTCACAACATTGCATTCAAATGCATTAACACAGTAGTGGTGTCTTTATAATTCCTTAATCTGAGCAGGTCTTTTTCCTGGTTTGGAAAAACAATCCAAAAGACAAAACTCATCACACTAACAACAATTAAATAATGCACATAAACATTCAAAACTAGTAATGGGATTAAACATGGAAAGAGGCAAAAAATGAAAAAAACTACACAACAGACAGAAGCGGCCAACTAAT